>NW_026294606.1:97340829-97880829 GCF_007827085.1 Peromyscus californicus insignis
AAAATGAAAACATCTGAAGTATATTGGGTGGTATGGAAAATATATTATTTCTGTCAAATTATACTTATCTAAAACATTTTGGAAATAAACAAATGGAATTTGGTTGGTGTGCTGTTAGTTTTTGTCAACTTGACACAAACTGAGTTACCTGGGAAGACAAAACTTCAGTTGAGGAATTGCCTCCATCAGATTGGCCTGTAGGCAAGTCTGTGGGGGCACTTTTTGATTGATGGTTGATGTGGGAGCTCGTTGAGGGTGGTGCTACCCTGGGCAGTGGTCCTGAGCTCCATAAGAAAGCAGGCTGAGCAAGCAATGGGGAGCAAGTCAGTATGCAGTGTTCCTCCAATGCTTCTGCTTCAGTTCCTGGCTCCAGGTTCCTGCCTTGAGCTCCTGTCTTGACTTGACTTCATGACAGACTACAAGGGTAAGTTGAAATAAACCCTTCCTTCCCCAAGTTACATTTGGTCATGGTGTTTATCACAGAATCAGAAAGAAAACCAGCATGGCTGGGCACTTGTACTGGTTGACAAAAATTAGAATATTCAACTTTGAAAATCAAGAGTGAGGTATTATTTTTCTGTGGTTCAGAGACCAGTTTATAAAAAGTAAACAAGGCCAATATTTTTACCAAATTCTTGATCAGGACCCCTGGTATCACAGAGTGCAATATCTGTAGCTATTCTACTCACCCCCTATGTGTTTGATACTCAAAGACAGTTTTTCTCCCTTCCCAGTATATTTAGCATAACTATACTCCAGAATTATCTAAGCCAATTTACTATTTCCTTTGTGTTGAATTCACCTTTATTTGACCTCATCAGCCTTAGGGCTTTCTTTATATCCTACTGGCAGCATCCTTACAGGCAATGCTATTTTTGCAGTGGTCTGTGATGTTTTGGTGAGGACATCTTTAGGAAGGTCAGGTTCAACATAGCTAAATAGAAAACCACCATTCATGGACTCTTCAAAGTAAATATACTTCTTTGCAGCACCAGGGTCTGTCCACCAGTTCTTACCTTGGAGACAAAGGACAGACACATGTGCTCCTTCTGTTTCCATATTACAGAATACCTCTAGGGCATCCATCTTGCAGCCTTGTTTATGATCAACCCAATATTCTCCACTCTGGGAGTTGAGATGGCAGTACTTTACATCTCTGCAGTCATGAGGAAGGTTTTAATGAGAGTGATCAAGACTAATGAGGCTTTCTATTTGTCCATTAACATCTGAGTGGAGACTTAACCTCTTCAGTGTTGATTTTGTAATTCACTGGTTCATTTCCATAATGTTGTAGAAAGCCACTGAATGTTTTACCTGCAACTCTAGTGTTGTCACTAGCCCACTCCCACAGCAAGTACCAGGCATACCAATGGGTCCAGGAGGACTTGGTTGTCTTGGAAACCCCCAGGAACCTTCATATCCTCTCCATCTCTGTTATTGAGGCTCATGTGGGTCAATGGAATTAGGATGTTTACTTGTCCTATCTTTTCTATGAGGCCCATGGAGTCCAACAGATTCTCTGAGGTCTATGAGTCTTAGCTTACCTGTGTGCTGGTGACCAGAAGTACTTGGAGACCCTTTGGTACCTGGATTGCCAGGGTATCTTTGATGACCTTTGATGCTATGAGAATTGTGTTCACCAGTTTCATCTTTGTCACTAAATGGGCCATGCAGACCAGGAACACTCTGGGAATCAGCAGGACCTGGAGCACCAGAAGGACCAACAGGGACAGTTTTCCCCTAACACCATTTTCTACAGCTTGTTTAACATGATAAGGTGAGTCCTGCATAACCAGGATAACCAGGGAAGCTATCTTCACCATCATCACATCTTGTCCGGGCAGACCATCTGATCCAGGGTTTCCATCCCTCCCAGGTTAACCAGTTGCAGTAGCCAGACAAGAAAGACTCTGGGGTTCAGGAGCACCACATTCCCCGATTGTGGATACTCCTCATTTCCCATTTTCATTTCAGAAACCCAGAAGACCCAGGGTTTCCTTAGGACCTGGCATGCCTGGTCATCCTGTAAGACTCCGTGCTCCAGTAACCCCCGTAATCCCAAATGAACTTGTAAATACTGCAGGGTCCTTAACATCAAGTGTTCCCTTCTCTCTAGGTTGGCCAATGTTATCTTTTGGTCCAGCTTCTTCAGGATTGCCAGGAAAAACATAATTACCTTAAGAACTTAGGTGAGGGTATCTACTTGGAGCATCACTGGTACCTGGAGGTCCTGGGTTACTACTATTTTCCTGAGGATAGGGGGGTGCAGAAGAACCATGCTCATCTGGAAAGCCAGCAGCACTGGGGCCAGCAGGACTGCTGTATTCACCCTTGGCACCCAGGGAACCAGGAGGAACAGCTGCACAGGACCTCCAGGGGTCCTTCAATGCTAGGTGAACCTCCTTCCTCATCTTTACCAGGAACACTTCTTTTTTTCTTTATCAATCAGGCCTTCCATTCTGCCTGGGAGCATCAGGGAAACCAGCAGGCCCTGGAGGGCCCATGGTTACCTCTGTTGCCAGAGCCACCGTAAGGTCCAGCTGTAGCAGAAGTCCAGGTCAAACATTATCATTCTTATCTCCAGGTTGACCTGCTGGGCTAGTTGGGGGGTGATAGGACCAGTAGGACCTCTTGGGTCATCTTTCCTCAGAGCATGCTCAGCACTGGCATCACTGGGTTTACTCTACTATAGTTTGGACCAGGACTTCAAGGACCTCTTTTTCTAGGCATCCTTTAGACCAAGAGCACCAGAATCACCAAGTATCCAGGGGGACCAGAAGGGCTGTCTTCTCCTTGGGGTCAGAATGACCAGCTCTATCTCAGCTCTTTGCCAATCCAAGAGGTCTGTATTCACCGGGGCATCAGAGACACCCTTCCTTCAGGGGTTCCAGGGATCAATCTCAGCCTGTGAACTTAATTCACCAGGTTTTCCATTTTCTCCTGGAGGACCACTGGTACCAGGCATGCCTTATAATCCTTGTGGGCAAAAGATCCTGACTCTCCCTAATTGCTAGATGGGGCTGTAAGGCTCAGAGGACTCTGAGATAGTTTCTTTCTTTCTTTCTTTCTTTCTTTCTTTCTTTCTTTCTTTCTTTCTTTCTTTCTTTCTTTCTTTCCTTCCTTCCTTCCTTCCTTTTTTCTTTTCTTTTTTGGGGGGAAGGAGAAGGAAAGGGTTTATTTGGTTTATATTTCCACGTTGTAGTCCATCACTAAAGGAAGTTGGTATGGAACTCAAACAGGGCAGGATCCTGGAGGCAGGAGCTGATGCAGAGGCCATGGAGGAGAGTTGCTTAACTGTCTTGCTCCCTCTGCCTTGCTCAACCTGCTGCTTTTTTCTTTCTTTTTTATTTAATTAACTTTTTCCATTTGTTTTACATACTGACCAGTTTTCCCTCCCTTCTGTCTTCCCGTTCCATCCCCCCCCCCCCCCCCCCCCCCCCCCCCCCGCCCCATCTACCCTGTCCCCATCCACTGCTCCTCCATCTCCATTCAGAAAGGGGTAGGTCTCTCATGGGCTTGAACAAAGCATGGCACATCAAGTTGAGGCAGGACAGAGCTCCTCCCCCTGCATCAAGGCTGGGCAACGTAATCCATCATGGGAAACAGGTTCCTAAAAGACAGCTAAGCGCCAGGGACAGGTCCTGATCTCACTGCTAGGAGCCTTACAAACAGACCAAGCTACACAACTGTCAAACAGATGCAGAGGGCCTACGTTGGTTCCATGCAGGCTCCCTAACTGTTGATCCAGAGTCCACGTGCTTCCATGAGTTCAGAGCTGTCTCTGTGGGTTCCCCCATTATGACCTTGACCCCTCCTTGCTCGTACAGTCCCTCCTCCCTTTCTTCAGCAGGACTCCCCGAGCTTGGTCCAGTGCTTGGCTGTGGATCTCTGCATCTGCTTTTATTAGCCTCTCTGATGACAATTAGGGCAGTCACCAATCTGATTACAGTAGACGGTTAGGTTAGGCACCCTCTCCACTATTGCTAGGAGTCTTAGCAATAGCTAAGGGCTGAAATGGGCCCTGTATCAAGACATCTCTTTTTTTACTCTCCCCTTCCTGAGATATAGTTTCACTGTTCTTTCTAGAAGGACTCAGAAGGCCAGGTCCTCCAGAGTGACTTCTCCATTCTTGGGAAGATTGCCATCTTCAGAACTTCCACATTTGCATTGCTCTCTCCTGTGGTGAGATCTGCTTCTTGGCAGCGACTTCCCAAGACTGACCAGTATCTGACATGCAGTAGAATGTCTGAGGGTGCTGTAATGTACATTGGGAAGCATTGCAAGGAGTTGTCAGAGCTGCAGCACAGGCAAAGCCAGCAGAAATGAAGTGTTCATGTTGGGAGCTGGAGGATGTGGTCCAGCCTAGCTCTTCTACACAGTTCTGGATAGGAACTAGGCTGAATTGGGGACGTATGTGTCTATGGACTCCCATGACCTTGTGCAACAGATCATGTAGCAAATTGGTGCCCTACAGTTCAAATGCATTACCTTTGCTGATATGAGTCATGGTACACCAAGCGTCTGCAGTATGTATGGCCCCACAGAGTTTAAACACTCACGTGTCTTTTTCTTCTTGCTGCTGGACACATCTCTCAGTATGGAGCACTTTGCTTTCTGGCTGTGCCCATCACCAGGAACCATTCTTTCATTTGCAATTTGCCTTTTAACATTGTTTTTGAGATTGTAATAAAACCCTTAGAAAGTATCATTTAGGTAGATGGATCAGACTTCCAGGCTCTAGGATTCTGAGGAGTCTTATTATTATTACTTTTTTTTTTAGCCATCCCTCTGCAGAACATTTTGTAAGGCAGATCAAGGAAACATGAAGGATTCCATTGTTGATTTTTTAAAAAATATTATTTATATGCTTTGTATAATTTGGATTTATATTAGGATTTTGATATTTTTTTTGTTGTTGCTGTTATTCTTTAAAACAATGAAGAACCTCCTCTCATCTGTCAGACAGCCATTCCCGCTCCCCAGTGGAAACCTGGAGCCAGAGTTATTCCTAACCCCATGTCTACTAGGTTATGATGAAATTTCACTTACGATTTAGGCAGTAATAGATTAAGAATGCACACTAAGTAACAATAAAATACAAAAACGTTAATAATATGTTGTAACAAAAGTTTGGCTTAAGAATAAATGTGGGAGAGGATGGAGAAAAGACTCAGAAGTTAAGAGCCCTGGCTGCTCTTCCACATAACCTGGGTTTGGTTACTGACATCTGCATCATGCAGTCTTCTGGACTTCTTGAGCACCGGGCTAGCATGTGGTGCACAGACAGAAACACAGGGAAAATATCCATATGCATAAAGTACATTAATAAAAATTTAAAAAGGAAAACAAGGAATATTAGAATGTAAGCATCGTGGTACAGTCAATCCCATCACTGAAAAAACTGTTTAAGTGACTGACTGTGGAAAGAATACACACAGAGTGGAGCCATTGTACAAAAGGGTAATTTGTAAGTTGGCCAAACTGGCATGGGGCATCATGAGATTCTCCCACACTGCTCAAACTGCATATAATTTAGCACTCATGTGTTATATATTTCTGGAATTTTTCATTTAATGTTTTCAGATAAGAATTGGCTTCAGGTCACTGAAGTGCTGAAAAGTGAAACTGCAGATAAGTAAGGAATGTTGTACTATGATGAACAGGCTTGTGGCTACATCTGAGCTATATTTAAAAACAACTTTTAGGAGTGATTCCTAGAAATAGTATTGCATTAGGTAGCATTTACTTTTTACTTTTTTTTTTTTTTTTTGCATCTCCATCTCCTGGTTTACGTTTTCAGAAGTACTGTGTTAACCACAGTAGCTCTCAGGAGTATGGCTGTAGACCCTCCCTCCCTTCCCCCACCCCCTTGTCATTTTGACACATAACATTTACTTTAACTGAGCTTTCTGAAAACAAACTGTGTGATTAAAGGTGCGATTAAAGATTAAACCTTTTTGTTTGGTAGCTTTTTGTTGAAGTGACCGAACACCTGAGATCACCGAGTTTAGAGGATGGAAATGTGTAAGATGAACTGCTAAAAGGCCTTATTAATAAAAAACCCGGAGCCAGATATTGGGGTGAAAAACCAAGAGATCAGAGGAATAGTACAAGCCACAGCCAACCTCACCTTACCAACTCATCAGCTTCCAAAGAAACCTACTTCCTGTATACCCACACCTATATGCCTTTCTGTCCCTGCCATCTCACTTCCTCTCTCTGGCCAGCTACATCACTTCCTCTTTCTGCCCAACTCTGTCACTTCCTGTCTGTCTGTACAGACCTCCAGATCTCCATGGTTAGTGCTGGGATTAAAGGCATGTGTCACCACACTTGGCTCTGTTCCCAGTGTGGCCTTGAACTCACAGAGATCCGGATGGATCTCTTTCCTCCCGAATGCTAGGATTAAAGGCGTGTGCTACCACGGCCTGACTTCTATGTTTGCTATAGTGGCTGGCTTTTTCCTCTGATGCTCAGATAAGCTTTATGGGGTATACAAATAAACTATCACCACAGAAGGGTTTCTTTGGCTTGTGGTTTCATAGTTTATGGTCCGTGGTCACTCAGCTGATTGCACTAGGCACCAGAGTGGACAGCCAACACGGTGAGGATGGCATGCTGAAGCAAAAGACATGGCAGCCAGGAGTGAGAGAGAGGGAGGGAGGGGGAGGGAGGGAGGGAGAGAGAGAGAGAATGGGTTAGTGTCCAAATATCTTCTTTATAAACTTGACCCATGTCACCCAATTCCCTTCCACTAAGCTGAAGCTCTTTCACAAAAGTAAATACTCACAATGCTTGCAATTTATCTAAGAAAAATTGGCTTAGAGAAATTATCAATGTCCACTCAGTTTAAATATTAGGGGCACACAGAAGGAAGTATGGGGATGTCACCTCCAGGACGATTTGTGTGTTTCTTACAGTTGTTTAAGTAGAAGTGTGCCTGTTTCCTTGGAGGCAAATATCTTGAACAAACAGCTTTGAGTGGCCATGGGTCTGCTCTTTGATATCATCTTTTATTTGTGTATTTATTGGCTCCATTTCTTAAGTCTTTCTTCAGTGGTCCTTTCTTAAGTACACAGTGCATTGTGGACATTGGGATTTGCTTGCTATTCATTTTGTCCTTTCAACAATAAGATCATCTTATTTCTGTCCCAATCACACAGGCTATCAGCCCCACATCTTAAAACATTCCACCAGTTTCTTTAACTGCCTTTGTGAGACAATAATCTGAACCCAAGTATGGTTTAATAATACTTTCAGCTCCTGTGATGATCAGTTTTAATTGTCAACTTGACAGAGCCTAGAATCACCTGGGAAGAGAGTCTAAGTGAGAGATTGCTCACATTGAGTTGGCCTGTGGATGTGTTTATGGGGAGTTGTCTTAAGTGATGTGGGAAAACCTAGCCTACTGGGAGTAACTCCATTCCCTAGGCAAGGGGTTCTGAACTGTATAAGAATAGAGAAACTGAGCTGAAAATAAGCAAGCAAGGAAGTATGATTCAGTTCACATCGGGTGGTACCACTCCCTAGGCGAGGGGTGGGGGTGGGGTCCTGAATTGGGGAAGAGCAGGGAAATCAAGTTTAGTGCAACCAAGCAAGCATGCAAGGGAAAACACATACACATTAGTTTCTCTCCACTGCTCTTTACTAAGATGTGATACAACCTACTACTCTCTCAAGTACCTTCCTTGACTTCCCAACTAACATAAACTACAGCCTGGAATTGTGAACTGAACAAACGCTTGAGTTGCTTTTTGTTGGGGTGTTTTTATCATAGCAACAGGAATGAAACCAGGACAGCCTCTTTCTTCTGCAGTTTGAGTCATAGTAAAGAATTCTATTGGAAGGGACTAGAGGGCTTTACCGAAGAGTTCTGCTACCACTTATGCAACTTTGCTTAATGTGTTTATATGCTTGGGATTCATCTCACTATCAGTGTGAAACATGAACTTAATTTTATCTTTTTCTGCATGGATAGTCATTTAGCCAAATATGATGACTTCAAAGGCAGGTTTTGCATATTTAATTAAGATATTGTCTTTGCCACACACTATTTCCATGTGCATTTTACCAACAAGAATATTTTATTCTATGCCATTACATTCTATTTCACTTCTCTATGGAGTCCCTTCTGTACTAATACCTTTACCACACTGATGATACTTAAAAATATATTTTATGTACCCTAATTGCTTTCACGTAGTTCAAGAGGAGAATTACTTTCCACATTTCCTAGAATTGCTCAGGTTTGCTTCTGCTCACTGCCTACTTCATCACCAAAGCTACTGGTGGCCAGTGAGTCTCTCATACACCATATGATACAGATATTTCTGCTGTTTCTATATTTATGTATTGATTTTATCTTATGTGTAAGTGTTTTGCCTGTATGTATGTCTATGTACAAAGTGCATGCAGTGCCCATGGAAACCAGAAGAGGGAATCAATTACTCTTCAACCAGAATTACAGTGTGAACTGCTGTGTCAGTGATTGGAACTGAACTCAGGTCCTCTGCAAGAGCATTTAGAGCTCTTAACTCTTGAGCCATTTTTCCAATCCCTGCTTCTACATTTAAAAGATCATTGCTATTGCATGACTCAACCCAAACTTTCAGGATAAACTATTGTTAGTTTAGATGGTAGCAAACTTAATTCTATCTGCAACATTAATTGTGCTTCATCTTTTTATAATATGCTCACAGGTTTAAAGGATAAAGAAGACGTCAGATCTGGTGGACTTCTTTTGGTGGAGTACATTCATTATGCTGAATTGTACTCAATGCATATTTTTATACAAGAACCAGAGGAACTGGACAGATAGTTCAGAGATCAGGAGTGCTTACTACCCAGCACCCAGCATGGTTGATCACTGCCATCTATCTCTAGTTCTAGTTCCAGGAGATCTGACACCCTCTTCTGGCTTCTGTGGGCACCAGGCACACAAGTGATGTACATACATACATGCAGGTAAAACATCCATACGTATAAATTAATTTAAAAAAGAACTGGAGATCTGCACATTCTTCCTTTCTAAGGCTATAGCAAATCAGAGGTCCCCTGGATACTCCCCCTTTAAACCTTCTATATTGTGTTATTGAAAATCCTTCTCTGTGAAAACAACACTTTCTTGTGAACCACTGCTCTGAGCGGAAATCTAGAAGTCAGCAAGTTTACAATGAGCAAGACCATTCATGAGAGATTCAGGTTGAGGTAAGCTAACTGGATGGCTTGATGAGGACTGTGAGGAAGAAATTTATACATTGCTGCCCCCTGCAGGATAAAGCTAAGCATAGCGATCAGTGGTAATACGGTCGGAGATTGCCAACTGGAACTCAAGGATTGCACAGCAAAGATTCTTAACAGCAGAGCCACTTCTCCAGCCCCCCAAAGATAGTTCAGGATATGCAAACACTGAGGATCTATCAGATGACAGTAATCCACACGCCTTTTGCCTGCAGTATTTGAAGTTTCTTTGTACTGAGAACACAAGACATCTCTCCCAGCGATTTTGAAATATTTGATATATTTGAATTTTGATAGGGTCAAGCTAGCTCAAGCTGGCCTTGCACTCATTGTACGGTAGAGGAGGATGACTTCACTTTACCGATCCTGCTGTAATCACACAAACACTGGGATTGCAGGCGTGATTCATATTACTAGCCACAGTCACTTTGCTATGCATGGCTTATCAGTGTGCCCCATCACTACTGACCACCCCAGCCCCCTAGCCCCGGGGGCTCCAGCCACAGATCCCAGATCTCATTCCACCTTTAAAACTGCAACTTTGTACTCGCTGGACAATTTCTCTCTCCTTTTCACACCCAGTGCCTCCAACTGACAAGGTTTTCTTTTTGTTTAATTATCTACTACCTGTTTCTTTTAAAATGTATTTTAATGTATTCTTTGAGAATTTCATACATACATAGGAAGTATTTCAAACATGTTCACCCCTACTCTCCCTACCAAATCCTCTCAGTTTGCTTCCACCTCCATAAACCCTTCTCAATTTCATGTCGTCTTAAAAAAATTCGAATGCAATTATTGCTGATCATACACCTGGGTGTGGGTCCATCTATTGGAGCACATAAACCCTTAAGAAAACTGACTCTTCCTCACCCCACAACCATCAAATGTGGATTGCTTCTCAGCTGGAGGTGGAGCTTCTTGAATACCTCCCTAACTCCTGTTGGAATGTTGACTGGCTTGATCTGGTTCAGGTAAGCACAGTTGCTCTGAGGTCATGAGGTAATGGTCTGTCATATCCAGAAGACATCGCTTCACTCTGTCTTCCTCACTCTCTGGCTACCCATTTCCACACTGTTCCTTAAGCCGTGTGGATAGACAGTGTGGTATAGATGTCCATTTAGGGCATTACACACGACAGATAGGAACTCTTTCACTGAGCTAGCATCCCTAGTTTTTATTCTTTCATTTTACCTAGTTGAGCATATTCCTCGGAGCCTCTGGAAGGCAGATTGTAAGATAAACTCACAGTCCACACTGCAAGGAGCTGCTTGTTTTCCAAGTGGTAGACTTGATTTTAGGGTGACCTCTTGCAGTGTGAACTGAAGGTTAGCCTGGGAGAACAGGCACTCAGAGTGGGATGGTTGGACTTCTCAAGATTGACCACTAGATGGCAGGAAAAACCCATATACCTGCCTTAAGGTGAGCTCCCATCCCCCTACCCCCACCCCAGGCCACTTGCTTTGACTATTTCAGGCCAAGGAGAATACAGAGGATAAAGGACCTCTGCGTTGCCCGCCCAACCCCCCGTGTAAACACCGCGAATCTCTTCTACTTATAGGAACCCATTAAGAGGCGGTAACCCACTTCGAGAACTATTTTTTAAAAGCCCAACTGGCTGTTAGGTTTCTCATGTGTTTTGATATTTCATTATTTCATGTCTTTCATTATTATTTTATGTTTCCTACTAGAGTTTTCTGTAGACATTATTTGGCAACTCAAAGTGACGGATCTCTAACGGCAACGGTTAGAGTATGGAACAGCTTTGGAGAAGCAAGTTCGCAGGCTCCGCAGTCCAGTCGGTGGGGGGCAGCCGGGTACTTCCGTCAGCCACAGCTGCTATTGGCTGTGAATAGGCACCAGGAATTGTGCTCGGCGTTTTATGTAGGAGAGTTTTCCTAACTATTCAATAAGTAGGTGCCACATGATACATACTGAGTGTCTTTCCCAGGAAACTACACCACGACCAGAGAGTTCAAGGAATTTTCTCGAGGTCACATTTTCTAAAAGTACATGGGTATTTTCTTTCAATTTATGTCTACCACATAGAATTAATGGTGCAGGGCTTGTTGTTAGCGACGTTCAGGCTTTACGAATTCATGTGAAAACATCTTGCCCTCTTGACCCGGGAATGCATCTCATTACTAGCCCACTGCGAGGAGTGCATTAAGAAATGGTTTGAGGCCGGGCGGTGGTGGCGCACGCCTTTAATCCCAGCACTCGGGAGGCAGAGCCAGGCGGATCTCTGTGAGTTCGAGGCCAGCCTGGTCTCCAAAGCGAGTACCAGGAAAGGCGCAAAGCTACACAGAGAAACCCTGTCTCGAAAAACCAAAAAAAAAAAAAAAAAAAAAAAAAAAAAAAAAAAAAAAAAAAAAAAGAAATGGTTTGAGCTTTGCTACCCTGAGTCAGGGTGACTGCTAAACTAATCCTTAGGGGATTACGTGACGATAGGTAGTCCAATGTGAGCAGAATATTTTGAGCCAGGGCTGCCCTCCTGGCTCCGGTTACATGACCATTTTTAGTGTGATGGATGGAGTAGAGATGCCACACATTTCTTCTACCCATCCTGTGAGACCAGCTCTTTAGCAACTGCCTCTTCCCCAGGAAAGGCATAGTTCCATTCTTCCCCATCTTCAGCGTGTCTCTGATGGCCAAGACCTCACACTATAATTCAGCATGCTGAGGACACAGAGAACCTTGTCCTGTGTTACAACACAGTCTACTGCCTAGGAAAGAGTCTGCTTCTCACCGCTCCATTTCTAGAACAATTAAGATTCTTGGACAAAAGGAGAAGCCTATTTCAGGTGGCTTTGAAGTGTGCCTCCTGACAGACAGGGTGGAGGATGTCTGAACCCCGGAGGCTGGACTCAGGAGCTGCCAAGACACGGGATGCCTTCCTTTGGCTCTTGACTCCCTGTTTCTGCTTCTCCATGTTTTCATTACTCTCATCTCTGCTGCCAGACTTTCCTGCTTGTTAGTAAATGTCCTGGCCACCAACAGTTGCGCCAATTCTTTTGTTGTTTGTTCTGGCCCCAGGAGGGAAAGCTGACTAGGTCGATGCTGGCACACTATTCACCCTTATGCAAGGACCTAAATATTTCTTTGTCTCAGGATGCAGCTGGCTTCAGAGGCTCATGGTTTTGTTTCCTTATTGTAACGGGCTGTTCTTGCTCACTTTTAGATAAGCCTGTGTCAGCTCTCCGATTATACCCTGTTAATTTAAAGGACTTTTAAAGTCAGCTATGATTCAGTCGCAGAATTGGGAAAAATCTGTGTCTTTGGAGATAGAAGAATGCTTTTAATTTGATTGTTTCTGTTTTCTTTTTAACGTATGTTTCCTTACCTCCCCTCAACTTGTCAGAACGCTGTCTTTCCAGGTGTCACATAGCTTTTTGACAGCACAGAGACTGCTTCAGTTGTTTTGAATGAACATTGTTTCCAGCTGCTCACATCTGAGATTTTTCACTGTTTTTATTTGTAGGCACGATTAAGAGCATACGTTCTGGACATCAGTCTGAACACCAATCATGGTCCTGCCAAGCACCAGGAGCTCTGTCCTGCAGGGGGCTCACGATCAATCCCCTTAGGGAGCAGGTAGACTCTCAAGTGCCATCTATAAGTGTTGGGACCCCGGCTCTGGGCTTTTCCTTCCTTTTTTTTTTTTTCTCTGCATGCCCACTGGGTGTACTGAGAGTGATCTATGCCATGTGTCTACTTTTTTGGGGACTGGGGGAAAGCGCCAGAGACCAAACAACTAGAAATGGAGCCAGGCTCCCAGAGGGTTCTCCACTTATCTCTGCTGCCTCCTCTGCATCCTGTTCTCATACCCTGACAAGTGTCTATGGGGAGATGAAGGCAGGCATTGAGAAGCGCTGTGGCTTGTCCCACCATGAAGTATCTGTGCCTTGACCATTTTTAATGAAGCCTAGGTGCTTTGGTGGGGGTGGACAAACAATCTATTTTGTTTCCTGTATATTTATGCTTCTATAGGGAATGGGCTCAAAGAGTGGGAAAGACAATTTGACAAAGGAAGAAAGAGCAAAGAAGGAAGGAAGACAGAAAGGAAGGAAGGAAGGAAGGAAGGAAGGAAGGAAGGAAGGAAGGAAGGAAGGAAGGAAGGAAGGAAAGAAGGAAGGAAGGAAGGAAGGCAGGCTTGGCAACTGAGTAGCTTGGGGGAAAGGTCATGAACATGTCCTGTAGACCGAGAGGAGTCTACAAAGAACTGGTCCTGCACATCCATTCTGGTCTTATTTTTAATAACTGTCAGCATAACACAATAAAAATCAATTTCAGGTGGATTGTAAGTCAAATATAAGAAGTAAAACAATAGTGGTCCCAGAGTGTACTGGAGGAGATTATCTTTAAGACTTTGTGGGTGACAACCGGCTCTTTAATGGGAAACACCCACACGCTAACATTCACCAAGTCAGCATTGTTCCAAGTGCACATCTCAATTTTCCACACGCACAGTCCAGTGAGGTGAGAGCAATTTGTGACTCCTGATTTTCTGAAAAATCAAGATTCCTTGTCTGACTGGCTTTGCGAAGAACTTGGGTGTGTGGTGAGGAGAGCTATTCATGTATAACATTTATATTATATGATACACACACATACCCACATTCACACGTACACCCACATTCACACACATACATTCACATATGTATGCATGCACACACATAGACACACACATACACATTCACACACACACACACACACACACACACACACACACACACACACACACTCACACTCCTGTGAGCAGGCTGTGAGATTTCTCATTTCAAGCTACAAATTAACTGCAATGATATTTGTAGTTAAAATCAAGCATCTCTTAAAAAAATTCTATTAATTAATTTATTTATTTGACTCTCCTTCTCTCTGTGCATTCCACAGTGAGGTGTGTGGAGGTCAGAGGACAACTTGTGGGTGTCTGTTCTCTCCTTCCACCATGTGGGTTCTTAGGATCAAACTCAGGTCATCGTGTTTAGAGGCAGGGTCTTTACCCACTGAGCCAGCCAGCCAGCCACGAACCAAGCTACTTTTAAAACAAAATGTTAGATATGCATTTAAATTAAGGTTAAAAACTCTAATATTTTACTGACAACTGGGATTACAGCCCTGTGAAGCCTATACAATTATGCTCATTCTTTTATAACGGATAAAACTGACTGATAGAGTCGCAACATCCCTCCAAAGATGATAAGCTAGTGAACGGAGATGCCTGCTGTCCAGGTAGATATATCCTCTTTTAGTCTGTGTGACAAGAAGATAAAGATAGTTGGTCCTAGTTGGTTTAGCAGCTGTTAATAGCATACGCTGTCTACTGTGTCTCTGTAGGACTATCCTGGCTCCCCTCACAGAACCCCAGGGCTTCCTTTATTCCTTCCTTTCAGCTGCATCTCAGGGAGTTGTTTTCTAAGTACATGGGGTGGGGGACACTGGGGCTGGACTCCCTTGGCTTTGGTACCTTTGCCAGTCTGTTTTCTGTGGCCCGTGTTAGTGGCTATAGGACAATGTGTGTGTGGTGTTTCAGAGAGGCGAAGAGTGCTTCTTGTAGAAACAGGTGGAAATGTTCAGTTGTATCAGTCATAGAATTAGAACAGCTGGCGAACAGTGCCAGGACCCATGCATAGCCTATTTTCACTACTTTAGGAAGTGCTTTGCTCTATCACCTTCCATTCTACCCTGTTCCAAAATAAGCGGGGTCAGAGATGAAGAGCTTGACCATGACAAAGACTCTTTGTCCTTCTCTTGTATATAGAACGCCATGTATTTTACCTTTCCTTACATCCTAAGTGATTATATAATGGAACAAATACTCTTGCTCCAAGCCCCGCCCCTCTCTTTCTCATTTGTGTCATTGCTGTGATAAAACACCATAACCAAAAGCAATTTCTAGAAGGAAGGGTTTATTTTGGGTTACTGTTCCAGAGGGATAAGAGTCCATCATGGTGGGAAACTATAGCAGCCAGCAGCAAGCATGGTAGCAGGAACAGAAAGCCAAGAGCTCACATTTTAGCTACAGCATGAAGAAGAGAGAGCAAACTGGAAGTCAAGGGAGGCTTTTAATACCAAAGCCTGCTCCTAGTGACATACTTCCTCCATCAAGGCTGCACCACCTGAACTTCCCCAAACAGTGCCACCACCACCTGGGGATCAAGTATGCCATTGTCTGAGACTATGGGGGACATCTCTCATCCAAAGCACCACTCGCTACATCCCTATCTCCATCTCTCTGCTCTGGTGTCATCACTGACTCTCTCATGTCATTGATGAGATGGGTCAGGATCTTCTCTCATTGACAGGTGATTCTATGCCTTCTCTGGATTGATAACTTAGTTTTCAAAGGATTAATCATAGACACAGATCACAGTGCAGTCATAACTGAGGTTATGGAAAATTCCAGAGAAATACTGTAGTTTTTTTCTGTCTCTCATAGGATTGTTTTTTTATAGAATTGTATTTACTATAAAATTGCACAGAAACAATACTGCATTTGAAATGTTTGTTTTAGCTTGATTGGTCATAATTTTTACATCCCTCCCATATTTCCATCATTATTGACTGAAAATCCTCAAAGATGTCTGAACAACATAGTGGATGTAACTGGATGATAAACTGAATATGGTTCTAGTAGTGTAGGAGAAGGAGGCTGAGAATGGCTTGGCAAGTGACAGTGATGTTGTCAAGTCTGACGACATGTGTTCCAGCCTTGGGATCCGCATGACAGAAGGAGAAAACTGATTTTTGCCTCTGATACCCATGTGTGTGCCATGTCATGTATACATAAATACATCTTTGGAAAGTAAATAATAAATGTAAATAAATACATGCTTGAAAAGATAGGAAAATGGTGTTTATTGTAAACACAGACACTGGGTTTTCCCATTCTTAGAGGAAAACTTTCCATCAGTATCTATTCATGTGGGCTCCAAGATGGCTTGGTAGGTAGGGACACTTGTCATCAACCCTGATGATCTCAGTTCTATCTCCAAGAACCACAGTGCAGAAAGAAAGAGCCAACTCCCAGGAGTTGTTCTCTGACTATCTTGTACACATGCACATGCACACAGGTGTCCACACTCATGTTGAAATAAATACAATTATGCAATTAAATTAAGGATATGTGTTCACACGTCTTGGACAGATATTTCAATAAGCATTAGAGAGCACATCCCACAGCATCCCATCTCAGCAGTTTGAAATTGAAAGATCAAGCCAGGTCTTTCAGATTTTGGGAAGCTGCACCACCCTTACATGAAATCCTCATCCCATGTGCCTATCAATTGAGGTCCTGATATCTCAAGATAATAGGACACAGAAGGGGTGGGGGCAAGGGTGCTGACATGGTTGTTCAGGGAATGTTCTCTGAAGCCATAGTTCCTAGGTATAAACCCTGACTCCTCTTGGTGACTTGTCTTTCTATTGTGAGATTTAGACTGAGATTCAATATCTGTGAAATGAGTCCATAGGGTCATTGTGACATAAAATGAGAAAATTTGTGTGCAGGGCTTACTACAGAGCTTATCACATAAGAAATGCACACTAGACGTCAGCCTTTACAATGAAAATGTCCTAAAATGCTCCTGTAAAGAGCAACAGTGATGAATGCCAGAAGGAGTAGGTCCCTGAACTTAGAAACTTTGGCCAAACGGAATGTGCCATGTCCCCTTCTGTAGTCAAGAATGATACAAGTGGGTAGGGAGGGGGTGGTAGTGCTAGAGAGGTGAGTCGGTAGTTAAGAGCGTGTACTGTTGCTCAGGCAGAACACCTGAGTTCGGTTCCCAGCACTCACATCATGTGACTGCCAGCTGCCAGTAACTTGAGCACCCATGGGATCTGATACCTCTGGCCTCCAGGATGTGTGTGGGTGTGTGGGTGCATGCATGGTACACATAATTAAATATAAAATAAATCTTTAAAATATGACACAAAGGATACATTAGACAAGGAGTGGTTTCTGTGGGCAGTGATTGCCGTCTCATATCCTGTATGAGAAATGAATCTCAGAGAGAAAGATGCTGGGTCAGCTGGGAGAAGCAGGGCTGCCTGGCTTTGAAGATTAATTCCAAAAATTATTAATAGCTGTCATGAGAATTACTGTGTATCATAATGGGATAAATCCACCTGAGAATTAGCGTGAAATAACAACCAAACTTAATATCTTGTATTTTAAATCATTTCAGGTGTTTTGTTGTAAGCCTGCTCCTGTGAGAAGCGGTTCATCCTAGATAGACAGTCAGAGGGCAAATGACAAGGCTGTGTTGCTGCTCTAATATTTATTGTATCAGCAAGGTCCTCCCAGTGTTATTTTGGGCTAAGCTCTGGGGGAGAAGCCAGCAGATGGAGCCTAGAGGCAAAGTATGCTTAGACGTTGCCTGTCGAGAAGTATCTTGAAGAGTGTCTGAAGGGGACAGGTTCTGGGTATTGAAACTTGCACAGCAGGACCTAAGAAGACTGAAATGCCACATGTCTCTGAAGATGGAGGACGGTGGCTTCCTAACAGTCCCTTCTGTCTGGTTGTCTGGAGCTGGAGTTGAGGATTGAACTGTGGAGCCTGCCGCTCTGTGTTGGTTGGTTTCATCCTTGATGGCAGTCAGTTTCTTTAATTCTTATTTTACTTATTATCAGAGAAAAGGCAGCGTGAGCAGGGACAGAAACATTAGTGTTAATGATACCAGATGAGCCCACAGGAGTAACCAAGGTTTGAAATTAGACACCGACGGGCTTTGCAACATTGGTTTGCCATTTCTTAGCTGGGTGATCTTAGCCAGATGACTCCTTTATTTTGGTTTTCAGTATTCTCTTTTGTAGAGCTGTGATGATATTTTTCGGGGGCTTGGGGTAGTATTTGCCCTACCTAGATGTGTAAATCAGTACATCTGTGTTTCTGGCCATTGTTGACTTTCATGCCACATTTTTCTCCTCCATGGACCTTTTGCCATGGTCCATTCTAATCCCTTATTACTCTATAATAAACTCTGTTTATGTTCTACGTTAAAAAAAAGCCCCTGAGAGGCGGCTCAGATGGCAAAGTGCCTGCTCTGCGGGCATGAGGACCCGAGTTCGATCCTCAGAACCCGTGCCAAACAGCCCCACAGGGAAGCACATTGCTGTAATCCTGGCACTGGGGAGGTGGAGACGGGGGATCCCTGCTCTCCTCGGCCAGCTCTGCCAGCCAAATCTTGATATTGAGGATAATGAGAGACTCTGTCATGAAGTGGGTAGGGGCAGACAGTGTTTCTGAGGATGACACCTGAGGTTGTCCTCTGGTCTACATACATAAACACACACACACACACACACACACACACACACACACACACGCGTGCGAGTGCACATACACACACTGATATGTGTTGTATGCATGAATACATATACACATAAATTAAAAAAAACAAATTAAGTAAACAACAAAGTCATCTTGCCCTGAAACTGGTATCTAGTATCTGAAACTCAGTGTGTGCAATCAACACTGTTGTGCACATAGTCGTTTGCCTGCACATGTCAAAGGTGTCAGATTCACCCCGATTCCTCTTCCCATTGGCGCCCACCCACTGATCCAGCTAGCACGGACAGATACACAGTTTACAGAGAAACAATACGCTTTTTGATAGCTCAGTTAGCAAAAGCAACAACGATTAGTAATAATAAATTCAAATGCTCCCGCTTGAGAAATCATAGATGAAGTCTCATGTAGACCCCATCTCTGTTCTATTCTAAAAATGCTTGAGAGACTGAACTGAGTCATCATTAGAATCAATGAGAGGCAGTGACCAAGTCTGGAACATCCCAATACAGGGACAGTTGTGTAGCTCTTGAGAAGAGAGCAAGCTATTCTTTACCCAAAAACCCAGGAAATTCAGGCAAAACCTTTGCTATTCTACCTAGGTGATAAAGGTAGTTGAAGATTCTGCTTATATAGGTCACAAGGAAACAGGTGCTTCTCTGAGGATGAAGTTTAAGGAGTGCTTTAAAGATGACCCAGAATGTGTAGCTTCAGGCACAAGATCAAAACTTGATTTCATGGGGGACAGATTGAGTGTGAAACTCTGTAGTAGTGTTTCAAAGGCGAAAATCTGGGGGTGAAATCCAGGCTTTCCCATCCCATTTACCTCCTACTTCCCAGGCCTCCACCCCATGGCATGGAAATGAGGACTCCAAGGCTATGGTGATACTCGGCTTCCCGCCCTCTTCCAGGCGGATTGTAGTTTTTACAAAGACAAAGTTATGGCTAGACTCCCAAGACTTTATCTCTTTATCCTATTCACACTGACACTGGGATTTGCAAACCAGGGACAAAGGTCCTTTTCACTGCTTTGAAAGTCAGAATAATTATAGTAAGGGCCATGTGTACAAAAGCAAAGAATGATGTGGGCAGCAGAGGTGCCAAAAGGAAGTTATTTCAAGGCTATTGGGTAGCTCCTTGGATCAAAGAAAGAATTTAAAATCAATATCAAGGGCAGTGCTGAAGCTCCAGCAGCAGAGGCAATCAGCCATCTCCTTAGGACACTGAGAGAAGCAGGACTGCCTTCCACCTCCACTCCCGTGCTGTGTTACTTCACTTGAGTTCTGGGACAAGGGTTTGTGTTGTCCTGAATACCCTGTGTGGTGGGGGAGTGTGTGGGTCACTGTAATCGACGGAATCCAGGGGATTGACGAGTTAAGGAGAGCAGAGCCAGTACATTTCTGCTTTAAGGACACTAGACATATTCTGGGCAGGCCAAGGCTTTCTCTGAAGTAACCTTCCACTGGCAGGTGATGATTTTACTTGGAGTAAAGCTTTCCCAGTCAATCAGCTTCTAATGAGGAGTGAAGTAGAAGCAGCTAATTATCCTGGGGACTCGCTGCTGTAGGAGCTCCACATGACAGGTTGTCTTGGCCGATAGAATCTTACCCAAAAGAAAAAGACAAAGTAAAAGAGAGAGGAATAAGGAAGAAAATAAATAAGAAACAGAAGGAAGAGCAGGGATAGGAATAAACCAAACCTAGCCACAGCCACCACTACCCAAGGAGTACTGGGTGGTAGTACACCGCCCACCCTTCCATCTCTTTTGTGAAGTCCACTTCCCATCCCCGTCTTCATGCCTCCTGGAGACTGAGAGAACATGACAATGATGCCTGTCCCCAGAAAGAAAGGATTTCTTCTAGATTAGCTCAGTCCAATAATAATATGTCATGCATACAAACTGCTTAAAATATTCAAAGGCTGGCAAGATGGCCCAGTGGGTAGATACATGCTGACTAGTCTGATTACCTGAGTTAATCCTCAGTACACACACACACACACACACACACACACACACACACACACACACACACACAGAGCTACACATACACATAAATAAATAAATGTAATAAAAACTTTAAATACCCTAGAAAGTTTCATAAAAAGCAAAAAGTGACAGATGCAATTCCTTTTGATATTGTGTGTTTCATTTCATTTGACATATCCAAAATATTTGGAGCACAGTATATACTCCTTACAAAATTATAAATGAAATATTTCACATATAATTTTTGTGATCCCTTAAGTATTTTTATATTTATATCATAGTGTGAGTTCAGTTTTATGCCTTTAATATGCCCACGTTGCTGTCCTGATCCCTAGTTCTCTAGGAAGGAGATTATATAGGAATGGGGTTGTTACGGGTCTTATTAGCTAAGATTAGATCATGTAGGAGCAGCATGAGTCTGCAATCTTGTGAGGCAGGTGTCCTTAGGAAGAGGGAAGTCTGAATTTAGAGATGTGTGCATGAACAAGAAC
Organism: Peromyscus californicus insignis; assembly: GCF_007827085.1. Lineage (NCBI taxonomy): Eukaryota > Metazoa > Chordata > Mammalia > Rodentia > Cricetidae > Peromyscus > Peromyscus californicus. Next base: position 97,361,837 of record NW_026294606.1, read on the forward strand.
TGTATTAAGACTAGAGTATGCAAGCCAAATGGAGGAACGATCAGGGTCTTAAAATGAGTGCAATCTTGTCAACCCAGCAAGCTCAGATCCCCAGTGTCCAGAGTCAGGAGACAGTGGATTTCTGAGGTATAAGCATGTTAAACCAGCTTCTTGTTTCATTCCTGTTGTTCTGCCAGAAAACAACAGAGGGAAAGAAAGGATTTATTTGGCTTACAATTTCAAGTTACTGTCCATCATTTTAGGGAAGTCGAGGTAGGAACTCAAGCAGTTACTAATATCACAACCACAGTTAAGAGCAAAGAGAGAATACACACATCCTGGCTTGTGCTTGCTAGTTCCTAATCCCCAAGTAGTTTAGGGTCCAGCTTAGGGAATGGTGTCACCCATAGTGGGCTGAATCTTCTTACATCAAAGAATCAAGGCAACCCCCCCGCCCCGCCCCCGGCTCCCCACAGACATGCCCATAAGCTGACTTGATCCAGACAATTCTTCATTAAGACTCTTCCTAGGGGAATCTAGACTGTGTCAAGTTGAACGTTAAAACGAACTAGCACACAGTCCTAGTAATGCACCACACCCTGTATCATTGTGGACTGACCCTGCTTCCATAGCCTTGTGCGTCTGGCAGCTACTACTGGATTACAGACTTCTGCAATTACGACAGTTTGGCTTTGTGTTGAAAGTACCCAGCTTTTCTCTGATACTGCTTGTTGCAGCTTATCTGAAGTGTGTATTGGGTGACAGTGTTTGAGTTCCCTTCCATTTGATGCCAAAGCAAAGGCAAACACACTTCATTTCCATGGCAAGTTTACTGAGCTGAGATGTTGTGTTTGTGTTTCTGATTCACAGTTGCCACTTTTTTTTCTAGTTCATTTTATGAGTAGTCAAAAAAAATTTTTTTTTTCTGGTAAACTTCAAGATTGGTTACTTAGAGACAAGAGAGGGGACACGGATGCTGATGAAGAACATGAAGCCAGATGAGAGTAAGTTGTCCAAAGATTGCAGGCTTGGATGGTCACAAAACTGGCCGTGAAACTCTGTTTCCTCTGAAGCCTGGTCCTGAGTGTCTACCTCAGACTCACTGCCTCAGGCCAATGTCTCTGACCCCTCCTTCCTTTGCTTCATCCCTTGTTCAATGTTCCCTGTTACTCTCCAGGTGAGGATAGGGAAAGTCAAGAGGAAGTCACTCTGCTCTGAGATGGGGGCTGGTGGAAGCTGTCTCCACTTCTTCCTCTTCTGAGCAACCCCACTGTGATCTATACAAGGGCAGTTTCTTGTCTAGAAATTTCTCGGTCTAAGAACTAATCATTTGGTGATGTGCACATTTTAATGCTTCATTACATTGGTTAGAGGAAAGCCATCTGTGGACACAGGGGAGCCTAGAGAATGACTCTGTTTTGTTTTTATTGGACTCACTTGGCTCTGTGACTAGCCCCCCCTTCCTGCTCTCAGGGCAGTGTGGATCATTTGTAAAATTTTTTATTGATTCTTTGTGAATTTCACATCATACATCCCAATCCCACCTATCTCTGCATGTGCCCCTCACCCTTGTAGTGTCCCCCCAAAGAAAGTCTAACAAAGAAATAATAATAATAAAAATAAGATAAAGATAAAAAAGAAGAAAATAATAATAAAAATAAAAATTCAAATAAGAATATCAGTTTCAATTAAAAAAACAAACAGAAAAACAAACAAGAAAAACAAAACAAAACAAAAAACACTTTGCTCCTCAGTCTTTGCCTCTCCATCGCCTCTTCCTTTGTCTTAGTGGCACTGGGAGCTGCTGTGTATCATGCAGTACACCCTTTTGTCCAAACAGCTTTCCTTGCAAATGTTCATTGTGTAATGTGTTGTTGGTCAGGTTCAAGGCCTCTGAACCACAAAGACTCCCTGACATTGGCTATTGCCCTGAGTCATGTAGACCGTGTGACCATGACTGTCCCTTCATGCATTCCAGCACTTCATAGATGGGGTAGATGTTGGGGTGTGCTCTTTCAAAGCCCTGGATGTGTACCTGGGTAGCTCCTGAGTTGGTCTGTCTGGGCCGCTGGGACCACTCCTTTCAGGTGAAGGGTAAGGCCATCTTTCCCAAGTGTGATGGGGGGGGGGCAATTCTCATATCAGGGGCGGAACCAGCTTTCTCATGCCAAGGTCAACAGGGTCTATTATCCCAGGGCCAGCTGGACGACAAGGCCAGTAAGGGACAGGGTCCAGCTCTCTGGTGAGAGGGGGCAGCTCACCCTGGGCCAGTGAGGGCCAGGGCCAGCTCAGCAAGCACAACTCATGTTTCAACACACAATTCAACACATGGTTTGCATGGGTCCTGTGGTAACATGGGCTATGGACATCAGTACAGATTCCAGTTGCAGTAGGACCATGGATCCAGATATGGCCAGCAGCAGCAGCACGGGCCTCGATGTCACCATGGACCTGGATGGCAGCATATGCCTTTCAGATTGGCATGGACCCAGCAGCAGCATGGTCCCTGGACTCCAACATGGTCCAACAGGTGGCAGTAGAGACCCCAAGCAGTCGCTTGGCCTATGGTGACAACAGAGCCATAGACCTTAACACAGACTGTGGCTGCAGCAGGGCCATAGACCCAGACAAGGCCCTTGGCAGCAGCCAGGCCCAGAAGACGCTATGGCCACAGTGACAGCCCAGGTCACTCAGGTCAACATGGCCCCCACAGCTGGACATCCCTCAGATGCCACATGGTCACTGGTGGAGACCCAGAAGCTAGGCATCCTTGTGACTTTTTGTGGGAACTTGGGCCATGGACATAAACACAGACCCTGGCTGCAATAGGACCATAGACCCAGAAATGGTCCTTAGCAGTATTTTGGGCCTGGATGTCACCATGGCCCCCAGGTGACTGTGCAGGCCTCTCAGATTGGCTTTGCCCCAGCTGCAAGGTGGACCTTGGACAACAACATGGCAACAGCATGGTCCCAGGTGGTGTCACTTACCTTGTGCATCTACATGGCCTTCAATGGTACCAGGAGCCATAGATATTAGCATAGACCCTGACTGCAGTAGGGCCACAGACCCAGACATGGTCTCCTGCTGCAGCCCTGGCCTGGACACCACCATGGTCCAGGAGGCAGCACAGTCTACCCTGATCTGTAAGGCTCTGGCTGCAGCTTGATCCCCAGCCTTCAGTGGTAACAGGAGCCACTGACATCAACACAGGCCCTGGCTCTGGTAGGGCCAGGGCCCCCAGCATCAGCTCAGATTGGTTGACACCCTGGCCACAGGTGACAGTGCAGTTCACTCAGATAGGCATCACCCTGGGTGCAGGATGTCCCTCAGACACCAACATGGCCCCAGGTGGGGGCCCATATCTCTGGCACCCAACAAATCCTCGGTGGTGAACCAAACCCCTGGCATCCTCATGGCATTTGGTGGTGACAGGAGCCATGGACATTGACACAGCCTGCAGCTTCAGCAGCACCACGTACTGGACACAGCTCTTGGTAGCAGCCCAGGACTGGATGTCGCCATGGCCCCAGAAGGCAAGCAGGCCTCTCACATCAGTCCGTTCCTCACTACCTTCATATCTACAGATCCTGCTCTCTTCACAGGACTTGAACCTCTCTGCCTCTCTCCCTTCCAAACCCCTCCACACATTTGCTCACTGTAAAGGCTCCAGATTGCCCGGCAGGCACAGGCCCTTAGCTTCTTCAAGCCCACTGGGGCACACTACCCCAGGTGGCATGTGTGAGTCCATCATTGCTGCTCCCATTTATACGCTTTTAAAAGCAGCATCTTTCTTCTCATTATGACAGTGGTAAATGGTTAATGGAGAAAATTTAGAAAAAAAATAAGTCTGCAGCACAGACATGAAAAATAAACAATCACTGGTCATCATATCATTTGGAGATAACAAGTCAAATGTGGGTATTTTCTTCCAGGGGCATGTGTGTACGTGTGCATGATGTATGTGCAAGCTTGTGTGTATGAATGCAGGCATGCCTGTGCCTCAGTGTGGATGTGGAGGCAGAGGGCAAGCTCAGAGATCAGTCTGCAAAGCCTACCTTGTTTGAGTGTCTTGTTGTTTAGTACTGTTTATGTCAGGTTTCCTGGCCTGAAAGTTTCTGGGAATTCTGCCTGTCTCCCATCTTGCTAAAGGAATATTGGGATTACAGATGTCCAGCTCTATGTGGGTTTTGGGGATTCAAACTCAGGTTCTCACGATAAGCTGTTTCCATAGCCCACATCATGAGCTGTTTCCATAGCCCACAGTGTGTTTTCTAAAACTACGACTATACTGTTCACATTGCGTTGCTTCAACAATCGGCACATCCTGTACAGTTTATTGTATAAACAACTTACCTTTGCCCCTTGCCCCACCTGCTTCCGACATGTGGACTTGATTTCTTGTCATTTCCCTGGATACCAGTTGCTTCTCATGATTCAAATACTTTCTCACTCTCCCCCTGTGAGGACTGAAGCTGGCCAGGTCCCTACTGTCCATGGAGAAATGTTAGAGACCAGGACTCAACCTTGCCTCTTGGACTCACTGTGACTCTAAGTCGGGCTGAGCAAGACGGAAGTTGGAGACCATAGAATGGACTAACCACTCTCCCACTGGCTTCTTAGAGGGCCCCTAGGACTGACTAATAGGTTAATTTTACAAATGTAGAAAAGTCCATTTTGACTAATGGATGGTTCTTAGCTCCCTGTCTAAGGTGGTCTACTGCTTTAGAAGGGTATGGCAACTGGAATGTCAGATGGGGTTAGGGAAGAAAGCAATGAGGTCATCAGATGCCAGAAGGTGTCAGTGTGATCTCAGCCCAGGATTTTAGGGATAGACAAGGTTACTTGAAGTCTAAGGCCACAACATCAAAAGGCTGGACATCCTGGAGGTACCTGTCATCTAGACAGCCCATGTCAGCTCCTTCTCAGTCCACAACACATGCACCTCCATAGTGGCAAACAAGTCCCAGAAAAGAACATGCCCACCTTAGATTTCCCATGATTAAGGATATAGAACCTACACAGGTCTTGGGAAGGCAGTTAGCTGTCTAGGAAAATAGGTGGGCAAGCCACTTTGCTGAGCCACATCTGTCCTTATGGGCTGATACTCCTGCTCACCAGACACTTTTTGCTAGAATACTTTATGTGCCATTGAGAGAGAGGCCCTGAGTTCTCCCTTTCTAAGAATGAGGAAGCAGTTCATTATATTTTCACACTAATGAGATACAGAATAAATTTCTCTCATTGTTTTTTTTTTTTTATCCTAGACACTCTTGTTCACTTACTGCAGACAGTCCTGATACCATGTCGTGCTGATGAGTATAATAGAGAAATGAGTGGGGAGAAGGTTTGTGAAGATATGAAAAATGGCACCTCTGTTTTCTTCCTTAACTTAAAAATGAAAATGTACTTTCTGCAAATATAGAAGATGACAGGAATGTGTGCATAGGTAATTATAAGAATTTGACTCTCCATTTGCCTAGGGAAATCAGCTGTTTCAAAGAAGGCAGAAAGAATTACAGTCTCTTCAAACCTTTCTCCTGTTGATCACCTTCTCATTGCTAGCAGTGGGTTTTGCCAATTTCCTTTTCTTAGGAACTTTATGCTCAAGTCTGAACTCTCTTCACAGTGTTCCTGTGGAGGTACTGATTGTTCTTTCACAGAGAAAAGAACAACTAATTCTGCCTTCATTGCAGCCATTCAGCATGATCAAACAAACATCCCACCATCTCTACACCACGTGACTCTAGACAGATCCCACCACCATCCAGGCTGGATCCCTCCCCTGCAGGTTGGAAATGATGGTGTTTACTTCACTGGACATTGGTGTATGAGTGGAAGGTTGTGTGTGAAGAATGCAACACAGCTTGCCTGAGAAAGTACCTGGCTAGTGACAGTACTTGGTAAATGATACTGTCCTTTTCTCAGAACAGAATGAAAATTGTAGTGATATTAACAATGATATTTCCTATCATTTATTTATGTTGTAATATGTGCCAGGGATCTAGTCTGCAGGCTCTTCTTAAAGCATAAGGATAAACAAATGAGGTGGGCATGACACACTGACTTTGAAAGTGATAAGTATGACTCCATTAGCTTAACTGTGACTACCAGAGCCATAAGCAGAAGCTAGATGTATCTAACTTTCTAATGGATTAATTTAAGCACAAAACTAGACTACCTCTTCTTGAACGGTAGTTTTATCATTATGCTACAAAGAAGTGATTTGGGGGTGTTCTGTAACTTGAGGGCTGTCTTAGTGACCTTTCTGTTGCCATGATAAAATACCTTGACCAAAACAGCCTAAGGGGAAAAAAGTTGATTTATTTCAGCTTACAGTTCCAGGGGATACAATCCATCACAGTGGGGAAGACACGGCATCAGGCAGGAGCAGAAGGCTGGCTGGTCATGTTACATAGACAGTTAAGAAGTAGAGAATGAGCCGGGCGGTGGTGGCGCACGCCTTTAATCCCAGCACTCGGGAGGCAGAGCCAGGTGGATCTCTGTGAGTTCGAGGCCAGTCTGGGCTACCGAGTGAGTTCCAGGAGAGGCGCAAAGCTACACAGAGAAACCCTGTCTCGAAAAACCAAAAAAAAAAAAAAAAAAAAAAAAAAAAAAAAAAAAAAAAAAAGAAGTAGAGAATGAGCAGGAAGTGAAGCCAAGCTCTAAAGCTTCAAAGGCCTCCCTCAGTGACCCACTTCTTACAGCAGGGTCCACCTGCCACATGCTAACCATTCTACAATGTTCCAAAACAGTGCCACAAGCTGAGGACCAAGTGTTCACACATACAAGCCTGTGGGAGATGTTTCACATTCAAGCCACAACTGGAATAACGTATATGTACATGTTAGAAATTCTCCCCTCTCCTCACAAGGGGACCACTGCCTAATTCCTTGTCATTGCACTCCATAGCAGGTAGACAACTAACTTTGGCTATAGCTAATTTCCCCAGTGAAGGCAGATGATAGAATCCTAGAGAGTCAGTTCCCTAGGCCTCCTCTGTATTTCACCTGACCTCTCATTTCCTCGTCATACAAACTCAGACACCCAAAGAAGGTTGGCAAATGCCCTCAAGCTCATCTACTTCTGTGTGACATAGAAAGCTGATAAACTAAGCCTTGGAGATGGTCCTTCTCCATGACACAAACACATGCAGCTCCTTCTCCGTAGTCTGAGTCCACTCCTCTTCATTATTTGACTAACACACGCTGTGGGACAGTCTTTCTGTATGCTGTGAATATGTGTTGCTCCCATTGGTTAATAAATAAAGTTGCTTTGGCCTATAGCGAGGCAGGATAAGAGCCAGACAGGAGATCCAAGCAAAGATACAAGGGGAAGAAAGGAAGGGTCTGAGGAGACCCTGCAAGCCATCGCCTGGGAAGCAAGATGTAATGGAACTCAGGTAAAGCCACGACATACGTGGCGATACATAGATGAATAGAAATAGGTTTATTTAAGATGAGTGAGCTAGTTAGCAAGAAGTCTGAGCCACAGACCAAACAGTTTGTAATTAATATAAACCTCTGTGTGTTTATTTGGGCCTGAGCAGCTGTGGGACATAGGAAAAATTCTGACTACAAATACACAGTAGTGCTCCTTGATACGGAACGCACTGTGAACCCTTTCTTTGAATCTGTTAATTCCTCCTAGGATCACTTATGAAGGAAGCTGGGGATTTTCATGGTCAAGACAAGATACAAGAGGAATAAAATTAGTCTCTAATTAAGAGGGTAAACATTAAAATCACATATCCCAGATGATTATATACATGAGATATATGTGAAATATGTTCATGTAAGAAGGAGTGTGCTGTTCTATTATAAGAGTGAAGCATAAAGTCCTAGATTGTAAGCTGAGTTGAGAGATATGTTAGCTTCCTTTGGGGTGACCTTTGGGGTGGCTTATCATGAAGCATATTGAAAATCCTACAGTTATGGAAGTGAGAAATCTGAAATGGGTCTTAAGGATGTAAAATCAATCAAGATGTAGGTAGATCTGGGATCCTCTTGGCTGCTCTAAGGGAAAACCCACTTCCTTGTCTTCTTCAGTTTCTAGACCTTTCTGCAAGTCTTAGCTCCTGGCTCCTGGCCAGTCATTGCACTGCCCAGACTCTGATTCTGTCACAGACATCCTCCTCTCTCTTGCCTCCTTGTGTCCTCAGTAAGGACCACTGTGAATCCATGGAGGAGACTAAATCATCCAGGAAAATTTCCTCATCTTGCCATCCTTAGCTTAGTCACACCAGCAGACTCTCTTTTCCTACCCACAAGTTTCAGTCTCAGTGTATAAACATCCTTAGGGAGACCACTATTGTTTCTATTGCATGGAGTGAAAGAAGAGTTGGAGAAAAATCACACAAAAAAGATCATATTCAGAAGGCATGGAGGAAATTCAGTGGTAAGCATGTGGAAGTGGGCAGCTAGGATACATCCCCAGAATGTGCATTATGGATAGGCCTGGGGGTCAGATAAGATATGGTATGCTGTACCTAATGGGACATTGGGTGGGTTATCCTCGGGAATAGGTAGACTCAACTGGTGGTGTCTAATGTATAAAATACCGGACTTTGCTGAGAGGACTGGGGAAGAAGGATGTAGGCAGGAAAGGGGTGGGCTTTCACTTCACAAAGATGATGGATGGTTCCTGGGATCAAATCTGAAATAGCAAAAATGGATTCTGGGAAATTACTGCAATAAGAGGAAAAAAATGGTGGTGGCTAGCACCAGTGTGGTGAAATCAGATCCACAAGATGCTTAAGAGGTGGGGCTCACTGAGTTCTCTATATGCTTTGTTGGTAGAGGATTGAGAGATTTAAGGGTGACTTCTAGACTCTCGGTATGAACATCTCGATGTTCACAGAAATACCTACACAGAGACAGGTAGCTTTAAAGGGGTAGAGGGTGTGTGGGTCAAGAACAGTTAGTGGGCTAAGTTTCAGCTCTAGCTTGAGTTGTCATTCATGTTAGCTGTTGAGTAGACACACTGATATAGTGTAAAAGTCTAGGATGAACCTCTTTTGGAGAGATTTATTCAAGTAGGCAGGTACTGTGTAAAGTGAATGTGATTTGGAACCAAACTTCTACTTAAATCTTACTTTTTTTTACACCAACTCATCATTAGCCTGGATCAAGCAACATAAATCCTCAGAGTCTTCATTTCTCCATCTCAAAATGAGTAGTGAGATGTTGTGCCATGTTGGGAATGATAGATTGTTTCAAGGGCCAAATTAAAAAGAAAAGTTTGTCTGCAGCCATCCTATCCTGAACATACTTGGTCTCAGATGGTAAGCAATGCCCACAGTAGTTAGCATTTGGATGGGAGATCAACTGGTAGGACTAGCTGCTGTAGAATTAAATGTAAAATTTTTAAAAAGTTTAAATTCTTTATACCTATTAAGTGTTTGTTGAATGTTATGCTTATGTTTTAAAAATAGGAATTATTATTAGTATACCCAAATTAAAAGGGGACACGTCATTATTGGTTGCAAAATAACTCGTATTACAGCTACTGTTTTGTCCCACTCCATATGTGACTAAATAATTCCATCTTCCACATCTTTTTTGAGAGTCCGTGTTCTAATCGTTTAATCATTTCTAGGGATGGAGGGCTAATCCTGGATAGAACTGCCAGGAGAGTCGGAGTGTTCAGAGGCATTCATGAGGTAGAGGAGGGCCAAAACCTGTTTGCTATGGAGCTGGTGGAGACCAGGAAGATTTGCCACGAAGCCATGCTGTTTATGTGCATCTCCCACCTGCCTTACAAGGTGGGTATGTTTTTTTTTTTTTTCCATTTTGTAGATAGGAAGCAGATTTCAAAGAACTTAGGCTAAAATTTGAATCCATGGGCTCACATATCTATCCTTTGCTAGACTCCACTCTAGTGATTAGTATACCTTCACATCGTTTTATTTTAACTCTAACTATTAGATATTTTTAAAAATCCAATGCACTGAACCTTTTTCTTTCCTGAGAAAGAAAGCAAATGGGATACATTACTCTGTATCCTGGATGGACTAGAGAGTGTGGGCCTCACTGTGCAACAGGACTTGAAGCAGAGGCAGATGGAGAGTTTGAGTAAGTACCTTCCAGAGGAGAGTTCAAGTCATAGCAAAACTTATGAGTCAGTGGAGTAGGAAGTGGGATGTGAGAGTGCCAGCGCCCCACGCCCAATTCTTTCATTATATATAGTCATTGTTCATGATATTGTGACACAGGGAAATCTTAACATAAATATATATTGAGCATACCCCCCAGCTCCCTACTTTCACCTTTCTCCCCTGTCCCCTTTCCATTAGCTGCTTTTTTTGTTTGTTTGTTTGTTTCCAGGAAGGAGAAGTTTTAGGATACCCATTGATCTTGTGGCAGAATTGTGCTAGGGAGTGGGGCAGCCGTAGACTGTAGGGCCTGGGCTTACTGGCTGCATCCAGAAGCCTCCAATGGACAGGAGGACTGAGACTTTGATGCCTTTCCCCCTGGAGGTGCTCATCCCACTGACTCTGTTTGGAGAAGAATCTCACTGTCTGGCACTCACTGGTGATTTTACTGAGCCCCCCATGCTAGAGAGCAACTCTCTGATAAATGGAAACATTTCTGCAGTTGTTGATTTTGTACTCCGAAGCTCCTGTAAGATATAGTTATGTATTCCTTAAACCGAACTAAATGATTCCTTTCAGTGTCATTTCTGTTATAAAAAAAAAGAAAGAGAAAGAAAAAAAGAAGAGATTCAGAAATGGCAACGACTCCCTTTGGCAGCATTTCAGATGCAGAGAAAATCCATAGGAGCAATTAATGTGCATTCTGCAGTCTGAGGGGCACTTTCACACCCTCCTTCCTACTCCACTGACTCATAATTTTTGCTATGACTTGAACTCTCCTCTGGAAGGTACTTAGTCAAGCTCTCCATCTGTCTCTACTTACGTCTTGTTGCACAGTGAGGCCCGCGCTCTCTAGTCCATCCAGGGTACAGAGTAATGCATCCCATTTGCTTTCTTTCTCAGGAAAGAAAAAGATTCAGTGCATGGAATTTAAAAAAATATCTAGTAGACACGTGCATTGTCTGGGATGCATGCCCTTTGTAGTAATCTGGCTTCTTCCTTGTTCACTTCAGGTTCTCCTAATGTCTTACACCTTGACATGGTTCCTGAGGTGACATTTTGCTGTCTAGATGTAAGATAAGACCCTGACACTTGCTTTGCATCTGGGTGGAAGTTGTTACAGCAGCCTTTGCAGCTCAGGAAGGCGTAGGAGAAGAATTCATCTTTGCATGATTTATTCCTAAAGCCTATTGTAAAAAAAAAATGTTCCCGATAATTTCAAGTTCATATCAGATTTTCTGCCATTCAGAGAAAGGACAATTTGGGCAAATAAGTGCTCATTAAAATTTATTTAGAGGGAATATTTTCCATTAGGGTGTTTCATTATTTAAGAAGAAAATAGAAGCCTATGCAAGTACTATATAATGCTCACACAAACATGGCATTTCAGATAAATTACATTTAGATAAAGATAAACGTGTTTGGGTTTGGAAGACCAATTGATTCTAGTGGATACTGTAGTCGCATAATTATAAGCCAGGTTGAAAGAAATTGTTAAAAACAAGGATGAGCCCAAAGCAATCCACCAGCCAGACTTGAGAAAATTATCCCACACTGCTCTAATTGCTTTTCTTTTTGCAACTGTAGTTTGGAGCTCCATACTGTGGAGAGGGTCTGACTATATTGCTATGAACCTGTCGATGGCTAAGGTAGTTGTGGTTAAATATGGAGGGATTGAAAGCCTGAAGGATACAAGCTGTGCCTCAAGGCTCCACATCCCATCATGTTTAAGGGAATGGAAAGAGGATTTGGCCACAAGTGTGCAACTATGCAGTATTGGTACCCAAACATTGCTCTAAGGGGTAACATTTTTTCACCTACATGTTCTCCTTGCAAACTATTTCACACAGCAAATTCTGAAGATGCTCATTTTGTATCTCAAAGTTCGTTCCCCAGATATGCTGAATGTCTTCTCTCTCCAAGTCTCTTCACTGAGAAGAGAGTCCATTGGCTTCCTCATGTTACCTAAATATGTGTTCTACACATAGGTTCAGGGTTACACCCTCTGTTTTCCTTTATCTCCTACAGTTCTTTGGAAATCTAGCATCATATTTCATGAATTTTTACTCATTTTACCTCTCAGGATGCATGTGGCTGGCTATTTTTACCTTGATTCTCAAAAGTCTCTGTCCTTTCTTACCTCCCAGCCTTTGCATTTGTTACCTACTGAGCCAGCCTAGGCATGAGAGTAGCCCTGGTAGAGAGAACACTGCCAACTCATTTATAGGCATAGACATTGGTCAAAGGAGGCTATTAATGTCCAGAGTCCCAATTTCATAATTGAAAAGACAGACATGAAGACTATCTTACAGGGAATGTTGATGTTAAAATAGGATAATGACATCAACATTCCCTGTAAGATAGTCTTCATGTCTGTCTTTTCAATTATGAAATTGGGACTCTGTGTCTCGAAAAACCAAAAAAAAAAAAAAATAGGATAATGAGGGGCTAAAGAGATGGCTCAGTGATTAAGAGCACTTGTTGCTCTTGCAGAGGACCTGGGTTTGGTTCTCAGCACCCACATGGTGGCCTTCAAAAGTCTATAACTCCAGTTCCAGAGGATCAGACACCCTAACCTGACCCCTGAGGGCACCAGAAGTGTACAACATAGTATACATGCACACATACAGGCAAAACAATCACTCACAAAATAAACAAATATAAATTTTTAAATGAGATAATAAATAGATAATGGAAGTATGTTTCTATTGATTTGACAAACATGGATTCTGCAGGTTCTGTGTGCCGCAGACCAGAGTATTTCCTGGTCCTTGATGTCATTATGCTCCAAGGCTGCAGGTAGAATGAGATTAACAGTCATAAACCAGAGTGACACCATCAAACCCTTCAATGTTTCCTTTATTCAATGCATTTAATGGAATGTTTACTTCTCCAGTATTCAGCTGTGCATATGATCAGCATTTATTTACATTTCTAAGTGGGTGATGTGCCAAGGTTTCGAGCAATTGAACGACAAGAGTTAAATCAGGCTCTTGTTTCACACAAAGAAGAGCTTAGGGAAGGCTTTTATCTGTATGTCACTAGGCATGCGGTAGGCTCAAGCTTCACCTATCCTATTCATGGAATGGTGGCCAGAATGCTTAAGATGTGAAGGATTTGCTCACCCACCTGAAATGTACAGTTGGCAGGGAAAAAAATGGTATTATTATCTCTCATCATATTTTACAAATTAACTAACAGCTTGGTAACTCAAATAAGGCCTGTCAGTTAAAAGGGTTTTAGTTCTTTTAAATCACTTTAAAATCTACTTCTTTTAAATCACTCTTCTGTTTTTTAGACTTGAGGATTAAACCTAGGGCTCTATATATGTCATGGAAAGAACTCTAGTACAGGGCTTTGCTCTTTGCTTTTAAAGATCTTCATTTTAAAATCTGTGTATATGTTAATATACATACACATATGTACATGCATGCATGTGTGTGTGTGTACAAGTGTACCCATGTCTGTGCAGACACCAGAAGGTGTCAGATCCCATGGAGCTGGAATTACAGGAGGCTGTGAAACCCTTCTCCCTCCACTCATTGTGGGCACTAGAAACCAAACTGGGCTCCTCTTCAAAGTGTTTTTGCTGCTGAGTAATCTTTCCAGCCCAAGCCTTCACTCTGAGAAAATTTTTTGTGGGAGTCTGTCAGAGTCCAGCTCTGACCTGTTCCCACCTATCGAAGGGTTCTTGGGTGGAGGAGAGAGGAATGAGGGAATATTAGGTAGAAAGATAGAAAGAGACAATAAGAAAGACAGAGACACAAGATAGCTTTGGGATGGACCTGGGTCAATACCCAGTCACCCAGAGATTTATTCAAAAGGGCTTTTTATAATATGCCAAGGGGAAAAAGACCTCCTCCTTGCAAGATCAAAGCACACTGTACAGCCAAGTGTAGACTTTTCCAAACACCTGGTAACCATGCCCATGACCAAATCATCCCATTATGCAGCCTTGCTGGGTAAAGTAAGCCCAGATTCTCTGACCCTGAATGAGGTTTCACCAAGAAGCCTCTGTGGGCCACCACAATTATTTATATATTTATTTCTGCAGGTCCATAGTAGCTGTTATTAACTGTCTTTGATTCTTCAGGAAAACAAATTGATAGTAATATGTAGATATAAACTTTTCAGAAAAATCATCACAAAGAAAAATAAAGAGGAATTGAAGTATCTAATTAACCCAAGGTAACTCTGGGAAATCTGAAACTCTTGGTCCAATACTTCTGCTTGATCATTCATGGTCCTATGACAGAAGCTTGGTGATTCTTGCATTTGTATATTGCCACTGTGGTGGCTAATCTTGGTTGTGTCAACTTGCCTTTGGGTTGAATCAAATAAAGGCCAAGATGCCGGGCACTCTGGTGAGGGAGATTTTTGATTATATTCTTTGAGGCAGGAAGACCCACCCCAAATGTGGGCAGCACCCTCTGGTGGTAGCCCAGATAGAAGGACACAGAGAAGAAGGAAACTTGGCATTGGCCTGCTTGCCTGAACTTTCACTGGCAAGTCCATCTACCCTTTTACTGCGGCATTCCTTCAACAACCTCTTTGCAATTTCAAAATAGGATGAAGACCAGAAGTTCTCCAGGAATCCTCCAGGGCTTCAGGGCCAGATTGAAACTACTGAGACACTGGGTCTTGTGGACTGAACAATTACTGGATTCTAGACCTCTCCCGTATGAGACAGCCATCACTGGATTACCCAGGCCTGTAAGCTGATCTAATAAAGCCCCATATAGTCTTTCTATTGGCTTGGTTCCTTTTGAGAACCCAGACTAATACAGCCACCTTCCTATAAACTTGGCTCTGCATTCTTGTGCTCTTGCACAGAATTCAGACTGAGGAAAGAAGAGGGAAACTCTAGAATTTTCCTATGAGATAGTTAAGTGGCACATTTCTCTCCTGATGCCTTAGGGCATCTTCAGATACCTATATTTTCTGGTTTATGTACTAGTATATGCTTAGTTTTAATTTTTCAAACCTTAACTTTAAGACTCAGCATGGGCTTTATCCTCACATGAGCTGCTCATTAAAGTCAAGCATTATTTACTTTATTCCTGGGAGGTTGTTATGTTTAATTCTACTGCAGAATTTGACATTCATCCTTGGTAAGATTCAGAGTAGTTCCATTCATTGTGAATGCAGACAGGGTAGAGAACGGGAGAGAAACAAGACAAGTAGGTGCATGCTCTCATTTGTAACAAGTTTTATTTCTCTTCAATCTGAGTTTTTAAAAATGCACCTTTGATTTTTTTAAGTGGTTAGGAAAAGAAATGTAGGCGCTTAATGATAGAGCATGAGTTTAGTATGTGTGAGGCCCCAGATTCAAGGTCTAGCCCCTCGAGCCCCTTGAAAAAAAAGTCAAAAAAAAAAAAAAAAAGAAAGAAAGTACAAATACCCAAAGAAAAATGGGACACTATTGTCCACAGAATTATGGAGAAAGTCCTGGTAGGTGTAGCAAACTTCACAGCTATCAGTGATCGCTTCCTGGATGTGAAATCACACATGATTTAGGCTGATTAAAGAACAGCACACTTATTCACAGAGGCCAGGAATGAAGAAAGATGACTATTTGTTTGAAAGCATGATTACTGCTTTTTGAAATGTATGAACTGCCAGGTCATTTAGTTGAGATTCTGTAAAGTGAATTCCATATTGGTAATAACATGTGTATTCGACTAAAAATTGAACTAAAGTCTACTAAAATAATCTGCTATCAGGACTTCACTTATAACAAAATGATCTATTGGCATTTTAAACTGTCACTCAGGCAAAAGTCGCTGTTCTTTTTTCTTTTAGATTTTTTTTATTTTTTAAAAAATTATGGAAATGTGTGTCTGTTGTATGTGAATGCAGATTCTTTCTAAGCCAGAAGAGGGCGTCAGATTCCCTGGAGCTAGCTGGAGTTGTAAACCACCTAATGTGGGTACTGGGAACCAAACTCAGGTCTTCTGCAAGAGTAGTATGAGAGCTCACCCTCTGAGGCATCTTCCCATTACTTTTAGGGGGAAAATGCCATGATGAAGTCTTATCCATAACACTCTAAGAATTTATGAGTTGTAAATTCAAGAAAAACTGTCTAATGGTGATAAAACAGCTGATAACAAAAAGCTGGCAAACAAGGACTTTAGAAAGCTGCATAATATTTGACAATAAAACAAAATAAATATAAAACAGAAAATTTCAGTGAGAAATTATGATCTTAATAAATGAAATCAAGATCAAATGACTGTCCTAAAAATAACAAAACACAGTATTTGAAATAAGAAACTCAGATAAAGGAATTGACTTCAGAATGGACACAATAAAAAAGAGTAGTAAATGCAGAGAATTTCAGAGTAGATATTAAAGTATGTGAAGAATGGAGGAATAATGAACAAAGAGACATACAGCCTCCCATGTGATCAGAAAAACTGAGGGGGGATGTAGAATGTATGCATAACTGGAAACCCAGAGAACACGGGAAAACCCAGAAATCACATTTCAAAAAAAAATTAAAAGCCAGGACTCCAAATCCAATGGCAGATGTTGTTTTACTGATCAAGTACCTCAATGAGGTCTGGAGAGATGGCTCATTGGTTAAGAGCACTTGTTCTCCCAGAGGACCTGGGTTAGACTCCTACCACCCACAAGACAGCTCACAGCTGTCTGTAACTCCAGTTCCTGGGGCTCTGATGCCCTCTTCTGGCCTCTGCGGGCACTAGACATACATGTGGTGCACAGCTATGTATGCAGGCAAAACACCCATACACATAAAAATAGATAAATAAAAACAAAACCAAAATAAAAAGAACCCCAATGAGTACTGACTTAAATAACTGCATAGCGCACCATTCCCCAGCACATTATGCTTACCACTAAACTCCAAAGACAAAAAAAATCTCAAAAGTCTAACAAGAAAAGAAAGGCCACTTTGAAGGGAGCAAGGATAAAACTGACAACTAACTTTCTAAACAGTCTGGAAACAAGAAAATGAATGGAATATTTATAGGACCAAAAATAAAAATATCCCACAAGCTGACAGTGTTATTTAACAAAATAATGTCCAAAAATGAAAAAAAAATGGAGACATTTCTTACTACAAAACAATGAGAATTTAGCACTGATATATTAATCTTCTCCATAGGAAGTACTAACAGGAGTTCCATTGGCTTAAAGGAAGTAATCTTCGTTGGAAATGTGGGCATGTGGAAAAGAATAAACGGCCCATGAACAAGAAGATAGGAAAAAAAATACAGATTTTTAGCAACTGGAGGACTAGATTCACAGAGAGAATAGCAGCAACAGCTTAAAGCCATTAGATAAGTGGATTTAAACTTTTTGTGGCTACAAGCACAATTCAGGAGATGGAGTAAGTTCAGGCTTGCCTCAGTGAATACCAGCACAACAATTCAGAGAAGACTAGAGGCTGAATGTGTTAAAACTTAAGTGGAGGTTGATGGAAAGGAGCTGCCATGAGATTACCCTGAAGGGGAGACTTATCAGGGTAAGTGCTGAAGGAGGAGTACAGGTCTTCAGGTCCTCAGCATTATGATGCCACAATTCTCATGGTAGTGGCATAGTGTGCATTTTGATGTCACAAGGGAACACTGTACAGTCAACATGGCGCATTGTGATGTTGTAAAACACAGTGACATCACAGTGGGGCATTGTATCACAATGAAATCTGTAGCTTCAATGGGTAATGTGATGTTACAGTGGTGCCTTGTGATGTTACAATAAGATATTTGTAATAATAAAACATTTTTGTATCGTACTGGGGTATTGTGATGACACAACCTGGAAAAATAGGGTACGCTGACATCACAATGAGGACTGTGACATCACAATTTACCACTTTAATTGTAAAATGGAACACTGTAATGATTAAGTTGACCATTTAATATAACAATTCAGCCTTGTGATGCCATAATTCAGCGTTGTTATATCACAATGAAGCATTATTATGTCAAAATGGGCATAATGGTGTCACAATTTAGCAGTGTGATGTCAAAAGAGTATCACGATGCCACAGTGGAGTATTATGATGTCACAATAGAGCATTATATTGCCACAATGGGATGTTGTGTTGTAAGAAATATTCATGGTGGTGTTACAACAGAGCATTGTACTACAACAGGGCATTGCAAAAGCAAAATGGAGCATTAAATCCTCAAAATTCACCTTTGTGATTGCTGGAGGCCATGGGAGAATACAGCAGGTGACAACTAGTATTCAACAGGTTAACTCACCAGATTAATGGTTCTCTGATGGGGAGCCCCACTCAGTAAAGACTGTGGGGTCACTGACTGTAAACGACCGATTGTTTCTGTCTGTAGTTTTTCTCATGTGCCACTGCATTTCATCCCTAAAAACATTATGGGTGTTTTCCCACTGCTTTTGTGTTTCTCTCATGTAAATATTCTGTTTATTGGACACATTTATAGCTGTGGATGGTCAGGAAGATGGTTTCTGCTTAAGCTGTATAATTCTGATGAGTAGAAATAATACTAGGATGTTCTTCATACTCAGACTGACATAGGAAAATAACTGTATTCTCAGCTACAAAGACAGCTTTTTACACATTTAGCTAAGAACTTAGAGAAAACCCAAAATAGACTAGTTGCCCCTGGAGATGAATTGCACAAGGGCAAATTCCCAGGTGTCTTTTTGTTGAACGAAAGCCAGACTGATAACATTAAGACATGAACTCCACACAGCAATTGACCTTCTACACAGGCTCCTAGCCTCAAGGTCCAGGCAACTGTTTATTGTTTAAGTCCTGCATTTCAATGTCATTTTCTGTCTGAGAGCTACATGTTTATTTCATACACCATGCCTGGTCAGTGCGACCTCCCTAGCCTGAGAGAAGCCGTGTTATTCCTTAAGTGTATCAGAATGCTCTGTCTCTTACTGACTTAAGAAATGCTTTGTGACCCTGAAAATGTAACTGATATTTGTCCAGAGTTTTGACTGTGGAGACAGAGATGTTTGTATGGCAGAGATGTGTGTGTAGAGGAGAGTAAGTGAGTGAAAGAGCGTGTCAGTGGTAGTGAGTGAGTGACTGAGTGAGTGAGTGATGTAGAGGAGAGATGCAAGTTATGAGTGAAGATATGTAGCAGGGTAGAGAGAAGAAGTGTGTGTAGAAGAAGGAGTTGTAGCTATGCAAGCAGATGTAGCAGAGTGTGTAGACATGTGTGGCTGTGTAGAGATGTGGGTGTGTAGAAGAGAGATATGTAGAGAGAAGGTATATAGCTGTTGAGGAGAGATGTGTGGATAGAAGAGAGAGCTATGTAGATGAAATGTATAGGTGTATAGAAGAAATGTGTGGAAAATGTAGCTGTGTGGAGACAGAGATTTTCAGAAAGAGATTTTTTAAGATGAAGTAAAAGAGAAAGTTCCATCAGAAAGTGTGTGTTTCCTTATTTACCCCTCAGATAGGAAAGTCTAGCACTTGCCATATTCATGGATTTTTTTTGCATATGCCATGTTGTGATGGCACAGAAGATCATTGTGATGTACCAGTGAAGCATTGTGATGTTATATTGGGCTTTGTGATGTCACAAATTCACACCATACATTAAAACAGGACATTGTTAAGTCATAATGTTCATTGGTGGGACCTTGTGAGGACTAATGCACCATTGTGAATGTGAGACTTGTGATGCCAAAATTCACACTGTGATGACAGAGTTGTTCAGTTTGATGTTATGGTGATACATGGTGATATTGCCATTAATTTAAGCATGTTGATACTACAATGAAGCATCTGATTTCAAAACAGCATCATTGTGATGTTACAGTGGGGCATTTGATGAGACAATGTATCACTGTGGAGTCACAGTGCAACTTCATTATACTATTTAGTCTTGAGATGCCACGTGAACCATTATACTGTCACAATGCAGCATTTTCATTTAAATTTGGGGTATTATGTCACAGTGGTGGCTTGTGATGTCAAGTGAGCATTGTGCTGTTGTCAGAATGGCACATTGTGATGCATCAGTTCAGAAATGGTTAAGGCACAATAGAGCCATTGTATGGTGATATTTTATTTGTACTGAAATGTGATTTTAATTGTATGTTAATAAATAAAGTTGCCCGGGGGTCAGAGCTATTAGCAAGCCATAGGAAAGCTGGGAGTTTGTGGTGCACACCTTTAATCCCAGCACTTGGTAGTCAGAGCTATATAGATCTCTGTGTGTTCAAGGATACAGCCAGCATTGGAGAGACACGCCTTTAATCTCAATACCAACCATAGAAGACCTGGAGGTCTATACAGACAGGTAGTGACGAGGCAGTCGTGTGGTTGGTTTTATAACCAATGAGAAGGCAGAATAGAAAGTCTATATAAAGATAAACAGATAGGAAGTAGCTCTCTTTTGGAGAGGTCTCTTGGCTGAAGAGGCTAGCTGCAGCAGGTGGGTAAGACTCTTAGCTCAGATCTCTTGGCTTTCGTCTTTGTATTGGCTCTGTGTTTCTTATTTAATAAGATGGTTGGTTACATCTACACCATTGTGATGATGCTATGGGTCATTGTGAGGTGATCACACTGAAGTATTGTGATGCCATAGTGAGTGCATTGTGGTGTCATTGGGGGCCATTGTGATGATACAATAGACCAACTTGATGGCTCATTTGAGCATTGTAATGTAATAATTCAGCTTTATTAAGTCACAATTGAATTTTATGATGTCATAAGGGAGCATTGTTATGCCAATGGGGCATAGTTATGTCATAGGTGACTTGTGGTGTCACAATGGAGCATTTTGACATTACAGTAGAGCATTATGGTGTGTCACAATGGATGTTGTTCTGTCAATGGACACTTTGATGCCTCAGTGAGATATTGTGCTGTAATAAGAGAGCATTATAATCTGATGATGTGGCATTGTGATGTCACAATTAGGCACTCTGGTATCACAGCTGGGCATTGTGATAAGTCGGTAGGGCATTGTCAAGGTATTGTGAAACTTTGCAATGCTACAATGAATATTGTGATGGATCAATGTAACAGTTTGATATCACAATGGGACATTGCTGTGAAGGAACATGATGATTTCACTATGGTGTATTGTGCTGTCTTAATGTGGTGCCATAATGGGGCATTGTTACGTCAAGTGGAGACTGTGGTATCACATTGCTCAGAGACATAGCCACTATGTAGAAGATGATGTTGTCTCTAAAGGGAAAGAGGGAACTTTCCATTCAAATCCTGAGAACAAGGGGATTTCTGACTCTTACAGGCCTTTGAGGGGTTGAATAATCTTCATACCACATGATCTAGCATGGCCAGGTCTACAGGCCAAAGAGCATGGAGGCACTAGGTGGGACCATCAACTTAATCTTGCAGATGCAAGGGGGAGGTTCTGCAGCACAACATACTCTCTTTACAACTCTTCGAGAGAGAGAGAGAGAGAGAGAGAGAGAGAGAGAGAGAGAGAGAGAGAGAGAGAGTATTTCTGCATGAGAGAGCTGCAGGATGGCATGGAGAGGAAAAGAGGCAGCTAGAGGGCCTATGACCTAGCGGAAAGACTATAAAATAAGTGAAAACATATACATAGTGAAGTCAAAACCTTCTGGGAGGGAGGAGTAAACAGCTGTCTTTTTGTTGTGGGAGGCACCTTGAGATGTCCCAGGGATCTGGAAGGCCTTGTTCAGATATTTGCTTTGGTTTCTTACTCTGGATTTTAATTTTTCAACTTGCTTTTCAGTTTAGGATAACTTCTTTTCAGCTCACCTTGTCTACTCCACAGGGTCCTCTGATGAGCATTCAGAACTTAATCTCTGACTTTCCCCTCATAGAATGGGCATCTGACACTTCTTCTTTTCTCTGATGCTGATTTCATGTCCTTTCTACTACAGATTTTAATTAATCAGTATAACATGTAACAAAATAGCATATGTGTATAATAAATTAGCATATATATTTATTTTTCTCTTCTTAATTCTTTATCTGCTATCTATACAATTAAGCTATCTTTGAACATCATTCTTTCATTTGTTTATGTGTGTTGGGTAAGGTCTTATTACTATATAGCCCAGGCTGGCCTTGAATACATGGTTTCCCTGCCTACTAAGATTGGAATTATAAGTATGTGTCCTCATGACTGACACTGAGTCCCCTCCCTTTCCTCTTCCCTCCTCTCTCTTCTTTTCCCTTCTACACTCTTTCTTCCTGTCTTGGTGTCCAGTGTCAAGGACACAACTCTACCCCTCCAGGCATGTTAGGTAGAAACTCCGACACTGATCTGTATCCTCAGCTCAGACTCATTTGTTCCATGACAGAATTTCTTTTTATTTTAGTTTTTTTTTTGTTTTGTTTTTTTTTGGTGGGGAGGGCCATGACACCTTACTTTCTATACAAAGATAAACAACATGTTAAGGACAATAAAAGCCAAATAGACTGACATGAATCTGGAAATGGATATACTTCTTTGTCGTGGTTAGTCTTCATTGTTGACTTGACTGGATCAGAACCAGCATGAAACACACCTCTGACTCTGCCCATGAGGGTTCTGACCACAGGGTTCTGTCTGTGAGGGTTCTGTTCCCAAGGGTGCTGTGGGATAATACTTTTGTACACTGGTTTAATAAAACGCTGATTGGCCAGTAGCCATGCAGGAAGTATAGGTGGAGCAAGCGGACAAGGAGAATTCTGGGAAGAAGAAGGGCTGAGTCAGGAGTCACCAGCCAGACACAGAGGAGGCAAGATGACAAGGCAGAACTGAGGAAAGGTACCAAGCCATGTGGCTAAACGTAGATAAGAATTATGGGTTAATTTAAGTGTAAGAGCTAATCAGTAATAAGCCTGAGTTAATGACTGAGCAGTTATAATTAATATAAGCCTCTGTGTGTTTACTTGGGGACATGAGTGGGAGAGATTTGTCCTGACTGCTGGCCAGCCAGGACATAGGAAAACTTCCAACTATGCAAGGGCTCTGTCCATGAGGGCTCTCCATGAGGGCTCTGTCCATGAGGGCTCTGCAACAGAAACTGAACTGAAGATTAAAACCTTGTCCTGAGTGTGGGTGGCACCATTGCATGGGCATTCTTCTCTCTTTTCTTGTGTCTAGCTCCCTCCTGCTCCTGCTGCTATGCCCCTCTTGCCATGATGGACTATACCCATAAACTGCAATCCTTCCTTAAGGGGCTTTTGTCAGGTAACTGTGGCAACCACAGCAAGAAAAAAACAAAAACAAAAACAAAGAAGACACTCTTCTGGTAGACTTTTATTAAGGGGTCAGGGGTCTGCCCAGTCAGCAATTGAGCTGGGTATGCATTTTGCTATCCCTGTGACTAATTTCCATTAGTGATCGGCTTTGAATTCTCCCAGATTTACCTGTGATTAGGGTGGAGGTAGGTTGTTTTTAGGACTGTTCTTATCCTCCTCATTCGACTGTCCATGTTAGGCTTCGTTTTTGAGTCAGAACTGCAAAGACAGTCTCCACATGCACATGTGACCCTCTCCAAGTAGCAGACAATTAATTTATGGTGATTAATGCTCACGAGCCTGGCTGAAGTCCTGAAGGGACTCTCTAGTTTCCATTTCAAACTTCAACCTTAGGCTGCTACTCTGGGTCTCAGTGTTGGTTTATTCAGTTGTAAGAGCATGGGTTTCTGCTTCCTGGCATGGATCTTCCTTTTCTAGCTGTGCTGGATTCTTGCCTGTGTTATGGGCTTGATGGTTTTAGTTGCTCCTCTTCCAAGAGCCTAAGAAGTTTGCCCTCTAGGGGAGGAGATTTGGGGCTGATGTTGGTTGACATCAGGATTCATAGGACATTTACAGTGTGGCTCCAGGTTTTTAAGTCCCTGGATAATTTCTAGAGACACGCAGCAGCTGTAGCAGAAGCTGGGACAGTCTTTGATTGCTGGGCAGCAGCGGGGAGGGGAAGGAATTCAGGCAAGGAATATGGGACTCCAAGGATGTAGAGAGGAGAGGTGTGGTAGTTTGAATGAAAATGTCCTCTGTAGACTCAGGTTTGAACATTGGGTACCTATTTGGAGGTTTCGGAGGTGGGGTCTTACAGGAAGAAGTATGTCACTTGGGGTGGGCTTCAAGTGTTTATAGTCCCATCTCACCTATACTTCACTCTTTCTGCTTTGTGCTTGTACTTCAAGACTTGAACTCTCAGTTTCCTACTCCAGGCACCTGATGTCATGCCTCTGTACCATGATGGACTCTAGCCCTCTGGAATCAACTCTTTCTTCTGTGAGTTTCCTTGGTCATGGTGCTTTATCACAATCTAGTTGTGTTATGTTGGTAGCCCTCAGGTGTCCTGTGAACTTTCCTGGGGTAAATGAGCATGGTGTCTTTCATTTTCTTGGAATCTAGGCACCTGGGGAGTCTATTAGGGTGTTAGATATTTACAAACAGGCTCTGCAGGGGGATTGCCATTTCTTTATTGAAGAAAGAGAATATTGCAGGTGAGTGTGCTCAGAGAAGCGATGGGATCTGGACTATACTTCCAGGATGCCTTTCTGTATGATCTTTACCCTCACTTACTCACTTGTGCGACTTGCATGCCTTGAAGAAGTGAGTTCTTTGCTCAATGCAAATTCCTGTCTCCATCAAGCCTCCTTCTTATTTGTAGACTTTGATGAAGGAAAAGATTTTTGGCCAACCTTACAATGGAGTTAATTGTCCTGGTTTAAACTCCTTCTGTGTGACCAGCCCTGTGCAGTTTTAACTGTCAACCTGACACAACCTAGAGTCACCTGAGAAGAGGCTTAAAGAAGTCTCTAGATTATGTTGAGGACTGTCATCATTGCTAGTAGATATAGGAAGACCCACCTGCTACTTCATGGGATGGGCCCTGAACTGTATAAAAGGGAAATGAGAAGAGGTGGCCAAGTGTAGTCAGCCAGCCAGCCAGCCAGCCAGCCTGCAAGCCAGCCTGCAAGTGAGCATGTGTTTATTCTTCCCTGCTCTTGACTGTGTGTGTGATATGATGAGCTGCTTCAGTTCCTGTCTTGACTTCCCCCAAGTGACGGACTGTGACTTGGAATTGTAATCCAAATGAACTTCTTTCTTCTCTGGGTTGCTTATTGTCAGGATGTTTCATTACAGGAATGAAAAGGAAACAGCATTG
Organism: Peromyscus californicus insignis; assembly: GCF_007827085.1. Lineage (NCBI taxonomy): Eukaryota > Metazoa > Chordata > Mammalia > Rodentia > Cricetidae > Peromyscus > Peromyscus californicus. The sequence continues at coordinate 97,386,983 of NW_026294606.1, forward strand.
GGAGAAGCCCCAACACTAGGCAAGCCTGGGTTTTAAAGGGTTACTTCTTTGGGGGTGGGAATGGAACAAAGGGTATATAGTCCCATGCTTTTGATAAATCCTTGAAACAGTGTACTCATTTCATGATTTATCAAATTTTACACTCTTTCACAGTTGAATGTGGAGTTCTTCAGGTTCTCTTGTGGAACCTGGTAATCTGTGAGTCCACTTGGAGCAGAGTCTTCCCCAAACCTTGACAGACACATTTGCTTATATTCATTATTAAGTTACTCTGACACAACCCACATTGGCTGAACCATAACTGGATTTTTCTGGGGAAGTATTCTTTGTAAGATTTATCTTGAGGTCTAAACTTACTGTAAATTTATTATAAGTACTTTTTAAAAAATCTGAAGGGGAGGGTACAGATCACAGGAATGATGAAAACTTCCTTTTGTCATAGTGGCAAACTTGGCTGCTTATGTGATACCCAGCATTCTGAAATTCTTTTGTTTATTTCTTTTTGTTTCTAAATCCAGATTTATTCAGGTGTATACATTCTTTCTTTGGTCATCAAATTCTTCGTATTCACTGCTGCATATGAACAAACGTCTGGTCACCCCAGATTGGGTATCAACAATAGACCTAAGTAGTGATGCTACCCAGGTTTCAACCTGGTGAACTCGTGCGTTTGCTGGAGTTACTTACAGGAGCATGGGGGAGAGCTTCCTCACAGAAACAGCTCATCATCGTTGCTGAGTTCTACCCCACTGTACATGATGAGTGCATGGAAGTAGCATCATGAAGCTCCACATTCAGTTAATTTCCCATTTCCTGTATGCTGTAACATCTCCAAAGATCACTTGCTGGTAAGGAGTGTAAAACTGTGACCTGAGAACCTAGCTGCTGGTTTGCAGTAGCTCTGCCCCTCTCACAGATTCTGACAGGAACACCATGGGGACATTGTCTATGGATTCTGAGCCAGACAGCTTGTGATGCCACGCCCACCTGGGAAGTGAGTTAGCATCAAAGGGGTATTGGTATTATTGATACCCACACCTCCCACTCCCCATCCCTTCCCTGTCTCCTGCTGGGAACTAGAGAGCCTGACTGCAGGTTCTTGCTGTGAACCTCCCCCATTCTAAAAGGGCAGAAGAAGAGGCTCCCTCCTCTGCCACATGGGCTCTGATTCTCTTCACAGTACCCACCATGTTGTCTGAACCATTCTCCTCAGAGCCTCTGCCATACTTTTGCCCTCTATCTGCCTGTCTGTCTATGACCTTAATAGCTGTTCTAATGAATCCTCTAGCCCCCAGCAATCCGTCCCAGCATCCTCTTGAACCACTACCTGGCCACATCAAAACCTAAGAGGGAGTTGGCGGCGCAGGGGGAGGGGGGGGAATTGCTAGAATCTCAGGTGAGGATCCTGTAACCTTCTCATCTTCTCATCCCCTATTATAAAGTGTCAATAGCGCTATTACAATTGTCATATACATATACCACTCATTGTATTGCTGTACTTAGTTTATCGTCATGGTTACTGGGCCAGGGCTATCTCTAATCCAAAATGGCCCTAAGATGATCATGCTACACCTAAAAGAAAAAGAGGGACTATAATTATGTACAGAAATAAGTATGGGGAACAATCACTGCCATAGAAAGGTGTGTGTTATCTCTCTTTCTCTCTCTCTCTCTCTCTCTCTCTCTCTCTCTCTCTCTCTCTCTCTCTGTTGTGAGAGGGGTTGTATTTCTTTTTCCTTTGGTGAAAAATTTGTAACAGTAGCTCCCCTAGCCTCCCCTTTTTATGCTGGTTTTTCTGTTGTTGTTTTTAAAGAAATCTTTGACAATGATTGTCTTCTTCTCACCACAGACTTCAGTTTTATAATCATGAAGTGCGCACCACACGGACCTGGTTGTTGGGCCTTTGTAACAACAGAGACAGAAGCAGCCAGTGTGAATTGGAGCAGAGCAGTGAGAGAGAAATCAGCCAGCTCCTTTCTGATGTGAAGACCCCAAAGCACAACTGTGACAGGTGATAATGGAGTATTAAAGGCAACTTTAAAAATGCACCAGAATCCTATTTAATTTTAATTAATTATCACTTTTGCTTCAAAAATACAAACATAATCTTAGTAGGAAATACACACCTAATACAGAAGTCCTTAAACTTTAAATTGAATTATCCCTTCATCTCAGGCTCCAACTGGGCCCAGTCTCCCTCTTCTCCTCAGAAGTAACTGTTGCTTGGAACACACAGTCCCTCTTCCAGCTTCTTTGTCTTATCCATCAAGGAATTTAAAAATAGATTTAGCAACCAACTTGAGGACAAATTGATTGGTGTTAGAGAGACAGAGAGAGAGAGAGAGAGAGAGAGAGAGAGAGAGAGAGAGAGAGAGAGAGAGAGAGAGAGAGAGAGAAAGAGAAAGAGAACCCACCAGAACAACAGGGGAGGAAACTGGAGATGCTTGGCAGCTGCCAGGGAGAGGGAGCTGCATCAGAGAAAGAGAAAAAAACTGATGCTTTATGAAGTGAGGTCAAGCAAGCAAAACAGGACAAGTAGTGGCAGCCTGTCAGCAGCTGCCTGGAGTGTGGGGAGCAGGGTGGCAGGATGGAGTGCCAAGGGTATTAAGGCAACCTTACACTATTGGCTAGTATCCAAAAAGGAGAGATGGAGAGGGAAAGGAATTCAGGAAGCAGCAGGTTCAACAATGAGCATCTGTAAGTAATTGCATTGAGGGAGGAGCTCCTGGGATACATGAGTGCCTCAGTGAGGAGGGGGCTGCTGCTTCTCCTCCTGTTTTCAGATGTGTCATACTTTTCTCTACCTTCTGGTGACAGGTTGTTCTCTTGAGGTTTTCTCTTTATCAAAGGAGGGTTTGTCCGTGCCTGGGAGAGCTTCATCAAAAGGTATTATCAAGTGCTGACCAAGCCCTTTGTACTAACTATTTCAAATTCTAAGGAGGGGCACTGGTAATACCTCCCCCTTCACCTTGCACAGGTTTTCACTTACAGAACTGTGGGTGACCAGAGACCCAAGAGTTGGGGTCTGAAGCTGATTGTGTGTGGGGTGTTCATTCTCTCACCAGGGAACACCTCATTACTTTTCATTTAAGTATTAATATACCTTAATGTCCATGTAGTTTTCTTTTACCAGATGTAATTCTGCTATAGTTTATGTCCTCAAAGTCATTTTTCCCTGGTTAATTTTAATATCTTTAGGCTGTCCTTTTAGATCTGCACACATAGTGCTTCTTTGTGTGCACGTGGGAGAAAGAACACACTGAGAATGAATATTGGTGTGCAGGTGAGACCGATTCAGTGATACAGACTTCTACAGGAGGACTCTGCATCAGGACTCTGCCTGTGTGAGTCTTTATCGATCCCACCCATTGCCATCTACATCAGCCCAGCCAGTACACTGTCACTGTTACTGGGATTATGTCCTGGGCTCCCTTTAATTCCCTGGTCCCTGTGGTCTCTATAGAAAGAATTCAGAGGTGACTGTACACAGAGTGCACTGTGCAATAGAAGACAGGTAGGGGTTATTATACTATAAAGTGGAACTCCTTCAAGGGATGAGCGTGGACCATGACCAAAGGGACCATTACCAAGAGACACACTCTCAACAGGTGAGTATGGACAATGGCCAGAAAGACCAGTGTGCTAGCCTGTATGTTTTGGTAGGCATTGTACTATTTCTAAAGTTACTAGAACAGACAGATTTCCTGAGGGGCGTTTTCTTGTTCAGGTGATTGACAGGTCCATTTAGATTAACTCCTAAGGGAGAGGACAATGATAAGTCTTTGTTCCTTACCTGAAAGCCTGGTCTAGATACTTATCTTATGACCTTCTGTCAGTTCAGAATGTCATCTCTCTATCCCGGCCTAGAGATGTGACTTTGATATCATTCTTTTGGGCAGTGATCATGTAAGAGAACAGATTAAAAAGAATTCAGGGAAAAGAGAATAAAAATGAATTTATAATACCTAACGTGGGAGATACGATCGTGAAAGTGGTGGTTTTTCCACAAGGAAAGCTCATCCATTGCACTCCAGACATGCTAACCCTTTGTGATTTCCCCAATTGTGCAGAACTCAATTACATCATTTGTGGAAGTGAGGGAACTGTGTGCCTCCTCTCACCTAAATTATGAATTTATAAAAACAGCCATGTTTTACCAGGAGGAACTGGGCATCCCCTGATGGGTCTCAGCAGAGCCCAGCTATCCTGTCTTCCTCCCTTTTGTCTATCTAAACTGTAACTATTCTTTCATGTAGCATTTTAAATATTAAGAGGGGACACCATGACACCCCCTTTCTTTATCCTTTTGATATGTCTTCACCTGAAAAATTAGTATATTAGCAGTGACACAGGAGGTGAGGCCAGAAATGATTTTCAAAAAAAGATAGAGCATGCCTCCATATTGCTGATCTAAGAACATGTTGGGGAGGGGGAAATCACTACCAAGCTCAGCTATCTCCCACCCTCGCCCCCTGAAGGCCCCGAAACCATTCTCTTTTGGAAAATGGCGATTTTTTTTTGAGATAGAGAGTCTTCACCTCATTTCATGAATTCTTGAATAAAATCATGTTCTCCTCTAATGTCTGGCCCCTGGTTTGTTTTGGTAGAGATCAGGGGTAGTAGGCTAGGACCTGGTAACAGTCAAGGCCCTGGAATCTCCGTTCTTGGCTTTATACAGTGTTAACTATGAAGAAGAGGTCCAAGCACTGTGATTTCAAGTCTGTTCATGTCAAACCAGTGACCTAATCATTCAAAGCACAAGAAAGATAGACATTATATATTTTCCAGAAAATAGAAAAAAGTAAATAGTACGTGGTTTGGGGGAAGGCGTCAGATTTTACATGTGCATACCCTTTGACATAGCAATTCTGCTTCCAGAAACTGATCCTACAGAAGTAATTACACAGATGGACAAAGATATATCATAAGGAAGGCAGATACAGCATTACTTACAATCTTGAGGAATTGGAGACCACTAAATGTCTGGCAAAAGGCAATTGGTTAAATGAATTATGAGAAAGAAGGGCTATGTACTTGAGAGGAGGTATTTAATATGTCAGATGACTACCACGCTCAGGGAATATATGTTCAAAGATCATAAACCCTAAAATCCAATGCTCTTAGTTTCAACCACCTCCGGGCAGCCCTATAAACACTCATCCCACAGGCAGAGGGTTGGTGTCTAACAAATGAGCCTGTAAAACACAGGATTTCAAATTTAGATTCTTAGAAGTTTAATTGTAGTTTACTTTTTTTGTGTAAGTATATGTATGTGTTATGTGGGTTTGCACACGTGTGTGTGTGTGTGTGTGTGTGTGTGTGTGTGTGTGTGTGTGTGTGTGTGTAGGTCTGAAGTTGACGCAGGGTCTGTAGATGAACCCAGAGCTCAGCCAGGGTTTGTAGATAAACCCTGAGTGGTAGCCAGCCAGACATCTCTGTCTCTGATTCCCAAGTACTAGACTTGGAGATGCTCGTCTGCTGTGTTGTCTGCATGGGTTTTACATGGTTTCTGGGGATCTGAACTCCAGTATCCACGCTTATGTGACTAGTGCTTCATCCACCGAGTCATCTCCCCAGCCATCCTGTGGTTTTCTAAGGACAAAAATAAACTAATTATTTGACTTTGAAGACTTGAACTATAATGATTAAAGTAACTCAGGTACCTCAGTGGTATATAGTGTGTTTTAGTGTGTGACTTAAAAGAAAAAAAAATAAAAGACTAACAGAAGTCAGGGAGAACAATTTATCCAGATGAAAGGCAAAGCTATGAAAGTTTGGAGTGGGTACAAAAACAAAAATATCTGACAGAATGTACAAATTCATAGCAGAAAATTCTGGTTCTGTGTTTTGTTCTTATGCTTTAAAGGCAGGCTCTTTCTATTAGGCCAACCCAGGATGGCTTGAAGTTTCCTTGGCTCCTTCTACTCAGCCTTTCCAGGGGATGATAAGCACATGCCACCATGCCCACCAGAAAGGCCTCCTGCATGGGAAGTTAAGCAAGTATATTTCTAAACATCCCTTGCTATAAAAGGTATTTATTTATTTTTATTTTATGTGTATGAACATTTTGCCCTCATGGATGTCTGTGCATTCCATGCATGTGGTGCCTGAAGAGGCAGAAGAGGAGGTAGTGGATTTCCCAGAACTGGAGTTGTAGATAGTTGTGAGCTTCCCCGGAGGTGCTGGGAACCAACTCTGGGTCCTCTGCAAGAGCAGTAAGTGCTCTTAATCTCTAAGCCCTCTCTCCAGCCTCGATCTCCCAGCTTTGTACTCTGATTCAATGTCAAGGAGTTACCAAATGAAAGCATGGTCTAGACATTCTGGGAAGGAAAACAAAGGGAGCTGAACAAAGGTGATGTGATCCTTCTAGCTCTCCATTCTTCCAGATGCTGTTGAATGTGAGTCCAAACTCCAGCAGCCACTTGAATAACAAAGTTTGGAAGGTAACATTTGGAACCAGGGTGTGAAGACCAAGTCTGTGTTACTGATCATGCCAGTGGATGATAGGCCAGTCTTAGACTGCACATTCTGGGATATCTCTTACATGAGATAAAAATTAGCTTTTTTCTTAAGACACAGCCACTTCATTAATTGTTGGAGATCAGCTCCCACATTTTATGACAGGGTACTCTTGAGGAGTGAGGGATAAGAGATATTAGACAGAAGAGTAGAGGGGAAAGATACAGACAGAAACACAGGATAGCCTCGGGAGGGCCTAGATCATTATCCACTACCCCCTTCTATCTCTTCTAAAGGGCCTTTTTATAGGAATGCCAAGGGGTGGGGCAAAAGACCTCTCCCTAGCACAGCCAAGTGCAGACCCTTCCAAACACATGGTAATCACACACGTGGTCAAGTAATCCTCTAATGCAGCCCTGCTAGGTAAAGCAAGCTCAGATCTCACTAGGAAACCTTTGTGGGCCTCGACATTTTTTTTTTTTTTTTTGCAATTTTTTTTATAGTCCATGTAATATGAGGCAAAATACAAATTTTGTTCAGGACTGGAAATAGCATCATCTTTGAAGTGAACAATAACTAGTAAAACTGAATGTGTGTGTGTGTGTGTGTGTGTGTGTGTGTGTGTGTGTGTGTGTGTGTGTGAGAGAGAGAGAGAGAGAGAGAGAGAGAGAGAGAGAGAGAGAGAGAGAAGAGAGAGAGACAGAGAGAAGGCAACTAAATGCTAATAATAAATTATGATTTTCAAATAGAGAAAAGCTAAGGATTTATATTTAAAACATCTAACACAAACCAGTGATAATACATGTTCAAAGTCTTTGAGAAATGATTAGTCTGTTATCAAAACACAAAAATACCCCATTTTACCCAAAATAAAATAAAATTCTGAGTAGTCTAATAACCATATCCAAATAGGGTGGCTGGCTCAGATGGTTTTACTGCTGCATTTAATCTAAATTCAACCATCATGTAATTCTTATGTAATTTAAATAATTCCAGTCCACAGGAAAAGATGATATATCCTTAATTCACTGCCTAAAGTATCATGAAGATAGCACACAAGAGAAATTTAGATGGACTCCAATTACAGATAAAAAAAGAAGTATTTCAAATAAACTCTTAGATGTCTGAGTCCAGATATCCATTTTTTAAATTATATGATAGGGCAAATGAAATGCATTCCAGTAACACAAGGACTTCAGAATCAGGGACTTTATCAACATATTTTGTTATATCAACAATCCAAGGCATATCAATCATAGCTGAAAAGCTATTCAATAAAATGCAAAGCTATTGTGGATAACTGTAAGAGAGAAGGATGAGAAGGGGGCTACTGAAAAATAACAAATGCTCATTCCAAAAATGGCAGATGATATTTTAAAGGGTAAAACATTAAAGCCATTTCCTATTAAAACCTGATATCAGATCCTGTCATTGTCCTTTTATGATCTTTGTAGTAGTAGCTAATGTGGAAGAAACAAACAAACCAAAAAATTGAAACATTCATGAAGAACATTGGAAAAAAATGACATGCCAAACGTAATTGTAACATTGAAACCTATCTCAAAATTTGCTCTAAGCCCTGGGAATTCAGAAGATAAGTGTATAATGAACAAAGATATAGAACTATTTTTTGGTATTTAAAATTAATAATAGAAATTAGATAATAAATTCTATTCGGAATAGCATCGGGCATCTAAGAATCTTGGATATATATATATATATATATATATATATATATATATATATATATATAAATACACACACACACATATATACATACATACACACACACACACACACACACACACACACATATATATATATATCCAGAAACCAGCTGTTGAAACATCAGTGGCTAGGATCGGCAGTTTGAGAAGGAGCTAGCTTAAGGTATAAGCTAGTGCAACTCTAGAAGCAAGACCATGGAGGAAGAGGATGAGTGAAAGATTTAGATTTAGGGAAGTTTGACCCAAGAGCTAATACTCTTGTACACTGCCCTACTCAGATAGCTTCTACTTACCTACTACAACTTAGGCTAGGTATCCCTTCTAGAAAATTCCTGGCACCAAGCCTGCTGCAAAGGAAACTATTAAACTGTAACAGGACTTAAAATAATATCAGGAAAAAAGGAAAGAAAGATCAAGACCCTAGATGGAGGACCATAATTGAGTAGGAATATTAACTTGAGCTGAACTCATAATATAAATGAGGAATCCTCATGATCTTTGTAGATATTTATAAACTTGGGCATGCTCAAGACCAACTAACACAGATTCATGTTGCTATTGAACAAGGTCAATCAAATTAAAGCTAAATAAAAAAATCAAAGCTTTATTATTGCTGTGATTACACAAATTTACTTCGTAAAATACCCTTCACAAGGGGATACTTTGATAGAAATGAATTTGTGGTTGCACAATCTAATGGAATCCTACTGTCAGGTAACTTTGAGCCTGGCAATAACTTAAGTCTCATGAACACATTGGTATTTGTCAAGATCTTGGGCCTGTCTGTCCTTGGGCTTGTCTGTCCTTGGGATTCTCATTTCCAACTGGGGTGGGTGGAGAGAAGTGGCTAACAGATTGGAAATAGAATATTTGCATAGAGGGTGCTGGTTTATGTCTTAGAGGGTGGGATGGTGGCTGATGAGTAAGAATAGTTTTGAGGTATTTCTCAATAAACACCTCCTCAAAGGTGTTCTAAGTCAAGTTTAACATAAGGACAGAGTAAAGATTGAGGGATGATCTTAAACACAGTCAGATCTTCCAGGATGGCTGGTATGGTTCAAGGTCAATGAGAAGTAGAGGTTAGCAGAAGGAAAGGTAAGGTAGGCTGATGGTGACCAGAGGCAGGAAAGGGCAAATAACTATTTTACCAATTTAGCTCAAATTTTAGTACATATGTAAACAGAACCAAGAACATGAGACTTTAAGTTATTTTCTTAAGTGAAATAAAACTCCAAGCATGGGCTGAAGGACCAGAAAGGAGACCCAAGGACCAGGAACTGAGCAGTTAGTGGCCAGGAAGCCTTTTATGTAATGGGTCTAAGGCGTGGGAAGATGTCCCTCAACACAGTCAATAGGAGCAGAGGGGACTTGGATTTAAGACAGTCTAGCCATCTTGTGTATTTTTATAATTCTATAATTTTATACCCTAGGTAATTCTGCTTACCAACTGAAACTCAGACTAAACACCCCTTGTAGAAAATTCCTGGCATCAAAAAATTCCGTTTAAACCACCTCTGCATCTTTTTTTTTTTTTTTCTGAGACAGGGTTTCTCTGTGTAGCTTTGCGCCTTTCCTAGATCTCGCTCTGTAGACCAGGCTGGCCTCGAACTCACAGAGATCCGCCTGCCTCTGCCTCCCGAGTGCTGGGATTAAAGGCATGCGCCACTACCGCCCGGCTCACCTCTGCATCTTATCTTTTGGTTTTCACCTCTAAACTTTTTCAGTCACCACTCTGATGTATTCTGCCCTGCTGTCTCCAGTATTTTCCTGTTTTTCCCTTTCCTGCCCTCCTTACCCCACCTTCTCTATCCTTTGCTACACATATGACATTTTGCCATAACACCAACTTGTTGATTTACTCTTAGTATCCCCCCACTAGACTGTAAATTCCTTCATGGATAGAGTCTCTTCCTGTTAGGCCTTCTATCTTCAGACCCAAGATTAGTGTTTGCAACTAGTAATAGGTAGTCAGATGGTATATGATGTATGGAAAGGTTGACTCAAAGAATGATTGGAAAAATGGGAGGCTGTGCTTTATCAGCTGATGAATGAATTGGTCTGGGGGAAGAAATTATAAATTTGGGAATGATTAGAGGAGTCAATGAGAAAACTATTCTATTAAAAGTGTTACAAAGACTTGAATTTATTTTCATTTTACTTTAAAAAGGAGCTTATTTGATTTTGTGTCTGCTTAAACTATTGTTTTCTTCAGTTATGTCCAGGTTTAGGAGAACATTATTTGGGATTGTGTTTGACAATGATTATATATCAAATGCTCAAGACAGTGCAAATGTGGAAAGGAGATTCAGTCTCAACTCACAGTGTCTGGAGCTCCCAGGTCAGAACACACTGTGATAGGATGAGCCCAAGAGATAGTGGGTACACTGGATTTGGGTCACAGCCCTGTGCTGCTGTACGTAAGACATAAATCTGAACCACAGACCTTCTCAAGTGATGATAACGTTGGCGTTCACTCATTTGTCAGAGTCCTTGGTAAGAATGACATAGTCTGAGATGAGTTCCCAGCACTAAGCAGCCTTCAGCAAGTCTGAGGGCTGCCCCACCTCCAAGTCCAAACCCAAGAGTATTTGCTGTCTTACCAGCAACTGTGTCTTACCCAATGATAAGAGCTGGGGTTTAGGCAGAAAATGCAGGGTTTGAACTCCAACTCTACTGCTGATGTCAGTGCTTGCAGACCCAGCTATCTGCAGAATCCCTGGCTTGTGCCACTGCCTCTGACATTCTCCTAGTTGTCTCATTTACTCACCACAGCATCTGGGGAGCCAGAGGATTCTTGCTACTTAATCTAAGGAAAGCAGAGTGCTTTCTGTGTAGTCTACTATTAATATGCCAATTAGGGCTCAGTCTCTGGGTTTTACTTCTAATTCTGCTTTCTCCCACAGTGTCACTTCCTAAAACCCCTAAAATCAAGAGCTCAGCCTTCTTTCTTTGTGGAATCAAGCAGAGGAGAGGAGTGGCCCTGTTTCCTTATCTTAGGCCGTTGACCTTATTGTCCTTCACATCTACTGCTGTGGGATGGTCTGTATGTCAAATTGCTCTGATTGGTCAATAAATAAAACACTGATTGGCCAGTGGCCAGGCAGGAAGTATAGGCGGGACTAACAGAGAGGAGAATGGAGAGAACAGGAAGGCGGAGGGAGACACTGCCAGCCGCCGCCATGACAAGCAGCATGTGAAGATGCCGGTAAGCCACGAGCCACGTGGCAAGGTATAGATTTATAGAAATGGATTAATTTAAGATGTAAGAACAGTTAGCAAGAAGCCTGCCACAGCCATACAGTTTGTAAGCAATATAAGTCTCTGTGTTGACTTGGTTGGGTCTGAGCGGCTGTGGGACTGGTGGGTGGCAGAGATTTGTCCTGACTGTGGGCCAGGCAGGAAAACTCTAGCTACATCTAGGCAAGCTCAGGAACCACCTGTTTGACATTCAGACTATCCTTTTCACAGCCATCTGGGCTCTGAGGGATCATCTCTGGTTAGTCACTGAATTCCAGGCTTTTGTTTCAGCTTAGCTGTTGCCTGACGTGCTAACCATGGGCCAGGCCTGGTGGGGCAAGTGGAAAGCATCACAAATCATTGTCAGCTGAGAAACAGGTCTAGGGAGGAGGGTATTGTAAGCTTAATCAAGAATCTGGGCTTGCTGGCAGAGCTGTGGAGAGTAACTGAAGGACTCAGGCAGAACAGCGATGCTTACGTTTTCTGTGGCTGCTGGGAGCCAGGTGTGAATAGGTTACTGTAGGTGACTGGCACGTGGGAATTGGCCAGTAGGAGAGGTGTGGAGAGGAGGAACCCGGGAACTGTTTACTGGGTATAAGCCTTCATCTCTCGAGGGTCTCACCTTCTGGAGCAGGGAGACGACACTGCACAGGCAGTCATGTAGATGAGCAAGACACCATGAGAGTAATAAGTATGGGGAACAAACTAAAACAGGATAAAGTAAGGTGGCATGACAGTAACAGGAGCTTCTTCCTGAGAAAGTGGCATCAATTCTGAGGTCTGAGTATCAGGGAGCCTCAAGGGACAGAACTGCAGAGGCTCAGAGTAGGAAGGAGCTCAATGTAGCACATTGTTGGAGACATGAGTGGAGTCAGGGGAAGCAAAAGAGGCGTGCTGCTTATTCTGCTGGGCTCTTAGGAGGAGATGGTGACCTGTGATTAGTACTTGGTGAGTGGCTGACCCTGAGCTGTCAAGGGAGAGAGCCAAGTGAAGGCTGGTGTCTCGAGTTGTAGCCTGGGCACCATAGTCAGTGACATGGCCACATCCTGAGATGTGGGCACCAAATACCTGAGTGACGTGGCTGGCTGTGTGAATGGCAAATAGATAATGGGGCACCGAGTTTGCACCTGTGGTCCTTACAGATCAAAAGGCAAAAAGTTTGATAAACAAAGCCCATTTTAGGGAATGGAAATGCTCTTTGCACAAAGCCTGCAGTTAAAGTCCCTTGGCTTTTATGTGCCCGCGGATGGGTATCCCACCGTGGTCTGAAAGACAACAGCTGAGGAAAAGGCTTCAGAGGTGGGCAGGGCTGAGGGAGCTGAGCAAGGAAAGACAAGTTACTTTCTGAGGTTAGGATTCTTCTAGGAAAATATACTCAAAGCTGATACAGTTTCAGGACCTTCACTGATATCCTAATACTGGAGACTGTGCAAAGTACAAGGTGTATATCACAACATTCTTAAACTGGGAGATTAAAAAAAAATTAAGAAATTTGACATCATAAAAGGCACAGTCCTGGGCATATCAGATATGTGCTGTAGTCAAGAACATAGGCTCTGGGCCTCTTCTGATACTACACTGTCATCCAGTATCTTCTAAAACTCTATTTAAAACAAAAATCTAAATGTTTTGGCTTAGAATTGAAGGTCTTCCCAAACTGGGCTTCAGTCTGTCATTCCAGGCTTCAGAGAATACGTGGTCCTTGAGTTGTGTGCTTTGAGTAGCCATGGGAAATCAGTGTTCCAAGTACAGAATGCAGGATGATAGTGTAAGGAAGATGACTAAGTGCCATAATGTTCCAGAACTCAGCAGGAGGGACTAGAGACATGGCTCAGCAGTAAAGCATGCTTGCTGCTCTTGCAGGTGACTGGAATCTGGTTCCCCAAACACATATTGGGTGGCTCACAACTGCCTGGAAGCTGGTAGTCTAGCTCCAGGAGATCTGACATGCCTTCTGACCTCTGGTGCACCTCTACTCATGTACACACACACACACACACACACACACACACACACACACACACACACACACACACACTTAAAAAAAAATCTTGAAAACTTTTCAACTATTTCCTCTCCTCATTAACAACTTGCAACATAGACACATTATCTTCACTTCTTAAGTGAAAAAAAAAGTAAGAAAGTAAAACAAAAACAAAAAGTAGCCATTTCTTAAGCCATTCTGCCAGGAATGAGCAAATTTGAACCAGGTGTTTTTGAATGTAGGGAAACCAATTGTAGCACCTTACTATACAATGGTCAGAGTTCAAGTACACGCTCATTAATCATAGTCTTGCTTTGACTTTCCGACATTTTTATAGTATTGCTGGAAACAGTGATTATAGTGATAATGAAATTTGGCAAAATTATAGTCAAATGGTGTAAAATTTTAATGGCATCAAGCACATGATATTTAACAGTGGTGGCTCTTTGTGCCCTGGGCCAATAGCTTAAAACATACTTTTGTTTCCTTGAAGCTCTATTGGATTTAACAGGTTTTACCTGATTGGTACAGTGGCTTAATAAGTAGACCGGTTCTGGTTAAAAACCTGCTTTGAAGATGTTACAGTCATTTAATTATATGCAGGCACCTCATATAGAAGGTAGACCAGATAGACAAGGCAGCCATTGTCTTTAAAGCTTCATTTATTTTAGTTTATGTGAGTGTGTGAGGGACTGCATATATATATGCAGTACCATGTGTGTGCCTGGTGCCCTCCAGGACTAGAAGAAGGTGGTGGCTCCCTTGGAACTGGAGTTACAAATGATTGTGAGCAACTTTAGGAAAATAGAGTAAGGGATTATGTTAGAGACATCCAGGAGGAGGCTGTTTCCCTGAAATGACCTTGATCATGACCCCTTGGGAGGAGATCCAAAGGGAGAAAATGAAAGTCAAAGGCAACCTTGTCAGTGGTGTGTGGATCTAGAAAAAAATGACCAGATTTTGAGGATCACGTTCATAGCCACATTCATAGCCACGTTCAGCTGGACTCAAGGGAGTTGATATGCTCTGTCACAGTTAGAGGAATTTTCTCCTGTGTTCTCAGCCATTGTGCTTATGCTGGTGGGTCAGAGGATAGAGATTTAGGCCAAGGCACAGGACCAAAGCTTGGAGTTATCCTCACTCTGGAAAGGAACGCGCCTGTCTATCTAGGCCTGCGGGTTTGGGGTGCGATGGGAACCTTGTTTCACTACACGGTCTATGTTCAGTCACAGACTACCAGGGATAATGGTTAGCACAGCAAAATTGGCTTTACTGACTTCCTGCAATACAGGAAGGGAGGCCGGTTGAACTGTGCAAGGTCTAATTGGAAATGAGGGACACAGAGAGTTAATTATGAGCCTTGTCCAGTGGTTCTTAGAGGAGTCAGGATTCAGTTCTTTGAATCACTTGTTTTGAGATGCACACTTTGAGGGGGAGGCAGAAGTTGCCGAGCTGGACCAGGATATCTTTTGTAAGACATCAGCAACCCTCGAAGAAGAGGGTCATTACACCCTGCTGCGGCAGCAGAGTGACCTTTGAAGAAATACTTTACCTGTGCACTTTGCAGCAGGCTTTATCTGTGTCTGTTATCACAATCTGGTTAATGGCAGGCCTGATATTTAGTGCCTCAGAGGAAAAGTGTAAAATGTCCCTGACATTTTTAAGAAATCAGGGCTACAATCAATAGTGTTTTTAGCCCCATGTGCTGGAGCAACAGTATAAACTCAGAGAATGGCTCCAGGCCAGGTTCTGTCACACTGCCTTTCTTCCATCCAGGTCAGTCTGGCCCTGGGTAGAACAAGAGGCCGAACTGAAAAGGCCTATTTTGCTGAACTCTGCTGAATTTAAATATGCATTTTTATTGAACATTAACAAAAAAATCACCAAAAATATTATCTAAGGTAAGATAACCCAACAAGCTCATTCAAGTGAAAATTTAAACAACCTTTCAAAATTAAAAATATTTCTTTTATCTTTAGTAACTGTATACATGCATATGAGCATTTTAACCACCCCCATTACCCTCCGTTATTCTCCTCTCGCTTCTAAAATAATTTTTGAGACAGTCTTACTTGCTTTTTAGCCTAGGCTGGCCTAGAACTTGCTATGTAGCCCAAGCTGGTCTGAACCCCTGATAATCCTCCTTCCTCAGCCTTCTGAGTGCTAGGGTATAGGCATGACCCAGGATTCCCAGCTCAACCTAGTTAAACTATATACTGTCATTATTATTAGTGTATGTGTGGAGGTTGGAGGATAACTTTGAGAGGCTGGTTCTTTCCTTCTGCCTTGCTGAGGAAGGATCTTTCTTGTTTCTACCTTGATACGTACTCCAGACTAGCCATCCAGTGACTTTCTCAAAGATTCTCCTGCCTTGGTCTACCATCTTTCATAGAAGTGCTCAGATTACAGATGAGCACCAAGAGCGTCCATTTTTATCCATATGGGTTCAGGCTGGAAATCACGTTGTCAGTCTTGAATGGTAAGGCTTTTACCTGCTGAACCATCTCTCCTGCCTTCTCCTGTTTTAGGTGTTCGTGTACTCTGTGAACTTAATTCAGATAAGTGCCATTAAGTGCTGATTTTGCAGAAAAACTATGTGGTTAGAGATGTTTTGAAGAGGCTTACAGAGCACGTACCAGCATTGTCTGAGTTTCCTGAGGTGGAAGCAGAACTCTCCACCCTCTTTTATGCTTCTTTTGCTTTGTGAACAAATTTTTAGATGTCACACCAGGCACGTGGGAGACAAAGAAAAACAATGATGGCCCATGTTCTTCATTTTTAGAATTATAAACCAAACTTCAAAAAACTTAGAGAAATTAACTTAAAACTGTTTTGGGTAATTGACTAATCTGGGATGTCCATTTGTGCATGCCTGAGCACAGTTCCAGTAGAGAAAACCTTTGTTGGAAAGAAACCTAGAGTCTGGGATGATATAAGCATCTATTAAAGGGTCTCTTGGGTCCTTTCCCCTTGTACAGTCTGCTTTCAAGTATGTTCTGTCTCTCCCCAGACTCATTGTCCCTTTGTAATCCACATTGACTCAGAAGTCTTCCATGGACTGGTGTGCATGAATGACACCCTTCTTTTGTGCTGCATGAAAGAGGCAACCCTAGCTTTCTCCAGGTTCAGAGGGAAAATTAGTCTTCGATAGGGAGCAAGAAATTGGCTGAGCTGATATACGGCTTTCAGGAGAGTGGCCTATATATTTTCTTTGCTCTGGCTTCTTTTCTTCTACTTATAAAATGAGGGTTAGTGAAACTCACCTCCCAGTGAGAGCTTCTACCCTCGAGATTGATAAAAACCCAGTGGAGGTGGCATAGATATTTCAGAGAACTGCACTGTGGAGCAACCCTGCAGTTTTCAATTAGGTTCCTGGGAATGTGGCTGTCAATGTAGGGGGAAAAAACCTGCTGAATGTCCACTCAAGGTTTTAGGTGGCTGGCCAGGGTGATAGTGGGCTGTCAAGGAATTATTATGGGAGGGGACGCTCCCTCTTCTTTTCCTCGCCTAATAAGGGGTTTGGGCAGACAGGAAATTAGAAACAGACTCAAAGTGCTGCCTTTGAAGACCTCTGGCCAGGAAAAGGACAGCCTTCGTGCGTGTCCATGCTGGGAAGAAGAGCAAGAGAGACTGAGGAACTCTTCATTACATTTCATTCTGTTTGGTTCCCAGGTAAAATGTAATCAGGAAATACAATACAGAACAAAATATTCCATTGATTGTCATTCATTTTTTAAGGTGTGGTCTTTTCTTTCCCTTCCCTCTTGTTCTTGTAAGTGGTGACAGAGGTGGGTGGGAGCGGGAGTGATAGACACCCACCTTTTCTTGCATCCTTAGCTGATAAAGTTAGAGAAACTTGGAGCAATGACTAGTGTTTTCCCTCATTAATCGAGAATGGCAGCCTTTACAACTGCTTTGAAAGAAAGTTGATCCTCTTTGGACATGGAGGACACAATATGAGCAGCTGATGCAGATTATTTTTTAATTTTCTTAAATAATTGGATGAGATACTATCAGGACTGCATGCACAGAATCTTAACAGTGGGCAATCTTGTATCTCTTAGGGTGTTCCATATGCCTACATTTAAACTAATTAAAATATACGCCCAGCTGTTGTGTTGCATTGTATCTGCAAGAAAAACAATCTATCAAAACATCCCAGAGTTCTTTAAAACACAGTGAACTGCTTGTTTTTCTCAGTATCTTGGGGGAGATTTCTAACTTTCAGGAAAGCCTTTGTTTGCTTTGCTACATGGAATCAGAATATAGTTCTGTCTGTGAGAACTAGCCAGAATTTGAGTTCTTTTATCAAATCCACTACTAAAAAAAAGAGAGATTGCACTCGGGAGGCAGAGCCAGGCGGATCTCTGTGAGTTCGAGGCCAGTCTGGGCTACCAAGTGAGTTCCAGGAGAGGCGCAAAGCTACACAGAGAAACCCTGTCTCGAAAAACCAAAAAAAAAAAAAAAAAAAAAAAAAAAAAAAAAAAAAAAAAAAAAAAGAGAGACAATGTGTCTACGCCAGGGTTTAAGATTAAACATGTACAGTTCCTGCTCTACCCTTATGTAAATATTATACTCTGACAAAGGCAGACAGTTTCTAGAACTGCATCTCCTAAGCGCTGCTATAGGCTTTTGTGTGCCTGCTTTCTGGCATCACTTTGTTGCTCAGGTATAAGAGGCTGGGGCACAGATGCTTTGCAGACATCACTTAGTGTTAAAAGTGACACGAAAGGTCTCAGGGTCATTGAGAACTTAGGGTAAATTTGATAAACAATTCACCTGCTTTTGGTTGTACTAATCATGCTGAAGGTCAAGGTACTTTTCATGATACACTAACAGTTCTCCTTTAGGAAAAGAAAATCTGTCTTGAAGAGATGATTCAGCACTAAAGACCATGTGTTGCTCTTGTGGAGGACCAGAGTTCTGTTCCCCGCACCTACATCAAGAGGTTTGCACTCACACACATGCACAAACCCACCGTGCTTAAAAAAAAAAAATCTTAAAAAACCCACAACAGCGTACTATCAAAATACGATAGACTGCAGTGAACAAAACTTTCAACATCTTCCTTTGATTTTTAAAGTATGTCATAAATGTGATTAAAAGTTTTTCTTTCTTAAATATTTTATTAGCATATGGAAACATAACTGACTTTGGTGTTGATTGTGTATCCTGAAATTTTATTGAATTCATTTATTAATATTTCTCATGTGAGGAATCTGGAGTTTTATATATATTAAGGACTTTTATTTGTGAACCTAGGTACATATACCTCTTCTCTTCTGGTTTGGGTGCTTTTTATTTCTTTATCTCCCCTTTTTTATTTAATTTTTTTTTTCGTTTTACAAACCAACCACAGTTTCCCCCTCCTTCCCCTCTCCCATCCATGGAGAGGGTAAGGCCTCCCATGAGAAGTCAACAAAGCTTGGCATATCAAGTTGAGACAGGTCCAAGACAACCTCCCACCATCAAGGCTGAGCAAGATATCCCTCCATAGGTAATGGGCTCCAAAAAGCCAGTTCATGCACCAGGGATAAATCCTGGTCCCATACCAGAGGCCCCACAAACAGACCAAGCCACACAACTGTCATCCACATTCACGAGGGCCTGGTTTGGTCCTATGCAGGCTCCCTATCTGTCAGTCCAGAGTCCTTGATCTCCCACTAGCACGGATCAGCTGTCTCTGTGGGTTTCCCCATCGTGATCTTGACCCCTTCTTGCTCATATAATCCCTCCCTCCTCTTTTACTGGACTACAAAAGCCCAGGCCCAGTGCTCACCTGTGGATCTCTGCATCTGCTTCCATTAGATACTGGATGAAAGTTCAGTGATGACAGTTCTTTATCTTCCTGATTGCCCTAGCAAATACATGGAGTATAGTGATTCTCAGCCTGTGGGTCACAACCCCCTTGGGGATTGGATAACTTTTCACAAGGATTGCATATTAGCTATCCTGTATACCAGATATTTACATTAAGATTCATTACAGCAGCGAAATTACAGTTATGATGTAGCAACGAAATAATTTTCTGGTTGTGGCTCACCACAACATGAGGATCTGTTTTAAAGGGTTGCAGCACTAGGAAGGTTGAGAACTGCTCTAGTGCTATGCTGCACACAGGTGCTAAGAGTGAGAGCTCTTGTCTTATTCTCAAGATTAGAGGCAAGATCATTCGGATTGTTACCACTACACACGGTGACGTCTGTGGGCCTTTCACACATAGCCTTTGTTATGGTCAGATAATGCCTTCCGTTTCCAGTTTTTTACTTTACTTCTTAGACTCTATAGAAGGGGCTAAAGATAAATGCACAAATGGTAGCAGAGTTCTTCACAGCAAGCATCTCAGAGCCAGAGCCATCCAAACACCTCACTGGTTGTTGAATGGACAAAACTCATACAATGAAACACCACTCTACAATCAGAAGGTAAACGATTTTTGGATATATGCAACAGATGTTTAAGTCATTACACTGAAGTGCAAGTAGTCAGACTTATAGGACTACGTATTTCCTGACTTCACGAAACTCAGTTTCTATAAAAGGCAGGGCTATAGAGACACAGCAGAGGTTGCCTATGATGGTTATAGAAATGGGGATCGGAACATTTGGAGGTGAAAGAAATGTGCTGTAAGTGTACGAATTTTCTAAATCTCAACACAGTGTGCACTGAAAATGGATACATTTTATATCCCAGGAACTTTACCTCATTAAAATTTGGATGAATGGACCAGGAAGATGGCTCAGCAGGTAAGGGCACTTGTAGGCAAGCCTGATGACCTGAGTTCAATCTACAGGCCTTACATGGTTGGAGAAAGACATGACTCCTACAATCCCCATCCCCAAACAAACAAATAACATGTAATAAAACATCTTGGTTGGCAATGAATTACCATGGTCTCATGTGACATTTGAGAATGGCAGATGAGACACTGCGAATCCAGTCATAGACTGTTAGCTTCAGAGAACAACTGTCCTTTGTAGATCAATGTTCCTTACTTCATATCATCCCTGGTAACTATGTTGTTATCATTACACACAAAGAAATTATGTTTCTAAAGTTATCATTACACACAAAGAAATTAAGTTTCTAAACCAATATCTAGAATATGTTTTACTGTATTAAAATCTTTATTAATAATGATAGTCATTAGTTTGTGCACGCGCGCATGCCAGAGTGTGTATATGGAGGTCAGAGGACAACTTTTGGGGGGCACTTTTCTCCTTGCACTGTAGGCTCAGGGCATTGAAATCAGGTTAGCAGCCTTACGCAGGAGGAACTTTCACTTGCTAAGTCATCTCACTCTCCTGGGGGTTTCTTATTGGAACTAACACTAACTCTAAAGCTCGCCCTCTCCTGCTTTCTTGGTTGGGGGACTGAAGATTATATCCTGCTATGTCTGTCCTCCTGATGGTGATCTGGAATGGAAGGCTACACTGCAGGAGAGAGCAATGTGGGGAATAAGCAACCATTGCCCCTGCTTTGATGATTTTCCATTGGGCTACCCTGGTGCATCCTTGCAGGGCAGGATAAAAAGACCCACAGACCAGAATAGATGTGCTATGGAGTTTGTGATTGAAATAGGAATGAAAGCTTTGCAGTCTTTGAAGCAAGACATGTTCATTTTTTGCTTGGGCACATCCTTCTTTAGGGAGGGAGCTCCAGCAACCAGACTCCACCTTCTCTATCAAAGGATTGGGGGTGAGAATGGGGCTTTCAGGATCATCACCAAATGGTCTCATAAGTCTTTGCCATAAGAATCTCACCACACTCAAAACAAACTAAATTGCCTGCTAAGCAGACCACACAGTCCCAGGCCCAGAGTTTAAGCAGGCAGTGATCTATCTAGAAAAAAAAAATCACTTCCTTCTTTAGTCTCATCACCAAGGAGACCTAATGTAGGTAGGTTCTCACTCCTGAGGACATTACTGGGGAATTTTGCTGAAAGGTGTATTCTGTTCCAGCTGGTCTGGGTGGCACTCCTGGGCCACATTTTGACTAACAAGGACTTAGATGGTTTCCTACTTCTTAGAAAAACAGAATACAGTTTACATGGAGAATGAGTCTAGAAGAAATTATTTCCCTTTTCATTGATATTCTTTTAATTTCATGCAGAAACAGAGGTGTTTATGGAACTCAAGGATCTAAAGAATAAGTTGATTGTTATCTTTGAGCACATTGCAAAGAAACAGCCAATTGGTTGACCAAGGCATCTTGAACAGTTCAGATACTAAAGCTGTGTGAGCAAGTAGGTAGCTCTGGGGGAGGCTTGAACACACGAATGTGTTGTCTCTATGACGGTCAAACTTCTAAGAGTTTCTACTACTTATAAAATATTTTTGTGATTAAAACAATAATTGTGCATGTTTGTGGGACACAGTGTGACATCTCAATATAGATATATGTTGGGTAATAACCAATGGTATTTACATACCCAACAACTGAAATATTTAATATTTCTTTATAATGAGAACATCCAAAATCTTTTCTTCTAGAAATTTTGAAACACACAGTCTGCTATTGTTTTCTATAGCCAGTCTACCAGGTAGAAAATACTAGAATTTATTTTTCCTTTCTAACCCATTGGTCTATCCCTCCCACTCACTTCTGCCTTATCCTTGCCAGCCTCAGATTAGCCCTATTCTTTGACAACAGATTTAGATCCCACAAACACATGTGACCATGGAATGTTAGTCTGTCTGTGCCTGGATTGTTCCACTGCACATAATACTCTTCAATTTCATTTATAATGGAGCAAATAATAAGAGTATTTCATTCTCTTAGTAGCTGAGTAGCATTCTGATGTATATATATGCCGTATTTTCTTTGTCCATTCATTTATTGCTAAACATGTAGTTGGTTCCATATTGCAACCATCATGAATAGTGAGTGCTGCAGAAAACATGGCTGAGCAGATGCCTCTCTGAAACACTGATTTCATTTCCTTTGTATTTATACCAAGTAATAGGATTTCTGGGTCATATAGCAGTTTTTCTTTCAAATGTTTTAGTTTTAACATTATTTATGCTATTATTGTTTAATAAGAAAAGTTACTTATCTCTAAACCAATAGTTAACATTTGCAAAAGAAATGTTAAAGTTGCTATAAGTTAAAATTCTACAATGTCTTGTCAAAGACTTTTTCTGAGCATCACTTAATCCCATTTACCCCTCCCAATGACCCATCCAGGCAGTCTCAGTATTACAGTTACTTTACAGCCAAGGATGCTGATGCTTAGAAAATAATGCTCTTGGGTCATACCATTTGCATGCTTGACCTTTCCCACAATGCCTTCGGCTTCCTCACGGGTCACAGATTTCTTGCCGTGGTTGTACACTGAAGTTGCTTTCTTAGGTAAGGTCACCATAACAAAATAATAGCAGACTTAGTGGTTTAAACAATAGCAAAGGCTAAGGTCAAATTGCTCAGCAGCCCGGTCCTTCATGTCTCCTCTGCAAGTTTGCAGATGATCACATTGTTAATGTATCTCCACAATGCAGAGAGGGCTTCCCTCTAATATCTAATGAAGCTATTCATAAGGACTTTTCCCTTATGAGTTAATTAGCACCTAAAGCCCATGCTTCCAGACATCACAGAGTGGGGGTGGGGGTGTGGCATCAGACTTTAAGCATATGAATTTAGAAGAAGTGTGTTTATTCCATAGCTATCACCTAGGGGACTTTACTAATATTGGTACCTGAATCCCACCAACACCAAAGAATTCATTTGAAGAGTACAGACATTTATTTTAGTACCTAAGGTGATTGTCATGCACTTGAATTGAATGGCAGAGAGCACTCTAGAGAAATGTACTTGGAAGTTGTTTTGGTTGACAGTAACAATACAAAGGCTAAGGGGTTGGTAGGGGAATAGATGATGAATAACGATAGTGACTAATTGAAATAGCCATGCCACCTATAAGACCCTTCCCTTTCTTTGGAGGCTGATAAATGACAATTCACTATGAAGATCCATCTCCTCTTCAGCGATGGCTACATCTGGGAAGTCTTCCGAGAATCCAGCTAAAACTGTGGTTGGCTGAGCTTATGCTCTTGGGTCATACCATTTGCATGCTTGACCTTTCCCACAATGCCTTCGGGAAGAACACACTTCTTCTAAATTCATATGTTTAAAGTCTGATGCCACACCCCAACCCCCCCTGCCTAGGACTTACATCCAGCGAGGAGAGGGACAGTCCTTGGTGCTGTAAGCAAGGAAGGGATTTTGACTGATAATGTATTTTTACTTTACTTTCATTTCACATTAACTTTAAAAAACCACCACTCTTGCATAAGTATTTGATTGCCATGTTTTGAATTCATATTGCTTACCTATTCTACTGTGGATTTTTTCCCTATTATTTCTCTTACCTACAGTCTTGTACTTTCCCTCTCGTCCCTGCTCTATTTGCTCTCATTCATTCTCTCCATTCCCTCCTCAATATTCCTCTCCCTCCCCACTCTCCTTCACTCTCTATGCATAGGGAAGAGGGTGACCATTGTTTCCCACTACCACAAAATATGTAGTTGAGTTTCTCACTGCTGGAGAAATCACAGGGTTAGCACATCTGGAGAGCAAGGGATAAGCCTCATTCCTAGAGAGGGACTTCCGTGATCACGACAGCTCTCCTGCCAGGTAATACCGCATATCTTCTTGAATGATTATTTTCTACAGCTTTGATGATGTTTAAGCCTCTATTTACTCCAGCACCTACTGTTTACTTCCCCCTTTCTGTTTCTTCTCCGCTGCTCTTTATGCCAATTCCTGTTCTTACGCCATGCATCTCCTGCCTACGGAAAGTTCCAGAAATCTGTTTTAACACGTGCTTAGTGTGGATCTGATGCACCACGAAGCTAAAGATCAAACCACCTTATTCAAAGCCATTCTTCTCTGCTCACTCTCGTGCAAAATGTTAGCACAGTCACAAGTTTGTTTTGGTGTGTCATACAACTCCTGTCAGGTCTACAGCAATCAGTCGTCAGACACATCCCAATTTCAGAGCCATTAAGATGTGGAAGCCCTGTCTTCAAATCACCCAGATGTGGTGAGATGAAAGGAAAGTCTGTATCGACAGACGTTTCGAAAGAAATCCTACAGGAAGAGGGCATGCGACAGGACATTGATTTTGCCCGAGAAGTCTGTGTGTTTCCTGTTTTCACTTCTTTTTCTCAGTGGTGTTCACTCACAGGGCTGGTAGACAAAGCGGGCAGAACGGTCTCATGGTTCCTAGATCCTTGGCCCCTTATCCTGAGCCCAGTACACAAATCCTCATTGCGATGCAGGGTTAGGAGTTCAGCTTCCTCAGGAGCAGCCAAGGGATTTCTACATGGTAGTGTGCATTTCTGTTACGGAAACAAAATGAAATGAGATTTCAGAAATGTTTTCAACGCACACAAAATATAACTGTGGGGGAGATGTATATGCTAATGAGCTTGACTACGCATTTCTCACTATGTAAGTCAAAGCACCAAGTTGTATACACTCTCTCTATATGAGAGCTGTGATCACTGTGATGCATATCCTAACAAGGTTGGAAAAATGAAAGCAAAATTAAAACAAATCTCAATATCTACCACCAAGTATTTGATGACCCTTATTTCTGGAACAGAGGTCTGGATCATGTCTTCTTCTTTTTTTTATTTTATTTTATTTTATTTTACTTTACAATACAATTCAGTTCTACATATCAGCCACAGATTCCTTTGTTCTCCCCCCTCTCGCTCCCCTCCCCTTCCCCCCAGCCTAACCCCTATTCCCATCTCATCCAGGGCAAAGCCTCCCCCGAGGATTGAGATCAACCTGGTAGACTCAGTCCAGGCAGGTCCAGTCCCTTCCTCCCAGGCCGAGCCAAGCAACCCTGTATAAGCCCCAGGTTTCAAACAGCCAACTCATGCAATGAGCACAGGACCCAGTCCCACTGCCTGGATGCCTCCCAAACAGATCAAGCCAATCGACTATCTCACCCATTCAGAGGGCCTGATCCATTTGCGGGCCCCTCAGCCATTGGTTCATAGTTCATGTGTTTCCATTTGTTTGGCTATTTGTCCCTGTGCTTTATCTAACCTTGATCTCAACAATTCTTGCTCATATAAACCCTCCTCTTTCTCTCTAATTGAACTCCTGGAGCTCCACCCGGGGCCTAGCCATGGATCTCTGCATCCAGTTCCCTCAGTCATTGGATGGGGTTTCTAGCACGACAATTAGGGTGTTTGGCCTGGATCATGTCTTCTAAGCTACCTCTGAATGAAACTTGGGTTTGCTTACATATTTTTAAAAATTTGAACAGAAATTAGAAAAAGTGTAACACGAATCTTAAAAGGTCTTAAAATAAAAAAACCCAGAGCCAGATATCAGGGTGAAAGCTGAAAGATCAGAGAAGCAGAACAGCCAGCCACTAGCATACCTCTATGAAATCCTCAGTCTAAAGAGAGTGAGTTTTTGTTTCCTTATGCTTTATATACTGCCCAGACATCAGTTCCTGGGATTAAAGGCATGTATGCTTCACAGTACTGGGATTAAAGGTGTGTGAGACCACTGCCTGGCTCTGTTTCCAGTGTGGCCTTGAACACTCAGAGATCTAGACAATCTCTGCCTCCTGAGTGATAGGATTAAGGTTGTGTGCCACCACTGTCTGGCCTCTATGTCTAATCTAGTGGCTGTCTTTGTCCTCCAATCCCCAGGCAAGTTTATTAGGGTACACAATATTTCACTACAGAAAATACTTGGATTTAGTTTTCAAACTGAAAAGAGAGAATAGAGTTGGAAAACAAATGTATTGATATAGGAGGTATGGTTGTTTGAAAGAAAATAGCCATCATAATCTCATAGAGAGTGGCAGTATTGGAAGGTGTGGCTTTTTTGAAGTGGGTGTGGCCTTGTTGAAGGAAGTGTGTCACTCTGGAGGCTGGCTTTGAGATCTCATATATGCTCAAACCACACCCAATGAGACAGTCCATTTCCTGTTGCCTGCAAGTCAAGATGTAGGACTCTCAGCTCCATCTCCAGCACTATGTCTGCCTGCACAGCATCATGTTGTACCATGATGATTATGAACTAAACCTCCGAAGATGTAAGCTACCCCAAATAAATGTTTTTCCTTTATAAGAGTTGCCATGGTCATGGTTTCTCTTCACAGCAATAGAAACCCTAAGACAAGGGGATATCGGTGATATTTTAGATTAAAAAGTGGTTTAAACATGAATATATATCACAGTACTTTATTTTGTTAATCACACATGTATACAGGTATACACACATGCACATGTACACACACATAGATGGGACAAACTTTGTAGTAAAGGTTAGGAGCAGATGTCCCTAAATAAAGGGTGGTATGTGTGTATATGTCTGTCTGTCTATCTGTCTGTCTCTGTGTGTGTGTGTTTGTGTGTATGTGTGTGTGTGTGTGTATGTGTATGTGTGTGTCTGTGTCTGTGTTTAACTCCTTTTTAAGGTAATTTGTTCAGTTAAGGACCATTTATTCTCCCAGGATAAAAAGCAGACTGTGGCTGGGCGGTGGTGGCGCACGCCTTTAATCCCAGCACTCGGGAGGCAGAGCCAGGCGGATCTCTGTGAGTTCGAGGCCAGCCTGGGCTACCAAGTGAGTTCCAGGAAAAGGCGCAAAGCTACACAGAGAAACCCTGTCTCGAAAAACCAAAAAAAAAAAAAAAAAAAAAAAAAAAAAAAAGCAGACTGTGAGATGTTGCTGATAGAAGTGGGTTCCTGTAAAGAAGGTAGAAAGAATCCTAGCTCAGCCTTCTCTTTCACAGGCTGTGACTCCATTATTTAATAAAAACACTTGGCTGGTGAAAGAGCCCTGTTTTGTGCTTGGAGTTTGTGACCAATTGCAGCAGAGCCTCGAATGGGAGAGTGTGTGGTAAGAAAATCCTAAACTTGCCACATTTATGACACCCAATGACAGTCTCCAGCAAAGATCTCCCAGTGTTATTATGCAGTAAGGTCTTTAGAGCACTTTAAAAATAGCACATACATGTGAATTGTGATTGCAACACTTACTTGTAGATCTTGTTTGTTGTTGTGACTGCAAATTATACCAAGTCCTTTGAGTAGTTTGCCAATGAGTGCACATGGAATTAAAGGGGTACTTATTCTTGGAGGTCACTCAGTTCTAGTTGTTTTTAAGACATCTTATCAGATCCAAGTTCTAGACAACCTCCGATTTTTAGTGTGGTAACTCTGGTGCAGTTCCCACTTGATGCCAGTAGAGCAGGACTCTCCTACTCTCACTGAATATTTAGAGACTCCACAATGCCAGTTATAACCTCCCTGCATTTGAAGGCAACTTTATTTGGAACCTGATACACATCACCATGACCTTAGATGGGAGGTTTTAAGAGACTCCCTTAATGCCTTCCTTCTGTCAGGACCATGACAATAGTGGTGGGAAAGCCCTGAGTAATGCTAACCAAAGATAGTCCCATGAGGACCTTTCTCTATAAGCAATGGCCATGCAGAACCTCAGAGTGATCATCCCTGCACAGGCTTAGATGCCAGGGGCAGAAGCCAGAACCACCTATACTGATTTTTTTTTTTTTTTTGGTTTTTCAAGACAGGGTTTCTCTGTGTAGCTTTGCGCCTTTCCTGGAACTCACTTGGTAACCCAGGCTGGCCTCGAACTCACAGAGATCCGCCTGGCTCTGCCTCCCGAATGCTGGGATTAAAGGCGTGCGCCACCACCGCCCGGCTCTATGCTGATTTTCAAATGGTGTTTGCATTGGCAAATTCCTCCCCATAAAAATAAGAGCATGGATACTGGAATACCAATGTATAGAGTATCATTATTCACAAAAGCCAAAAAGGGGAAATAATTTACACAACCACTGATGGATGATGGGTTAAAAATAAATGTGGTATTTACAAACAATGGACTATTAGTCATGCCTAAAAGAGAGCAAAGTTCTATCACATATTACAGTATAAACAAGCTTTGATGATGTTATAATCTTCCCAAAAGCCGGACACAAAAGGACAAACCATGTAAGACTACTTACATGAAGTTCCAAGGAAAGCAATACCCACAGAAACAGGAAAAAGAAAAACGCTTGCCGGAGGCTAAGAGGAGGAAGGAAGGGGAGTCACTGTCTAGTAGATAAAGAGTAGAGTCTAGAGATGGCGAGGCACAATGTGAATGTACTTAGTAATACTGAGACATACCCTAAAAAGACAAAAATGTTAAATTTTCATCATTGATTTTTTACCTCAACAAAAGTAAATAAACAAAAGTTATTCAACATTCTTTTTGCACCATCATAATAAATTGTACTCAAGCCCCCCCCCCCCCAAAAAAAAGAAACCATAAGGAAAATCACTAGGAAATACTTGGTTTTGTTCATTCAGAGGGCATCCAAATTAGCAGTAACTGCCAACTTGACACAGCTGAGAATCACCTGAACAAAAGAGTCTCAATTGAGGAATTGTCTCTATCAGATTGGAATGTGGGCATATCTGTGAGGGATTGCAGAGGTACCCAGCCCATTGTGAGCAGCACCATTCTTTGGTCGGGTGGTCTTGAACTGTAAAGCGAATCTTAAAAGGTCTTATTAATAAAAACAAACCCAGAGTCAAGTATTGAGGTGAATGCTGAAAGATCAGAGAAACTATACAAGCCACATCCTCACCCTGCCAGTTCCTCAGCTGATCTTGTTTCCTCAGACTGAAGGCCTTTGAGTCCTCATCCAGAATGGATCTCAGCTGAACTGCTGCTAAAAACCTAAAAGCTTAACAGAGCCTAAAAAGCCTCTAGTTCCTGGTCCTCACGCCTTATATACCTTTCTGCTTCTTGCCATCACTTCTTGGGATTAAAGGCATGTGTCACCATGCCTGGCTGTTTCCAGTGTGCCTTTGAACTCACAGAGATCTCGAAGGATCTCTGCCTCCAGAATGCTAGGATTAAAGGTCCGTGTGCTGCCATTTCCTGGCCTCTATGTCTGTCTAGTGGCTGTTCTGTTCTCTGACCCCAGATAAGATTTTTAGGGTACACAATATATTGGGGGACACACTATCACCACACTGGACTGTATCCTAGCTAAGGGTGAGAGGGCCAGCAAGCAACTTCCCTCCATAGTTTTCACATCAAGTTCTTGGCTTAAATTTCTGCCCTGACATCTTCTCAAGGATGGACTGTGACCTAGAGAAATAAGACAAATAAACCCTTCCCTCCCCCAAGCTGCTTTGGGTCAGAGTGTGTCATTAGTGCAACAAAGCCAGGAGAGTGAGGAAATGTATTGATGACTCATGTAAGAGACAAAAAAGTCTTCAGTTATTTTGAGAGTTCTAAGAGCTTTTTGCACACAGCATTGATACAAACAGCGGTGGCACTCTAGGAGTGAAACAAACACTCCCCTGAGCCGTAGATACTGGAATCTTTGCTTTGATGTTTGCAACACTTTCTTCCTCTTCCTCCGTAACCTGCAGTTGCCAAGTACCCTTCATCAACACCAGTCTGCGTGAGGTCAGCCATCAGCAAGGAATGTTTGGTGGTGTGAGTACGGACTGCCGCCTTCATCCATTTGCAACAGAGTTTAAAAATAAGCAACGAACAAAAGTGTGGAATAAATGAAATGGGATCAGTTTGAGGTCTCTCTGCCTTTCCTCACGTGTTGCTCTTTGATTTTATGAAATCTTGTGCACATAATGGAAAGAGCAGGAGCTTTGGAGCTCAGCATTGATTTTCTTAGTGTTAGAACCCGAACTTGACTCAGCCTCAGTTTCCCTGTGTGCAAATTAGAGGGAATGGTATCAACCTTTCTGAACTTCTTTGAGGGATAAGTGAGATAAGCAAAGTGCTTGAGCATAGAGCATCACTGCACAGTACATGTTGGATAAAGTCCAGCTCATCTGCCTTTCTCTCCTTTCCGCTCCTCGCAGCTGAACAAGACATCAGAGGTGCAGAGATGGGGTTGGAAGGCGCAGTGTGCAGGGTGAGGAGGAACGTGAGCGCTGATGAATGCCAGCTGTCAGCACTGGAATCCCAGCTCAGCAATTAGCCAGCTGTGCAGCCCCGGGCATGTTGATCTCTCACTTATTTGCAGAACTGGAATGTGGCATATGAAATTATAAATATACTTTACATTTTTATGGAAACAGTGTGAGATGGAGTTTATCAGGATACACTTCTGTAAGGCCACACTTACATGACTGTGTGGCACATGGGAGGCATGTCTACATGCCAACAGGCATATCTTTATGAATAAGCACCCATGTCCAAATTCAAAAAATAGAACAATTGACCAGGCTTGAGGAAAATATAATAGCCCCTCTGTTCTTTCCAGATAAACTAGAAAAGAAATGGTCACATTTGAAAGTAGAGTATTAAAAATTTGCCGGGCGGTGGTGGCGCACGCCTTTAATCCCAGCACTCGGGAGGCAGAGGCAGGCGGATCTCTGTGAGTTCGAGGCCAGCCTGGTCTCCAAAGCGAGTACCAGGAAAGGCACAAAGCTACACAGAGAAACCCTGTCTCGAAAAACCAAAAAAAAAAAAAATTTATAAAAAGTTTTTAAAAAGTTATGTATTTTCTGGTAATGTGTTAGGGGTCTGATGCATGAAAAATGCCATATGTATAGTTCATGATAATATTGGTATATATTTTTAAATTCCATGTGTATGAGTTTTTTGCATGTTGGTATGCATGTGGACTACATGCATTCCTGGTACCCTGAGAGGGCAGAAGAGGTCTTTAGATCCTATGTAACTAGAGTTTGGGTGGTTCTGAGCTATCTTGTGGGTGCTGGGAACTGATACTGGGTTCTCTACAAGAGAAGCAAGTGCTCTTAAATGCTAAACTATCTCTCTAGTTCCTAACGTTGGTATTTTTATGACTTTAGTAAATTTTCTTCTTTTTGAACTACAAAACTACATATACTAAAATTATCAAAGGTACAATTCCATGACATTAATTACATTCTCCTTGTAGTGCAAATATTCTCATTATTCATCTCAAAAATTTTCATCTTAGAAATCTGAATATTTGTACTTCTTTTCTTTTCTAATAATATTTTTATTCGATGAATAAAATATGTATCTATAAAATGTATATTGATTTTTATCTATCTACTACTACTTTCCTCTGACTCTCCTTTCAAGATTCAGGTCCTATTTTTGTGACTTTTGATTCAAAATAAGCATGGACATTGAACATAGTTCTGTATTTATCTTTTTTCTGTTCTTTGTTTTTAATTGGGAAACACTTTTTATTGCTGGAATTATTGCTTTCCAGTTCCTTGTGGGAGGGAGATAATGAGAAATCATGGGTTAGAAAGAGGTGGTGAGGGAAAAAAATCACCAACAGAATCATGACATATTTAGATAACTGTTTTAAACAACTTCATTGATAATAGTACATGTAAGAAAAAAGGAATGTTAATGACTTTTAAAATGATTTATGATGGTTTTTAAATTTGAGACTAAAAATTGTCAGGCTTATTAATCAGACATTTTTATCACGTCCACAAAATACTCAACACGAACAGCTTCAGGAAGGAGAAGAGTTATTTTTTATTTAGCTTATAGTTTCAGAGGGCTCAGCCCATGGTCATTTGGCTCTGCATTTCTCAACTCATGTGTGGCAGAACAACCATGGCTGTTGGAACACAGGGAAGAGGAGCATGTTCACATCATAGCAGACAGGAAGTAGTCCAGGGGACCAGATGCAACATTTAAGGGCACTCTCCCACTGACTTACTTCCTCCAAGGAGGCTCTACTTCCTAAAGTTTGCAGAACCTCCCAGATGAAGACCAAGTGTTCAGCAGTGTTTGAGGTAGCAGGAGCATCTCAAATCCAAACCATAGCACAAGGCATTGGTGAACACTTCTCATGCATTACTTCATTTAATAATCACACTTCTCTGGGGGCATATGCAGTCATTCTCCCACTGTAATAAGGGGAGAGACTGATGTTTGGAAGGGTGATTGAAAAGTGCAAAACAGAGATTCTGAGAACTCAGAAGGGTGGTGGGAATGCCATTTGAAGGCACAGTGTGCGCACATTACCTGTGTGTCACTGGATCTGTTTCTTAACATATTTCTGCTGTGGGTCAATGAATGAAAGTACTTGAGGGCCTCCGTTAAGACTGTGGGAGCTAAATTTTTTTAGTTACTAAGCAGAGAATGGGGCTTTTTTAAAAATTAGCTTCCATTTATCACAACTAAAGAGGGCTAATTGGAGGGACAGGTCAGAAGTTTTATATTGTTTATGATTTTACTATTTAAAAATACTTCCTAAAACTGGCATGATTTGTTTTTACCATGATTAGAATAATCTTTTAAATTATTTCCTTTGGAAAAAAAACTAAATGTGAGGGCTCAACTTCCTTGACATTGCCTATTCAATTAAAATGATTTATAAATAAAATAAGACAATTAATCATCCTAACTGCACTAACATTACCATTTTCTGACCCACACAGAGGTCACACTATGTAAATGATGCAAAATAAAGAGCAGGAGGGCTCTGTTTACTTTAAACAGTGAAAAATGATGTCACAAGTCAGGTCCTTTATTCTCCAAATTCATTTATGCGTTAGTTAATCATCACATAGTTTGTGTACATAGAGAAAAACACACTCTGATATTATCGGTTAGGAATTTTGAATAAACAGAAAAATTTACAGTAAAAATAAGAGTACATATATGCAAAATATTTGATCATTTGAACAGTTTGGTAGAGAGAAATGAGCATGAATTAGAGAGTGATGTTACAGAAATGGCATAAAATAGTCTGAAACTCTCCACAGTCCCCTTCTAGAACATTTCATTATGGAGAATTCCACTCACACAGATAAAATACATTTAAAAATAAACCATAATGATCAGTACCTCTACTTGGTGCACGTCAACATTTTGTTCATTAAAAAAAAGATTCCTGCATAGTTTCTTTTGTGTGCTGACCTTAGAGTATTTTTAAGCAGCATGTCAGTATATCCATTGAAAGTGTGTCTTGGGGATAAAGAGATGGATAAGTGGTTAAGAGCATTTGCTGTTCTTACAGAGGACCTGACTTCAGTCCCCAGGTTCCATGTTCTGAAACTCACAGTTGCCTTTAACTCCAACTTTAGGGGATCCAATGCTTTATTCTGGCCTATGGTTTACCTACATACACACACATGTACACACACACACACACACACACACACACACACACACACACACTTCAAAATAAAATAAATATGCTTCAGAAGTTGGATCTGATGCTGAAGGCAAATATAATTCATAGTCTCCAAGTTGGGAGAGTTGACAGTCTCTGTAGAGTCATGATCATGCACCATGTACCACATGAACAGTGTATAGAGTACATTTGCTTTTGTGCACTGCCTAAAATCTTCAACACTGTTTTGTTTAGAAAATGACAGAGTGAAAACATGACTATAGATGGTAACATTTGAATATAAACATAGAGATATGTGTAGATGAAACTCTAAACAGTCTTAGTAAATAAGAAACACAGTGCCAAATACAGAGTTAAAGCCTAAGAGATCTGAGCAAGAACCATGACTCCCTTTAGCTTACCACTTGCTGCCTTTGCTTCCCCTGAGAGAGAAACCTTCTCCTGTGTGACCTGTCTTTTTATTGTCTTTCTGTTCTTCCTTCTCATCGACTCTAAACCCAACCACATGATTTCCTCATCACTGCCTGTCTATGTAGACCTCCAGATCTCTAGGTTTGCTACTGGGATTAAAGGTTTGGGTCACCACTTGGCTGTGTCCTTGAACACATAGAGACTCTGCCTGCCATGTGATCGGATTAAGGGCATGTGCTACCACCACTGGACTTCTGCTAAATGACTTGCTTTTTGCTCTGATCCCCAGGCAACTTTATTTATTAACATACAAATAAAAATCACATTTCATCACAAATAAAATATCACCATAGATATGTGTGCACAGAGTAATGTTGGCTATGTCCTGGTCCTAGATGGATTGTGGGAACTTAAAGAAAAGGACAATGGATGTACCAGATATTTTGAAAAAGGTAATGGATTATTAAATTATACTTAATGTAGAGTAATAGACGTTGGGTGATGATGATGATGAGAAGGAGGATGATAATGGTGGTGGTGATGATGATGATGATGGTGATGATGGTGACGGTGATGGTGATAATAATGTGATGGGTGACTTGTTTGGGCCCGCTTGCACTAGTTCAGGCATGAAGTTATGGAAGATTATATTACAGTGAAGATTACAGAAAAAATGTAAAACCTCTGAATATATCAGTAGATACACATTTTGTCCATAAGGAAATTCCAGCAGGAGTTAATTGTGAACATGCACAGGAATATGGGAAAAAACTGCCCTGTTTTCATTGACCAAATGAGAAGTAGTTACAATTTTTCCTTTGGTGCATATGTATTTCATAAAATTGAAGTCAAATTGAATAGAGTTTTCATCTTGCCTTTTGTTTTGTATTATGTTTAAAGTATTCAAAATGTGTTTTTTTTTTTAAAGTATTCTTAAACTAAATAGGCTGCTGAGTGGTTAAGAATGTTTGCTGATTTTCCAAAGGGCTTGAATTTGGTTCCCAGCATTCAGGTTTGTAACCCTTTGTAGCTTCATCTCCAGGAAGACCAATGCTCTCTCTGGTCTCTGTGGACATACACACTTATGCACACATGTACACATGCATACAGATGCAAACACACATGCACAAGCACACATACACACATGTGCACACACACATTCTTGCACACACAGGCACATATACACA
The DNA here is from genome assembly GCF_007827085.1 of Peromyscus californicus insignis. Lineage (NCBI taxonomy): Eukaryota > Metazoa > Chordata > Mammalia > Rodentia > Cricetidae > Peromyscus > Peromyscus californicus. Next base: position 97,422,108 of record NW_026294606.1, read on the forward strand.
CATACACACATGGATGTAAACACACATGCACGCACACTCATATATACATGAATGCATGCATACACATAAATAATTAAAGATGAAATAAATCTACAAGAAAATAAGAAAAAGTAAGTCTTCTTGAAGGAGAATATAAACTCAATTTTCCTACGTCACCTTGCACAAAGGCTTTTGATACATGTGCATGTGTGCATGTGTGTATGAAATCTCAATTTATATCCAAGAAATCCCACTTGTTTAGTAATCTGAAACATCTTCTAGTTGTTGCTTTGGGTTTTTAGACAGGTGCCATTACATAGCTATGACTCAATGGCCATTGGTGATCAACTGAAATATCACCTGTTTTGTTTTCCCAGGAGCCTGGATTGAGGGTCCTTAAATTCTAACCCTCAGATCCTGTCTTGGTCTGTCATGTGTTGCTAAAGTTTTCCTGCCTGACCCACAGTCAGGGCAAATCTCTCTCACCCGCCAGTCCCAAGCCGCTCAAACCTGATCAAGTAAACACAGAGACTTACATTGGTTACAAACTGTATGGCTGTGGCAGGCTTCTTGCTAACTGTTCTTACAGCTTAAATTAATCCATTTTCATTAATCTATACCTTGCCACGTGGCTTGTGGCTTACCGGTACTTTACATCTTCCTTGTCCTGATGGCGGCTGGCAGTGTCTCCCTGACTCAGCCTTCTACTTCCCAGCTCTATTCTCCTCCTTGTCCCGCCTATACTTCCTGCCTGGCCACTGCCAATCAGTGATTTATTCATTGACCAATCAGCAACACATTTGACATATAGACCATCCCACATCACTTCCCCTTTTCTAATCTTAAAAAGGAAGGTTTTAACCTTTACACATCTCCAAAGTCAGCTTGGTATATTTGGGAATTTGGGCGTAGCTTCTCTTACTACTTCCTGCTGGAGGGGGGCGCTGTATCTTTTGGGGAAACAAAGAAAATTTTAGGATCATGGAGTAGTCCGTGAGGCTGTGTCATCTGAGCCAGTTGTCTTGAAACGGTTCTGGATGTTGGATCATCTGGGCCATGGTGTCATTGGAGACCTTTCAGGGGGTCTTGGCTGGTCAAACCTGATGTATCTTACTCTGGAACAAATCCATAGCCTCTTGTTTTCTGTGGAAACAAAAGAGACTCTTTTCCAAAGCAACATATCCTTACATCCAAATTTTGAAGTCAAAGTATCTTTAAAATATACATTTTGGCATAACTCAACAGCTTTTGTAATCAAATGTTTTTCTTTAGTTACGAATATCAAAGAGAACATAGTCCAGATTCTCTGTGTGGTAGCCATCTTTACGTGGCTTATTTTTTTATATTAGCTTGAGCCTAATGCTTTGAACTGCAGCCTTCTAAGTCTGAAACGGTGCTGGCGCTGTTGGCTCCGCCCACTTCAGCTTCCCAACATGGCGGCGGTATGCTTACCGCCAGCTCTGGGAGCCATCGTGGGTCTATGTTTTTATCCAAGCAGCGTGTAGCCCAGAAACCTCTTTTTTTGTTTTGTACTAGCAAAGGCTAAATCCACCAAGCAGCTTAATGTGCCATTTGCAGAGGCCTCATTCCCGCCATACTGCATGTCGAGCGTGCACGCCAGGAACCCGCCATAGTAGCTCAAACACGCAGGCTGCCGCTAGCTTAAAAGAGACAACTAGGAGCTGTTTTTAGTTCCGTTTTAGAATCTTTTTTTCAGGTTTTAGGTGGAAACTCTTGCCACCACGTTGGACGCCATTTGTTGCTAAAGTTTTCCTGCCTGACCCACAGTCAGGGCAAATCTCTCTCACCCGCCAGTCCCAAGCCGCTCAAACCTGATCAAGTAAACACAGAGACTTACATTGGTTACAAACTGTATGGCTGTGGCAGGCTTCTTGCTAACTGTTCTTACAGCTTAAATTAATCCATTTTCATTAATCTATACCTTGCCACGTGGCTTGTGGCTTACCGGTACTTTACATCTTCCTTGTCCTGATGGCGGCTGGCAGTGTCTCCCTGACTCAGCCTTCTACTTCCCAGCTCTATTCTCCTCCTTGTCCCGCCTATACTTCCTGCCTGGCCACTGCCAATCAGTGATTTATTCATTGACCAATCAGCAACACATTTGACATATAGACCATCCCACATCAGTCATGTCACATGTTCCTGTCATCAACCTACCTAGAGGTTACCAGTCAACTCATAGCACAGACACAAAACCACTTATTTTAGGAATTGCATAATGGTGAAGATGAACTACATATTTATTTTACAATATCATAAGATGGCTCTACATTCAAAATGTTATATCACAACTATACACTTTGATGACTTCTAGAATCACAGCTATACATTTTGATGGTTTCTGGCTTTGCCACAATAAATATCAGAATTTATTGGTTGAAGGTACGTCAGGAAATCTCTGCCCACTCATTAACTGAGCATCAAGGTAACTGAGCCAGTGACTCGGTGACAGTATATGACAAAGAATACAGATCATGTGGAATTAATCAGGAGTCATTAAATATGCAGAAACATCAGCAATCTGGATAAGAAGGGATATGATTTCTAGAACTGACACATTGTGTTGCATTTTCTGGTTTTCAACAAAACAAATTATGAGATGTGAAGAAAGAGGAGAGCAACCCATGGATAGGAAAGGAAAAGCCTTTGGTCCCCAGCAAGCTCAGATGCTAGGTAACCAGATAAAGATACATTATCTCTCATAATAAACATGCTCTAGAACTACAGCAAGCCACATTTAAGCTACTAAATTGGGATTTTACTAAACATCACAGATAAAAAGATAAACAGTGTAGACTGGAACCAAATACAAATGGTAGAGTTGAAAAGTACAGTAACTAAAATGAAAAAAAAAAATACAGCAATACCAGAGCTGATCTGAGCAGGCAGAGGAATCAGGGACCATGAAATTAGGTCAATGGAGGCTATACAGTCTGAGAAACAAAAGGAGAGCAGCATGAAGATAAAGACAGGAGCTGAAAGGCTTGGAGCGCAATACCAAGAGAAGAGAGAGAAGGCAAAGAGGGTGTTGCAGGAATTAAATGCACCCAATTTAAAGGTTCATTTTTAAATTTTTAAGTTACGTGTTTGTGTGTGTATGCACACTCATTCAGGTGTCCATAGAGGCCAGAGGAGGGCATTGGATCCCCTGGAGCTGGAGTTATAGATGGCTATGAGCCACCCTACAAGTGTTGGGAACAAAGCCCTGGTCCTTTGCAAGAGCAGCCATGCTTTTCTTAACAGCTGATCCATCCCCTCAGCCTCCAAATCCCCAAAATTTGATGAAAAAAGTGTAACCTTCAAATCCAAGAAGACTTGAACAAATTCCAAGCAAGACAATTTTTAAAATCTACACTGATGTGTCTCAGTCTACACTGTGGAAAGCCTGAGAGAGAGAACAACACAGAGACAGACAGAGTTAGACAGACAGAGAGAGAGAGAGAGAGAGAGAGAGAGAGAGAGAAACAGCAAAAAGCCTCAGACATTTTCTTTTCTATGCAGACAGAAAAACACACAAGTTAGGTATATCTAACAATTTCAATATTTGGTATAGAATAATGAAACATAAATATAAGTATTTCTTATTGTATATATAAAACCTCCCTTTAATTCTTCAGAGGTCAAATGTTAGGACAGTTTATCAACACTTTTAGGATGCCACAGACCAAAGGTCCCAGGGATCCAGAATGGAGTGGAAATCAGACTGTCTGCCGGTACCTCAGCCGCTGCCTAGCGTTGTCAATTCTTGCCATCTAATGCTTGCTGTTTTATGGCCACAAGATGGCTACAAAACCATGTACATTCTGCTTCCCACAGTTTGGAGAGGGTTCAGACCAAAAAGAGCTTCCTTCCTCTTGACTCTCTTTCCTTACATCCTCTGGACTGAAGGGGACCTCACAGCTAGCTACAGGGTAGCCTGGAAACATCCATACTGAACAAAGGAAATGAAATAGTGCTAAGGAGCTTGGGCAAAGCAGAGCTCATTCTCCATAGAGTGATGCATTGCTACTCTGAACAAAATCTAAGTTCTGTTTTGTCTTTTGAGACAGTCTTATGTAGCCCAGGCTGGCCTTGGAGTACAGTCAAGGGTGGCATCAAACTTCTCATCATCCTGCCTCCACCTCCCGAATGCTAGGATTACTTGCAATTGCCACCACACAAAGTTTTATATGGTACTGGGGACTGAACTCAGAGTTTCATGTATGCAAGGAAAGCAGTCAGTCAACTGAGCTATGCTTCCAGCTCCAGAATCTATATTCTATTAATGAGAAAGAAGGGATAGAAATGATGCATTGGTAAGCAACTAACCCATCCCACAGTGGATGGTTTGGAGAGCTGATTGAGAGCAAGAACTAATTTTTATTTGTCTTCCACTCTCGTATTTTTTTCAGTGCTCAGTAGAACATATCAAAAGATACCTGCTTTTCCAGCTATAGGTTGGATGCATAAATGAATGAGTAAAATTCTTGGTCTTTGATACCTTGCAATTTGGGCTGCAAAATATCCAACCCACTGATAGAAATAGAAAGCCAGGAAAGTGTCACTACCCTGAAATTTTGTACCCAGAGAAAATCCTCAGTTATAACTGAAAAGAAGCTAAAGTACCATATTAACTAATTTCCTAGCTTTTATGTAAGTAGAAAAGTGCTGAACGTATCAAGGATTTAGTGTCCCCAAGCAGTGCTCAAGCCTCAGAGGCAGATGCAGAAGCTCCCTTTACCATCTTCCCACTTAACTGCCAAGCACTGAGCAAAAGCCTATTGCAAACTCCTTTCTGGAACTGCAGCTGTTGACAACAAGACAAAGGCTCTGAGGGGAAAAAGGCTAATCAGGGAGTAGTTTATCGGCTTCGCTCCTTTCCCATGTCCTGTAGCCACGCTTTCCCAGATGGTTTCCTGGTGCTCTCGGGTGTGGCTATCCAGAATTCTCCTCTCTGTGTGAATCTGAGACTTGAGACATTATAGTTCTATTGGAATGACACATCTAGATACTTCATAATGAATTTTTCTATTATACAAAATTGGGGATCTTGAAGGACAAGAATTTAAGGCTAAATTCTTCAGGAGTTATAGAATTTTTTTTTTTTTGCCACCAGTATATGATTTGGGTAATAAATGTCAGCTTGAAGTCTTCATAACTTTATGATCAAGACACTGGCTACTATACTTTTGTAAATTCTCTTATTAAGTTGGAATTAATGTCATTGAAAAGCATGAAGGTAATGCATATTCATTGTACAGAATAAGGAGTAGGGAAAGGAGAAATCAGTTTGCTTCTTTTATTCCAAGAGCCACTCTGTAAAGTTAGGTCCTCTCAGAATTTAGTCATCCATCCTTACAAGCATTTTAAGATGTTTATTTATTTTAAAATTGTTATTTTTCATTTGTATTTATGTGTGTCTGTATGCGGCTTTGCATATGTGAGTGCAGTGCTTGTGGAGGCCAGAAGAGGCCGTGAGATCTCCTGGAGCTGGAGTTACAGGCAGTTGGGCACCTCCTAACATGGGTGCTGGGAACTGAGTATGTGTCTTCTGGAAGAGCAGTCAGTCCTTGTAACCACTGAGCCATCTCGCCTGTCTTTAACATGTTTATTTTTAAAACTAAGAAAATTTTACTCATCGTCTGATTCCATGAGAAAAAGGAGAATTGGATTTTGCTTGCTGTAAGGAGACTCCTTTCTGTGGCTGGCTTCTGATAGATAATGCATTAAACTTCAATATGAAAATCTTTTATTTACAGTTCAGCCTAAGACTCACTTCTGAAAGATACTTAAGTCCTTTGTACTATTTATCTACTTGCAAAGTGTTATTCAATTAGTTTATAAATATTTATAGCATAGCTATAATGTGCTTGGTATATAGTGTTGGGCACTTAGCAGGGTATGAAAAGGTTGTCGAGTGAATTTGTATGTTCCTTGTGAGAGAAAGACACAAAGCTCTGTGCCTGTGGGTATCCTGGTCATTTAATTTGCATAACAGGTTCTCCTTGTGACCTCTGATGCTGATCGTCAGCTTGCCAGGATCTAGACTCACATATGGGCATATCTGTGATGAAGCTTCTGTATTAGGTTACCTGAGATGAGATGGCTCACCTTCACTGTGAATGGCGCCATCCTGTAGGCCTGTTATTGGGCTGAATAAAAAGAATAAAAGGAGCCAAGCACCAGCTTTTGCTCTCCCTGCTCTCAGATGCCATGTGACCTTATGCCTTATGCTCTGGCTGCCATGACTGCCCTCCCTCTCCACAATGACCGGGACCCTGGAACCACAAGCCAAAGTAAGCTACTTTTGTCAGTCATTTTGACAGAGCAGTGAGAAAAGTAATTAATATACTCCTACTGCTTGATGGGCAGTGGCTTAAAACATAGTAGTCTGCCCACAAACTGGCAAGCTGGGCTGAGCTCCACAGAGGGTTCTGTTAGCTATCTTCATTGTCAGAGGGTGGGGTGGGAGGACCCGGCTTGTGGGGGAGAGTATACTCACACGTGCCTCACTCACATGACAGGCAGTTCATCCTGTCTGTTGTCTCAGAGCTCAGGTGCATAAGAAGGCTGTGGACTTTGTTTCTTTCCTGCATGGGCTTCTGCATCTACTTTCCTAGAGTACTGTGGCTGCTTTCCCAGAGTGAACCCAAGAGAGGACCGCTTATAGCCTCTGACTCTTTAAATGGAATGCTGGGAAACAGACTCATTGCTGTATTCTATTGGCCAAGCAGAGGCAGAGTAAGGCTCAAAGGCAGGGACTTGGATCCACTTCTCAACAAGTGGCACAGGAAAAGGATTTGACACTTCACTTTGTGTGTGTATGTGTGCCTGTTCATGTATATGTATGTGTGCGTACCTCTGTGTGTATCTGAGTATGTATTCATGTGTTTGTTCATGTGTATGTAATATATGTGTCTGTATATGTGTGCATGTATGTTGTGTGTGTGTATATGTGTTTATTACTTCATGTAATGCTGCCACCTTCCTCTGAGATCACTCTCCTTCCCTGGAGGAATTTCATCTCTACCACTCATTCCACAGAGTGGGGCTTTCACTCAGCCTTCATTTCACTGATTGCAAGATGGCCAAGGTAAATACAGCATGCATAGTCATGTGGCCACAATGGTTGGTGCTGGCTCCTGCTTAAGAACATCTACTTGGTTTATCATGCCCCTCCTCTGTTGCTACAACACACAGAGCCAAAGACAGGAAAATTCTCCATGATTATTCTGAGACTGTTGTAATGGGGTGTAAGCCTGAAAGCCACGTTTTCATTCCTTGTCATAATTTAAAAGAACCTTGTTGGCATTATGTTGGCATCTTGGTGCCACCTAAATCCTTGTACATATTAGATAACTTTCCTAGGTGTCAGTTCCCCCTTAGTAATAGTTTCTACCTTACCGTGTTGTCATAGAGACTAAATGAGACACTCATAAATGTAAAATATGATTTTCATAAAATGTTGATTAGTGTCGGTGTATAAAATGGCAAAAAAAATCTTGATGTTTTATAAAACAGAAGTTTCCAAGTGTTTGAAGCTGCACTGTCCATGTATTTCAGAAGGCATGAAAACTTGATCAAAGGCAGATAAGTGAACCATTGAAGTTAACAAAAGTGGACTTACACATGAAATGCATATTAGATTCTGTATGTGCTTCCTTTTCTTGGATACTAATTCATAACAGTGCCCTGGTCTAGATGTCCCATTTGGGGCTGGACATTCTACAACAATGGTTAGCAACATGTGGGTTGTGACTCCTTCAGGGGTCAAATGACACTTTTCACCAAATAGCCTGTTTATCAGATATTTACATTATGATTCACAAAAGTAGCAGAATGACAGTTATGAAGTAGCAATGAAATAATTTTATGGTTGGGGATCACCACAACATGAGGAATTGTATTAAAGGGTCACAGCATTAGGAAGGTTGAGAATCACTGCTCTACAGTCACATATTTTCTATGCTTTGACCAGTTGTGAGTCTTTGTATTAACCATCATCTGCTGCCTAAAGAAACTTCTTTGATGATGGGTGAGAGTTACACTAGCCTATCAGTAAAAGGCTAAGTATTTCGAAGGCAGTTAGATACTATGCCCCTTTAGTAAAATAATAGTAGCAGGTAGGTCCCCTATCTTAATGGATCATTCTTCTGTGAATGGATTCATTTATTATGAAGTTACCTATCCCATGATCCAATCAACCCTCAGCAAAATTACCAGCTTGTGACTAAGTCTTTAATAGGTGAGTTTTGAGCCTCATTCTAGATCAAATAATAACCTGAATTAACAGAAGCCAACCTAAAAATCCTTAGATATTATGATAGCTACAAACTCATATGTGAATCAACACTCTGATAGTAATCACAAAATGCCCTTTAGATTTCAACCATTCACTTTTCTTATTAAGCCATAAATAGAGAAAATGTGTGAAGGCCTGAAGTGAATAGACCATTGGTTTAGGGATTCATCTTTGGATAATTACACAATCTTTTATCTGGCTGGGGAGACCTGTCACCCTTTTCTATTTACCTGGTCAACGGAGAAGATGCGATATTCCAGGTGTTATACTTAAATTACTTTGAAAAAAAAAAAAAGCCTTACTTGAGAAAACCGTTCAGTTGTATCCTTCTGGCCTTTTATTTTCTTCTCAAAACATACCCGATCCTTACACTTAAGCCATGATGGAAAATAAGGCAAAATTTAAAATGTAGTTTTATATTTGTAGGGAAGTTTACTACCAATTAAAGTTTCTCAACATAGCATAAATTAGGAAAGAGTAAAATAGTACAGTAGGATGTGTGAGTAGCAAAAATGTGTCCCTTTTTGAGACTCTCAGTAATACTTATTTTTAGAGGAAAAAATGTCATTCCTCATGTTGCTACATTAAACATGTTCACAAAATTCCTCTTTCATATTTACTATTCTCACTAGAAGATGCATTTGGTTTTTGCCTTATGTTCAGTAATATCAATGTCACTTTGAAAAAGATACCAACATGGTAGTGTGTACCAATACAAATGTTCTTGATTAGAACATTTAGTGCTATGTTTTAGGCTAGCCAAACAATGTCAGTTCTCTCTCATGATTTTCACTTCATGAGTCATTCATTGCCCCAAGTATTTTGGGGCAGTACTTGACATCAGTTAAAGCAGTGATAAATATTCTACATTGTCCATCATTATTCCATCACAAAAGCACTTAACAAAAAACTTGAGTGACTGGAGAGATGGCTCAGTGGTTAGAAGCATTCACTGTTCTTGTAGAGGACCTTTGTGCAGCTCCCAGTCATTGGGGATCCGGCACCCTCTGTTGGTCTCTGTAGTAGTCACTTGCATGTACCCACACTTACATATTCAGGCATATACATAATCATAAAAATAATAAAAGAAACTTTAAATTATGGACTATAAGAGTGTAAAATTGAGAGGTTGGAGAGATAGTCCAGTGGTTAAGAGCACTTGCTGTCTAAATAAGAAAGTTCTAACCTAATACTAAACTGTATACAGTAGGAACAATTATCAAGCATTGTCCAGGAGAGGGGAAAAGTAATAACATAAACAAAATTAGAACTACAACCAGCAAGAACAATATCAAACAAGAGACACATACTAAAATCCAGAGATATCCAGAACATAAGTAAATGGCATGTTACAGAGGTTATTCCAAATGTAGTCCTATCCTGAAGAATCTGAATCTAGGACTTAATATGTTCTAGCGAAGATACAAGAAGATTGTAGCTGTAACTATCTGGTCTTCAACTCCATCAAAGACCTGAGAAGGGACATAATAATACCTGAGAAAACGGGAAATGCACACAAGCAATTTTCAAAAATCTTGCGAGAATGGACAGAGACAGCTGGTAGCCTGGACAGTCACCTAAAGTTTCTCAGCACCATTGGGCATCCAATTTGGCTACAGGCCTAGAATATCTGACAGATCATTTTCAGAAGCAGGAATTTTGAAAGATCATCTTGCCCTGTCTTGGCAAAGTTCAGTAGTCGATTTTCCTTGTGCCCTGCTCATCTGGAAGGGACAGCATTCGTACTGTCAGTAGTCAAGGCAAGGGCAGTTCTTTGCTCACCAGGCCATTTTATGCCAAGAAGAAGACAATTTCTAAATGGAGTATCTTAGAAGCCCAACATTCTCTCGGGATCAGATCAGTGTTGCCAGGAGCAATTGTGTCTCAAGTCACCAGAATTCTAAGTTATGAAAACATTTAAATGCCATGTTCTCTAGGTCTATAAAGTGTTTGAAGATTACCTATCCATCTGACCTATGTTTCTGTAAATCTGAACAACCTAACTAACATAACTATAGAAATGACAAGCATGGGTGACTATAAATCTGTAAACCTTATCTACCTAAATAAAGGACCAAGGCTTCACATTAACAAGGTAAATAGTCTATAAACAAAGTAAAGGACAATGACCTCAAATTGTGACAATACACAAAATACCTTAAACAGAGGTAGAAATGTATAGTGCAATATGACAATGACTTTCTGCTCTTCAGAGGATCTCCCACATTCAGTTCCAAGAACCCACATCCAGTTTCTATTTCCCTCATAACCTTGTAACTCTTCTTCCAGGGTAATCCGACACCCCTTTCTGGTCGCTGCAGTTATCTGCATACGTGTGGAAGCTACTCACACAGACACATAGGCAGACACATAAGTACAAATAAATTACAATGTAAAAAAGTGAAAATCCAATCCGAAATTGGGAGAGATCTCAGGCTTTGTGTCACCCCTTCTTTTTTCAAATTTCCAAAACACACCACATTGCACCACCCAACACTCCCAAGCAAATACATCTTAACCAAAACACAAAGAGAGTTTTAAAGGAAACAATCTTTCTCACAGGTGTAATTCATTCTTGCTTAATCTTTCCCTTCCACAGAGTGGGTTCTCAGAAGTTTGTGTGGCTGGAAGCGCTGCTGGAGGATACAGAAGTTACAAGGAGAAGATTATTAAACACCTGCTGGATGAAACTACACTTCATTCCCACACCTGCTGAAACAGCTGGCTCCCTGCTTGGGGACAAAGACACAGAGAGCCCACTTTAATGAGTTACCTTTTTTGATTTGAGTCTGAAGAAAATTTACTATAGTGGGGGAAAATTTTCATAAGTCTTAAGAAAAATTACAGCCTGTTAGAGGGAATATCATTTGGCTCATCTGAACAGAGGTTCATATCATCCACGAATGGCTGCATAGTGGTTATTTCAATAATCTTTCCATGTTTATTTTTTCTCTGTTTTGTGTTCTTTTTGTTTATTTATACCTTCTATAGCCCAGGCTGCTCTGGAACTCACTATGTAGCTCATGTTGGCTTCTAACTCACGGAAATCCTTCTGTCTTATTCTCCAGTGTTTTGAGGTTATAGTCATAAGCCATTGGGCTTTAATATTCTTTCTGCTTTTATTAGATTTTTTTCTCAATTTTCTATAATTAATATCAATGTATCTTCTAACTAGGAAAAGTTTTTTTTAATATCCTATTTTAAGGAACTGGAGAAATGGTTCAGCTGCTAAGAATGTTTGCTGCTCTTGTGGAAGACCTGAGTTCATTTCCCAGCACCCATGTAGGGTGGTTCACAGCCATCTGTAGTTCCAGCTCCAGGAGATCCAACATCCTCTTCTGGCCTCTGCAGGTACCCACATGCACATACCCACACACAATTACACGCACAAACATATAAATAAAAATAGAGCAAACCTCTAAGAAATAAATTACAATTTAAGCATCTCCTACCTTAAAGGATTATAAAATAGCAATCAATTTTGTAAGATATTTCATAGGAGAGTACTGTCTTGTCGTAATGATTTCCTGACAGGAGGCTTTCATTACAGAGAGATGAAAGCATGTGTGAGGCATTCTGTCTCCTGGCAACTACCCTTCCCCCCAAAATGAAGGCGGAGACAGATTTCTTCCCTAAGTGTCTCTCTGGAAGTCTTAGCTCTGTCCCAGTCAGGCGGCACTGCTGCTGCCTGGTTCCAAGGTGAGGCAATTTTCAGAGCTGTGGAGGAAGGCAGATGGTTTTCTGGAGGCAAGGACCTGATGGAAGGAACAGAAAGCTTCAGGAGGGCTGGGGTGCTCAGTAAGAGCAGACAATAAATCATTCAACTTGTAAAATCTGACTGGACTGGGCCTGAGAGCCATGGGTTACTCTCATCTATCCCACGGCTGCTTAATTTACTTTGGGGGCAGCGCTGTCTCTGTGGGCTTTGGAGCTGGGAAATAGACTTCTTGATAGGTAAATCCTTTTGAAAGATTAGGTGTCGGGTTAGCTGCTATGCTCCCTGCAAAGCAATTCAGGTTTCTGGAAACATGGAAGGCTCGCCACTGCTATTTCCTCTAGTGAGGGAACGTGGGGTTTCCTGGTGTAGGTAGACAACCAACTTTCTCGTGCCTACCATTTGATATAGTTCCATGCAGTTGTGACCATGATATCTTTTCAATGAAGGAGCAACAAAATATTATGGACTTCCTTCCCCCCGACAGCCTCATGCGAAGATGCCAAGGACAATCCCCTCCTGAGTTTCCTTGTTTCTAGTTTGTCCCCCACCTTACCCCTTCTTCGACTGGCTGCTGAGAGGTCAATCTGACATGCATGTCCAATCTGCTTGTTTTAAGTCTCTCACTGCCACTGCTTCCGTTTTCAGGATTTTAGGCTCCAGGCTTTTTCTGACCTACTGGAGGTAGATGCTTCCATTCCCATTTCTCAAAACTCTTTTGTGCCATAACCATATGCTTTGGAAGTGTTTCCAGCAGGTCTTGTTCTCTTTCTTTCCCACCTTTGGAGATCCACCTTCCCTGGGCATGGATGCTCATCTCCCTCGTTGCCTCTGGTTCTCCTGTATATCATGACCCTACTCTCAGAGCATGCTCCTCTTCCACACTCAAATTTACCCTTTCTCTAGAGTTATTGCTACTGGGTTACTTATCCATTTCTAAACCATATAACAAACTTGAGTTTGGAAAGATGTATGTACCTCAAATTTCCACCTATTTTTAAAATTCTTTCATTGTTTTTTTCTTACTACCTAGCCCTGCCCAGCTTGGAACTCTCTGTGTTGACTAGGCTGGCTTTGAACTCACAGAGTTCTATTTGACTCTGCTGCCTAAGTGCTGAGATTACAGGCTTCTGTCACCACACCTCACCACCACTTATTTTTGCTTTATTATAGAGTTTGACTCCAGACTGGCAAGCTGGCTCAGATGGGTAAAGGTTCTTGCTGTCAAGCCTGACCTGAGTTTCATCTCCCACAGCCCACATGGTGGAAAGAAAAATGTTTGAAAGTTGTTTTCTGATTCCCCTATACCAGTAAATGTAAATAAGCTTTAACAAAAAGTCCTGGTCTATTGCTGACAGCTTGTAATTCCCCTCACTCTGTATTCTCCTTTGGCTCCCATGCCTCAGAAAGTGATGGCAGCCTGTTTTCCCTCCTTTTACACCCATAGAGTGTTCAAATGATGCAAATAGCATCCCAGGCATAAGAACCCTCATCCCAGCCACTGCTTATAACCAATACCAACATCCCCCACCAGAAATCCCTTCTGTCTGCTCACCCCAAGAATTTCTCCATTTGCTTGGGAGTCTGCCCAGCTGTGTACAGGGCACTTTGTTACACGAGCAGGGAGTGTGTCCACACCTTTGTGGTGTGTGGAATTATTTATGTCTCATCATCTGATCCAATAAGAATTTCTATCTGCCTCTGAGGGGCAAATACAACTCTTGATGCATGTGTCTCTGGGCTCAAATAATATCTTATGTGCTGTGGGATGTCATTCTGTATGCTGTGAATATGTGTTGCTCTGATTGGTTGATAAATAAAACACTGATTGGCCAGTAGCCAGGCAGGAAGCATAGGCGGGGCAAGCAGAGAGGAGGATTCTGAAAAGAGGAAGGCTGAGTCAGGAGTTGCCAGCCAGACACAGAGGAAGGAAGAAGACAAGGCAGAACTGAGAAAAGGTACCAAGCCACATGGCTAAACATAAATAAAAATTATGGGTTAATGTAAGTGTAAGAGTTAGGCAGTAATAAGCCTGAGCTAATGGCCAAGCAGTTGTAAATAATATTAAGCCTCTGTGTGATTATTTTATAAACAGCTGAGGGAATGCACAGCGGGGCTGGACACAGGAAAACTTCCAGCTACTATTATGCATAGAATAGTCACATAATTCCTGTAGTATAGAAAAAAGTAGGGAGTGCAGATTATGGGCACCTCAGTGTGTAGGTTGAAAAGCATGGTTTAGGTTTTTATTGGAAGTTTGAGAGGAGGTGGGAGAAGGATTTATAAGCATTTAAAAACCATGAAGGAAATTTTAGAGGGTGATCCTTTTGCAACAAAGTGGCTATAACTAGTGGGATGTTTTCTGTGAAACTGACTTAGTAAGTACACAATGTTGTCCAAGAGTTTGTTTCCTGGTTCCTGCCAGCTTCTTTGAAATAAACGAAGTGGGCATGGTTGACTTCTACCTAATAAACTCACACCTACAGCCATTTAGAGTGAAGCCTCATCCAGCTACTAAGGTCCTACTTGGAGGGCATGAGGCCCTGTATTAGTCAGCTTTTAATATATATTAAAAGGGGATTTATTAGATTGACTTATGCAATGAGGTCTGGGTAGCCCAACGATGGTTGTCTCACACCAGAGACAGGGAATCCAGTAGTTGCTTAGTTCACGATGCTGGATGTCTCAGCAGTCCCAACTGGGCACTTGCATTCCTGAGGAATTCCTGGAGCCGCCAGTCTTCAGGCTACACAGGAATCCTGAAGAAGGAGGTTCTAACTGCGGTGAAGGAATACCTCAGCAGAAGGCTAGGTGAATTTGCCAATAAGAGTGAAGACAGGCAGGCAGGCAGACAGCAATTTCCCCTTGTCTTTTTATTTGGGCTTCCTCTGATAAGTGCCACCTGGGTTCAGGGCGGGTCTTCTAGCTTCAGATAATCTGATTAAAGAGGTCTCTCATAGGAGTGCTCTGTGACTTGGGTTTTAGTTGATTCCAGATGCAGTTGAGTTGACAACCAAGATTGGCCATCACAACCTATTAGTTTCAGTGTTATCATAGACATCTAGGACATCCTCTTGGGAGAGTGTCAAGGTCAAGGTGGCTCAGCCTTCAAAGGGCTAGGCACAGTGATGGATCCTGAATTCCAGGCCACATGTGAACTGTGTTAGTGACTGAAAGAACAAGTTACTCTTATTAAGTAACTAATCCCAATTCAAGCACTTTGAAAATAGCTATAATGAAAATTCCCATCAGGAGAAGGGCATCAGACGTCTGTTCCCAGAACAAAGGCTAATGAAAGCCTTTACTTTACTCAATTACAAGTACCCAAACCACAGGCTACTGAAGAGATGCTATAGAATGCCATTTCTTTCTTTCTTCTTTTCTTTTTGAAAAATGTCACTGATGTAACAACACAAAGGAAATGTCAAAAATAGAAAATGTGTCCTGTGATCCAATTCTTTTCAATATGCATCATTACTGTTCAGGACTCGTTCCAGTGATTATATATTTTTAAGAAAGTATAAATCTTTTATGTTCTACTTCGTTTTAATGGGTCATATATTTTTTCCTCTTAGAAGCACTGTTTTCAATGTGATGTTTTAAAAATAACTGTATGACAACATGTGTAATTAGTGAATCAACTTTTCCAGAATGGTATCACTTTAAAAGTTTTACTGTTTTCCATTGTAATCCCACATACTTTGTGTCTTGTTTTTGTTTTTGTTTTTTGTTTTTGTTTTCCAAATTTTGGATCTGTCTTTATGTTGACACATTTACAGAAACAGATTGAACTTATCTTACTTAGATCAGTCTGTTTACAAAAGGAAGACTGCTAAACAATGTTATAACCAGTAGCTTAATAGGAGTCAGAGTTCTTTTGGACTGCATTGTTAGTAAAATCCATGAGAGTCTGTTTAAGGGGTATCAGGGATTTCTTAAGATAAGAAATGGGGACATACACCCATGAATAGAGAATATGGTAAATCCAGTTACAGAGTCCTTGGAAAGCTGGGAACCATCACACACTGCTTCATTCCGCCTGATCTGGTCTTCACCACCCAAGAGAGAGCCCGACTTCCCTTTCTCTTCCCTTTTAAGAGGTCCAGTAGGCAGACAAGAAACACCGCCTCTATTGGGCCAGGTAGCCCAAGGTCAGTGGCAGAGCGAATAACACTATACTTCATGGTACTGATGGGCTTAGCCATAAATGTGATGTATGTAACTTTATCTAGGATTATTTTTAAGATTTATTTATTTAGTGTGTATATACATGTGAGTGTGCACACATGTGCATGAGTGTATGTGGAGGTCAGAGGACACTCTGTAGGAGCTATTCTCTCCTTCCACCATGTGGATCACCCAGGCTGTCAGGATAGATAGCAAGTGCCTTTCACCCACTACACCCTTTTACTGGCCCATATCGATCTTTAAACAAGCATAGCAGAGCTGGTATGTACTCATAATTGGTTAGCACAGTCATACTAAACTGTGATGACCTAAATAATTTGCAGTCTATACCAAGGAACTTGTTTACAAAGACATACTTCGAAAGAGATGCCATTAGCTTCTATAGTTCATTAATATTATACCTGAAGGGGAAAAAAACCAATGGGTTTACTTGACTCACATATTATTCTATAAGCGAAATGCTAATAATGGAAGCAAGAATAAATATTCTAAAGTAAGTCAGGTTTGTAAATTCGCATTTTCATGGAAGTGAATAGGTGACTGAAGGTGGTGAGCTGCTGGACCAGCGCTGGTGTGGCCTGCTTACTGCTTACTGTGTGGTTGAGAAGAATCTCTGATGTTGTTATGACCAGGGGAGGGAGGCTGGTAGTGTAAACTGTAAAAGACTTTGAAATAAGAAAAGTTGATAGACAGCTGTCTGTACACCCTTCCAAGTTACCTGTCCTCCCGCCCCTCCCCCCACCCCCGCCCGCCCTGCACTTGACCTCGTTTGTACCTCTGTAAGCAGTAAAAAGGTTTTGGTGATATAATTGACCACTGCCCATAAAACCATAGATGCATCTTGTCTCATGCTGTATGACTGACGGTTGCTTGGTGGACACATGCTAGTTTTACACTTATTTGGAAACTGATCTCAGCATTTCTGATTACTTAGGTGTGTATGTGTGTGTTATCAGACCATTTAAACAAATTTTTACTTGTTATTGGTTTTGTAGTGAAAAAATGGATTTGATAAAACCACAGCTGGTGGTTTTGTATGTGTTTGACAGTCACAACTTTAATTTTTGGAAAAAGAGGCATTTTTAACAACAGGAGCCAGAGCAGCCAAGTGGTTTTCTGACACAGCCATTACTAAAGGCCACACTGGGAGTTTCTTAGGGTTTCTCTTTCTTTCTTTCTTTCTTTCTTTCTTTCTTTCTTTCTTTCTTTCTTTCTTCCCTTTCTTTTGCTTTTTGTAGTGGTATTTTTTTTTTTTTTTTTTTTTTTTTTTTTTATGAGACAGGGTTTCTCTGCATAGTTTCGGTGCCTTTCCTGGCTCTGCTTCCTGAGTGCTGAGATTAAAGGCGTGTGTCACCCTGCCTGGTGCTTTTTGTAATTTTTTAATTCAGTGTTTTTATTGTTCTCTCATATATTATACCCTGACTGCAGTTCTCCTCCCCTCCTCTCCCTTCCCCTCCCCTCCCTGCAGTCTCTTATCTCTACTCCACCCACCCCCCATCCACACCCCCTCCATCTCTGCTCAGAGAAGAGCAGGCTTCCTAGGAACATCAATTAAACATTACATAATACACTACAATAAGACCAGGTACATACCATCATGTCAAGGCTGGACAAGGCAATCCAGTAGGAGGAAAAGGCTTCCACACGTAGGCAAAAGAGTTGTTGACAGTCACCACTCCCACTGTTAGGAATCCCACCAAGCTACCAAGGTTGGACCCCTATAGTTCCCTGATCTCTGTGAGCCCCCATGAGTACCAGTCAATTGATTCTGTGGGCCCTGTTCTTGTGGGGCACCTGACCCCTCTGGTTCCTTTGAACCTTCCTCCCTAGCATTGTGGAACTCTGCAAGCTCCACCTACTATTTAGCTGTTGGACTCTGCATCTGCTCCCATCAATTGCTGGATGAAGTTTCTCTGGTCTCTTTGCTGAGGATTCTGCCAGACTCTGGTCCCGGAGCACTCTGCAGGCAGGATAAACTGCAGGCCAAAGGTTTTGTGGCTGGGTTGTTGTCCCAGTTCATCTACTTGAGGCCTTGCCTAGTTACAGAAGATGGCCAGTTCAGACTCCGTGTCCCCATTACTAGGAATCTTTTCTGTGGTTACTCTGTAGATTCCATTGCACTAGGTTTCTACCTTGCCCTGGAAATGTCCCCCAATTCCAGTCGTTTCTCCCAGAATTTTCTCCTTCCCTTCCCCACTTTATTCCTCCTGTTTCCATCCACCTGCCCCCAGTCCACGCATGAAATCTACTCTATTTCCCCTTCTCAGGGAGATCCTTGGTCTTCCTCCTTACACCTTCCTTCTGAGTCTGTGGACTGTAGCATGATTATCTTCTATTTTACTCCCAACATCCACTTATAAGTGAGTACATATCTTGTTTGTCTTTCTGGGTCTGGGTTACCTCACTCAGAATAATTATTTTAAGTTCCATCTTTTTGCCTGCAAATTTCATGATGTCAATGTTTTTAACAACTGAGTATGACTCCATTGTGTAAATGTATCACACATTTTCTTTATCCATTCTTCAGTTGAGGGACATCTAAGTTGTTTCCGATTTCTGGATATTGTAAATAAAGCTGCCATGAACATAGTTGAGCAAGTGTCCTTATGATAGGATGGAGCATCTTTTGGGTATACACTCAAGAGTGTTATAGCTGGGTCTTGAAGTCGATCGATTCCCAATTTTCTGAGAAACCACCATGTTGATTTCCTTGGTGACCATACATGTTCACACTCTCACCAGCAATGGAGGTGTGTTCTCCTTGCTCTACATCCTCTCCAGCAGGAGCTGTCACTTTGGTTTAGGAGCTGTCACTTTGGTTTTGGTCTTAGCCATTCTGACGGGTGTAAGATGAAATTTCAATGTTGATTTGCATTTCTCTAATGGCTAAGCATGTTGGACATTCCTTTTAAATGTCTCTGTCATTTGAGTTTCCTCTATTGAGAACCCTCTGTCTAGATCTGTACCCCATTTTTTAAGTTGGATTATTTGGTTTGTTGATGTCTGGTTTCTTGAGTTCTTTATATATTTTATTAGCCCTCTGTCAGATGTGGAGTTGCTGAAAATTATTTCTCATTCTGTAGGCTGCTATTTTGTCCTTTTGACAGTGTCCTTTGTCTTACAGAAGCTTTTCAGTTTCATGAGGTTTCATTTATTAATTGTTGATCTAAGTGCCTGTGCTATTGGTGTTCTGTTCAGAAAGCAGTCTCCTGTGTCAATGTGTTTAAGGTTATCCCCCTACTTTCTCTTCTATCAGGTTCAGTGTATCTGGTTTTATGTTGAGGTCTTTGATTCACTTGGACTTGAGTTTTGTGCAGAGTGATAGATATGGATCTATTTGCATTCTTCTACGTACTGACATCAATTTATACCAGCACTATTTGTTGAAGATACTTTCTTTTTTCTATTGTATATTTTCTGGCTTCTTTATTAAAAACCAAGTGTCCATAGGTTTGTGATTTTATGTTTGAGTCTTCGATTCCATTCCATTGATTAATGTGTCCATTTTTATGCCAATACAATTCAGTTGCTATTTCTACAGCTCTGTAGTACAGAAATAAGGATGGTTATACTTCCAGAAGTTCTTCTATTGTATAGGATTGTTTTAGCTATCCTGGGTTTCTTGTTTCCCATATAAAGTTGAGTATTGTTCTTTGAAGGTCTGTAAAGAATTGTGTTGGAATTTTGATGGGGATTGCATTGAATCTGTAAATTGCTTTTGGACATCTTCACTGTGTTAGTTCTACTGATCCATGAGTGTGGAAGATCTTTCCATCTTCTGATATCTTCTTCAATTTCCTTATTCAAAGACTTGAAGTTTTTACAATACAGGTCTTTCACTTGCTTGGTTAGAGTTACTTCAAGATATTTTATAATTTTTGTGGCTATTGTGAAGGGTATTATTTCCAATTTCTTTCTCAGCCTGTTCGTCTTTTGTATATAGCTACTAATTTTTTTAAAGTTAATCTTGAATCCAGCCACTGAAGGTGTTTATCAGTGGTAGAAGTTCCCTGGTAGAATTTTTGGGGTCACTTACGTATACCATCATATCATGTGCAAGAAGAATACTTTGACTTCTTTCATCCCAATTTGTATCCCCTTCATCTCCTTTAGTTGTCTTATTGTTCTAGCTAGAATTATAGAATTCTAGGTAGTACTATATTGAATAGATGTGGAGAGAGTGGACAGCCTTGTCTTGTTCCTGATTTTAGTGGCACTGCTTTGAGTTTTTCTCCACTTAATTTGATTCTGGCTGTTGGCTTGCAGTATATTGCTCTTATTTTGTTTAGGTAAGCTGATTGTATCCCTGATCTCTCCAAGACATTTGTTTTGTCTTGTTTTTTTGAGATTGGGTTTCTATGTGTAGCTCTGGATGTCCTGGAACTCACTTTGTAGACCAGGCTGGCCTTGAACTCACAGAGATTCACTTGCTCTTCCTCTTGAGTGCTAGGATTAAAGGTGTGCACCACCACTGCCTGGCTTCTCCAAGACTTTTTATCATAAAGTGATGTTGGATTTTGTCAAAGGCTTTTCAGAATCTAATGAGATGATCATAAGTTTTTTTTCCTCTCAGTTTGTTTATATTGTGGATTACATTGACAGATTTTGGTATGTTGAACTATCCCTGCATTTCTGGGATGAAGCCTATTTGGCCATGATGGATGATCTTTTTAATGTGTTCTTGGATTTGGTTTGTGAGGATTTTAGCATCAATGTTCATGAGGGATATTCGTCTGTAATTCTTTTTCTTTGTTGAATCTTTGTGTGGTTTGAGTATCAGGATAACTGTGACCTCAAAAATGAATTTGGCAATATTCCTTCTATTTCTATTTTGTGAAAAAAATTAAGGAGTATTGGTATTAAGTCTTTGAAAGTCTGGTAGAATTCTTCAATTCTTCTTTAAAACAGTCTGACTTGGGCTTTTTTTGCAGGGTGGGGGGAGACTTTTAACATCTGCTTCTATTTCCTTCAGCATTATAGGTCTATATTGTTTGTCTCATCTTGACTTAACTTTGGTAAGTGGTATATATAGAGAAAACTGTCCATTTCTTTTAGAATTTCCAATTTTGTGGAATACAGGTTTTTGAAGTATGACTTCTAGATTCTGGTGGATTCTCTGGATTTCCTTGGTATCTGTTGTTATATTCCACTTTTTGTTTCTAATTTTATTAATTTGGGCATAAATATGTCTATTAGTTTATAAGGGTTTATCTATCTTTAGTTAGTTTATAAGGGCTGATTTTTTGCAAAGAACCAACTCTTTATTTCATTGATTCTTCGCATTATTCTCTTTGTTTCTATTTTATTGATTTCAGTTCTCAGTTTGAATATTATCTGCCCTCTACTCCTCTTGTTTTTTTTTTTTGTTGTTGTTGCTGTTCTAGACCTTTCAAGTGTGCTGTTAAGCTGCTAGCATGAGATCTCTGCAATGTATTTATGCAGGCACTTAGTGCTATGAACTTTCCTCTTAGCACTGCTTTCATTGTGCCCCATAAGTTTGGATATATTGTGCATTCATTTACATGGAATTCTAGAGAGTCCTTACTTTATTTCTGCTTTGACATTGTAGTCATTCAGGAGAGTTTTTCAGTGTCCATGCATTTGTAGGCTTTCTGTTGTTGAAATCCAGCTTTAATATGTGGTGGTTTGATAGGATACAGGGGAATATTTCAATTTTCTTATGTTGTTTTTGAGACTTGCTTTGTGACTGAGTATATGATCCATTTTCCATTTTGGAGAATGTTCGGTGAAGTGCTGAGAAGAAGGTATGTTTGAATGAAATGTTCTGCAGTCATTGTTATGTCCATTTGATTCATAAAATTCATTAGCTCCATTATTTTTCTGTTTAGTTTTTGTCTGAGTGACATATCCATTGCTGAGAATGGGGTTTTGAAATCTTCCACTATTAATCTGTGAGTTTCGATGTGTGATTTAAGCTTTAATAATGTTTCTTTTACAAATGTGGGTACTTTGCATTTGGGGCATAAATGTTAAGAACTGAAATGTCATCTTGGTAGATTTTTCTTTTGATGAGTATGGAATGTCCTTCTCCATCTTTTTTTAATTTTGAAGTCTATTTTGTTAGGTATTAGGATATCTACACCAGCTTGCTTCTTTGGTTCTTTTGATTGGAAAATCTTTTTACAACCTTTTACTCTGAGGTAATATCTATCTTTGATGTTAAGGTGTGTTTCTTGTATGCAGCAGAAGGATGGATCCTGTTTTTGTATCCATTCTGTTAGCCTGTGCCTTTTTATTGGGGAATTAAGTCCATTGATATTGAGAAATATTAATGACCAATGATTGTTAATTCTTTGTTGTTGTTGTTGGTGGTGGTGGTGGTGATGGTGGTGGTGGTTGTGGTGGTGGTGTGTGTGTGTGTGTGTATGTTTGTGTTTCCTTTCTTTCAATTTGATGGTGTGAGATTATTTATTGCCTGCATTTTTGTGGGTGTGGTTGATTTCCTTGTGCTGGAGTTTTCCTTCTAGTACCTTTTGTAGGGCTAGATTTGTGGATAGATATTGTTTAAATTTGACTTTTTTTTGTCAAATATCTTGTTTTCTCCATCTATGGTGATTGAAAGTTTTGCTGGGTATAGTAATCTGGGTTGGCATCCATGGTCTTTTTGAGTTTGCAAGACATCTGTCCAGGCCCTTCTGGCTTTTAGAGTCTCCATTGAGAAGTGAGGTATAATTCTGATAGGTCTGTCTTTATATGTTACTTGGCATTTCCCCCTTGCAGCTTTTAATATTTTTAATATCTTTCTTTGTTCTGTATGTTTAGTGTTTTGATTATTGTGTAATGAGGGGACTCCTGTTTCTGATCCAATCTATTTGGTGTTCTGTAAGCTTCTTGTACCTTTTATAGGCATATCTTTCTTTAGGTTGGGAAAGTTTTCTTCTGTGCCTTTGAGCTGGGATTCTCTTTCTTCTATTCCTATTATTTTTATGTTTGCTCTTTTCATAATGGGCCAGATTTCCTGGATGGTTTGTGTTAGGAGTTCCTTAGATTTAGCACTTTTTTGACTGATGAATCTATTTCTTCTATCTTATCTTCTACCCCTGAGATTCTTTCTTCCATCTCTTATATTCTGTTGGTGATAGTTCCTGTTCACTTACCAAGATTTTCCATTCTCAGAATTCCCTCAACTTGTGTTTTCCTTATTGATTCTATTTCAATTTTTGGGTCTTGAGAACAGTTTTCCTTTACATGTTTGTCTGTTTCTTTGCTTTCTTGACATTTTTTAAGGGATTTATCGATTTTCTCCTATTTTTTGTTTGTCATTTCCTCCACTTCTTTAAGGGATTTCTTTCATTTCCTCTTTATGGACCTCTATCATCTTCATAAAGTTGTTTTTAAAGTTGTTTTCTTGTGCTTCCACTGTGTCAGAATATTCAGGTCTTGCTGTAGTAGGATAGCTGGGCTCTGGCGGTGCCATATTGTCACTGCTATTGTTGATTGTATTCTTACACTGGCACTTAGGCATCTGGGTTGGATGATTATAGGTCTAGTCCCAATTTCTGAGTTTGTCTTTGTTGGATGGGTATTTTGTTCCTTGGTTTCTGTTTCCCTTTTGGTCTTCTGGTCCTTGTGGCCTGGATTTCTGGAGACTGGCATGAACTCTGATCTAGTAGAATCTTGGTCCAAGTTGGGGGCTGGCCTTCTGGAGGTTAGCTTGGCCTTTGGTGCAGCAGGACATCTCTGTCCTTCTGACCGGTGTGGCCTATTTTTCTGACTGATGTGGCCTGAATCTGCACTTGAGCAATAGAAGTCACTGGGAGTTGGAGATAGGGTCCATCTGTGGAGCAGGTGATGAGGTGGAAGGGTGGACATTGGAATGGGTCTTTAGGAACAGAATCTAGGGAGTGGGGCAGTTCAGCTGGTAGGCAGGTCATTTACCTGATCTTTTGATTGGTGTGGCCTGAGCAGAAGTCTTTCTTAGGGTTTCTATCAAGACTGACTCTTAACAGTATTATTTTGCAATTATCCAGCCCAATTTAAGTCCAAAAGATTTATTGAGACTTTGTTCCATGCAGAGAGATGAGAAATCAATAAGATCCATATGGACCCTAGATCATACACCTGGGTGCAATTATGACTCCAACCTTGACGACACAATGTGTGTAATGTTATGTGTAATGATGGAGGTCCAGCACAAATGTCTTAGAGTCCAGAGCTGCCTCAAGAAATTCCAGACCAGGATGTGCTCTATGCTACAAAGAAAACAACACTGAGTCTTATAGGGTTAGTCATTTTACTGAAGAAATGACAATAGCCCCTGCTGTCCCTTGTCATCCCTCCTTCACATGGCCTCTTAATTTCTTCCTGCCTTCTATGGGGACTCAAAGGTAAACACACAGCTCTGAAAACTCACAGGTAGCACTCACATATGAGAGAGAACATAAAGCTTTTGCCTTTCTCGGTTTGGGTTACATCTCCCAGGATGAGTATTTCTGACTCTATTCATTTACCTATGCATTTGTAAATTCATTTTTCTTTACAGTTGAATAATAGCCCATTGTGCACATGCGCCTCATTTTCATTATCCATTATTCTGTTGATGGACATTGATGATGTTTCTAATTCATGGCTCTTGTGAATAGAGTAGCAGTGACATGGATAAGCAGGTATTTCTGTAGTAAGATATGGAGTCCTTTGGGAATACACCCAGGCATGGTACAGTTGCATCATGTGGTAGATCTATTTCTAGCTATTTGAGACACCCCCTCCCCAATGGCGTTCACATTGGCTGCACCAGATTGTATTTCTATCAACAGAGAGTAGATGTTCTCTTTTCCCAGCCTCCCAGCACTTGTCATTTTTAAAAAATCTTAGATGAACATTTTCAAAAGACCATGGGATGGCATTTTGACTGAAAGGCGGAATCTCATGAAGAGGCTGTGGGTGGGCTGAGACATCCTTTCAGAGACATGGAATTAGGGTCAGCACCCATTTGTGTTGCTCTTTGCTACCAGCCCCCGATTCAAATGCCGTTAAGGTTATTTGTGACTTCTTATCCAATGCTAATTTTACATGAATAACTTTTCTGTTCTTCTCTGTAAGGGAGATTTTCAAATCATAGAGATTCAAGTTTGTTAAAGTCTGGACTCACCCTGGGTATGTACCAGCAGATTCATTATAAGAAGGTGATGCAGCAGGCAAGTTTGGGATGGCTCTTGCATAAACCATTGCACAGGGACTCTTAACAAGTTCACCGATGACCTAATTACTGTACCCTGTAGGTAACTTTCTCATTTTTAAAAATTCTAAAGATATTTATTGCATGCAAAAACTGAAAAAAATGTAAGTGATGAAAAATTGGATTTCTTCTCACTTTACTCTTGATTCCTCAGGTTTTCCAACTGTAGTCAACATTAATAGTCCATAGGTCCTCAACATTCTCTCTCCTCCTCATCTGTATATGTGTCTATGTGCTTATGTGTGCATATAGATATGCATCTACTATACATGCAGGTATGTGCTCATGTTTCCATTTGCAGTCTATATATTATAGACATTATTTTTATTACAGTGTGGAGATAATGCGACACATAATGTTCTGAAGCTTGCTTTCATTTAAGTGTATCAGAGATTCCCCATGTTGGCAGAGTAGAAACATCCCCTTATATTTAGCATCATTAATATTGCCTAAGATGGAGATATCACAGATTTGTCAACTATTGGTTTATTGAGAAGCACTGGGGTATATTCTAATTATTTGTTAGTGTCATGAGCATCCTTAAATACACATTGCACAACATCATGCACTTCTATAGGATAAACTCCAAGAAACAGAATCCTTCAACACTGGAGAACAAAGCAATATGTGTGACCATGAAATAGATAGAAGAATAAAGGCAAACAAAATGGTGAAAAATAAGATCTAAGTGGAAACTTGTCAAAACAGAGAGAAACTTCATTGCAAAGTACAGGTTTTGGGTTACAATAGGACTGGAAGGTAAGAAGAACTGGAAGGTAAGAAGAGCGGTTTGGATATGCCTTGAGATTCAGATGTGAGCCTGCTTCATGGATGTCGTCAAAGGCATCTGTGTGATGTTTAGTGCCAGGGCCTGGAGACCACTGTGAACATATATCAAAGGTTTGTCACAGTAAAGGGGCCCCTGAGGACAGTGGTACTTGGCAGATTGTGACTTTACTGGAAAAGATACTTCCACAGGTGCCTTCTCCCAGACTAAATAGAATGAGCTCAGGATGACACAGTCAGAGTGAAAGAATGCAAACCATTAGTCACTGCAAGTCAGTTAGAAATAATCACAAAGGAATGCAAGCATGTAAAAGTCACAGCAACCTGTGCTGCTGACAGAAGGTCATGTTTTTTTTTAACCTCTGCTGCTCATTAGAATGACTGGATGGCTTTAAAAAGTTCTGGATCCCAGCTGGATCCTAGGACTCAGAGGGTGCAGCAGGCCTCAGGTTGGCCAGTCTGGGCTACCTAGTGAAACCTCGTCTCAAAAAGATATATGCATTATATATTATTCTTTGGCTATTGAGTAGACCAATTATATCATAAGCCTTGAGAGTAGAGTGTCAGGACAGTAGTCCTCCTGATCTATTGCTTCAATTTCTACAGATTCAATTATGTATGGTCAACTGTGGCTCAGAAATATTAAATGGAAATGCCCAGAAGTAAACAACTCATGGACTTTAAATTGCTCAGCACTCTTGATAATATGAAATCTCATACTATTTTGTCTTGAGTGGACTAGGACACAAATAATTTCTCTGTCCAGCATAACCATACCATATATGTGACCCAACCACTAATCACTTCCTGGCCATATTGGTTATCAGATCAACTATTAGGGTATCTCGCTGCTTGTGTGTTCAAGTTACTCCAGGTTTCTTTCACAGTGACCCCAGAGAACAAGGATCTAGTACAGTAAGATATACATAGATAGAGAGATGATAGATAGATAGAGAGATAGATACATACATACATACACGCATACATACATATACACCGACACAGAGGGAGAGAGAGAAGAAGGAGATCATACTCATATAACATAGACTATTGTTATAATTGTATTTGATTAGTATATGTATCACTTGCTGTCTCTAACATGTTAACCTTTGCTATAATTTTTCATGCACATGTGAGAATAAAATAGGGTAGGTTCAGCACTACCCAGCATTTCATATATCTATTGGACGTCTTAGAATGTGTACCCCTTGGAAGAGGGGCTATTATTTTTTTTAAATCCTCTACTCTGCCCTAGTAATTCCAAGATACCTTAAAGCCCAATGGAATTAGAAATTACTAACAATGGACATTGATCAGTCATGTTGAACTACAGATGACAGATTTTTCTGGGACACTCTCTGCCTTCAAATAGCATAACACTCAGTGAAAGTGTCTGAAGCCCCCTCTTTCTGTTCTCAGAGGTAAGTAAGTCAGCCTGTAGGTATGGAATCTGTGGTGAGCCCAAATGAAGAAAATTCCACAAAAATTGCTAATATAATAACCAGCTCTGATTGATAGGTATTCATCCAGTGTGCTTTTCCTTGGCTTTGTTGATTTATTTTTAGGATTTGATGTTTCCTGCTGTGTCCCAGCGATGAAAGCATTAGTGTTTCACATAAGGCATTCTTGTCTCTTTGAGTGTAATTTATCATCTGAGGTGGGGACCTGCCTCAGGTTCACCTGTAATTATTTCTTATAATTAGAGTTGCCCCTACATGTAATGTTCTCCCCATGAGATCCCAGAGAACGCATTTAAGGGCAGGGATCATTTTGTTCTTCCCTGGTGAATTGATCTATCACCCAAGTATGTCAATCTGTATTGAGCAACGCCATGTGGGGTCAGTCCTGAGACCTGAATATGCTGTCCTGTCACTGCCGTGAAAAATTCCCACAGGGATTTCTTTTAGCTTAACAAAAATAGATCTAGTAGCCATTAAGGAATGAGAAAAGACATACTGTTTTCCTGCTGTATTTTTCTTTTCAAAGCAAATTTTATGAACTGTTACAACAAACAGTTCTTTAACTTCAATTTATAGTTAGCTTATCTGTTAGTATGTTGGGTCCCCATTATACACCAACGGAATCTATGCTTTCTAAAGTGTTCTGAATTTTAGATTTTACTTTCTAATTTTTATTTTTATTTTCTAAATTAAAAAATAATGAAGGTTCTACTTTAAAAAAAAAAATCCCATTGTGGTCCTAATCCTGTTCTGTCTTTCTCAGATGTGTCGAAATGTTGATGTGGCTTGATATGTTTTAACTTCTGCCTTTATAACAGGGAAATAACAGCTTCCCTGAAGACAGAACTTCATTTGTTTTGAAATGCAGACTTCCAAGCCACCTATGCACAAGCTGGTTATCTCAATATTTGGAAACAGCCTCAGGAAGCGTTCCCTAAGTCCACACTGATGACATGGCATGTTTTTTTTTTTCTTTCCTCTGTAGTTCTGAAGGAAGAAATGCAAAGTTTCTTTCACTTGGTTATTCTTTTTTAATTAAAAAAATTTTGAAATTATAATATATCAATTCTCCCTTTCCTTTTCCTCCCGCCAATTCCTCCCTTGTACCTCTCCCTTGCTCTTTCTCAAATTCATGGCCTCTTTTTCTTTGTTGCCGTGTGTGTGTGTGTGTGTGTGTGTGTGTGTGTATTCCTAAATACACAAATACAGACTGCTCAGTCTGTATAATGTTACTTGTATGTTTTTAGGGCGGATCATTTGGTATTGGATAACCACTTGGTGTGCTCTTCCCATGAGAGACAGTGTCTCCTGCTCTCAGCATGCTTTAGTTGCTGGTCGTGTAGGGCTGAGGCCTGCTAGCCCCCCACACCATCTCCATTAGCACACCTATTGGTGTAGCTTATGTTTAGGCAGCCATGTTAGTGATACTCCATGGGTGTAGCTTTTGACATTTCCAGGAAACACAGTCTCATAGCAAACTCCTCATTCTTCTGGCTCTTCCACCCTTGCTGCCCCATTTTTCATAATGTTCCCTGAGCCTCGGGTGGAGGAGATGTGTTGTTGATGTATCTGTTGGGACTGGGCTCCATGACTCTGGGTTTTGCCTGATTGTTTTAAAGGGAGTGAAGACTGAGAACACACAGAGGTAAGGAGAAGACAGGGAGAAAGAGCAGGGAAAAGTGAGAAGATGGGGGGGCATTGCCAGCACACTTCATGGTAACATTGCTCGTTGGATGGCACTCAGCACATTGTCTTCTCACCTCATAGTGTCTGCTAATTGTTAGAGATCATGGTTGGCTATGGAGAATGTCAAGGGGTAGGAAAGTGACCAGAGCAATCTGTGGTGAAGGCCGATATAAAGACAGGGCATAGTGCTAATACTCTTCCTCTCATCCTGCAGTGCCCAGGTTTTAGACATCTCTCCACAACACAATCCCTTTCCATTTCCTGGGACCCTGGAGAAGAGTGTCCTAATCAGACACTATCAGACAGTGCAGAGAAATCAGTTTCTTTGGACTGTACCCTGGAGGGTTGCTTCCCCAAATCACCACTGTGTATATTGTCTGTTTCTTTCTACCTATTAAAAGTTATTTTGGACACTCGTTAATTTTAACTGCTTCATTTAGATTTTTCAGTGTTGATAAGCTTATAATGCATTTAGTTACAACGTCTTAGGCAGAGCAGAAGTTTGCAGAAGAAAAACTCACTAACCACTCTAGAGACTGAATTAAGAACATGACAGAATCAGGCCGGTGTTTGTTGTGCAGTGTATTAGCCGCTTAATAGAAAGAGGGTTTCAATATTGTGTTTATGTGCTAAGAATTTTGAACAAGAAAACACAATTTCTTCTCAAATAATGAATCATTATCATTTGCTGAGTAAGTACTCAGTTCCACACTGATGTACATTTTTCTCTAATCTTAAACACAATCTTTCAAGACGTCCAATCAGGACTTTGAACATTCACAGATAGGTTTTCCCTCTGGGCTGATATTAGTTAAGGAGCAGATATGGGAATTAGAATATGTCCTTGTCCCTCATGGCACATTCTGTGCATCTAAAGATGTTCACAGCAATAGAAACCCTAACCAAGACAATAATATAAAGACATAATATTATGTATAAATAATAATATAAATGAAAGCTTAGTAAAAGGATATTAACATTTAAATTATGTAACCCATTTTGATGTTTTTTAAATTTGGTTTTATTTTAAAATTTATTTTTTTATTTTAACATTTGGCAAGTTGATTTTTATTTTAACATTAGCAATTTGATTGGGTGATCCAATGACCCAAGGTGAAATCTGAAAGAATATATCCATTGTGTCAAGTGTGTATTCATATCATTGTCCAAATATCCTTTTTTCTGATGTGGAAAGTTCTAGAACCATAGGGATGTTAATTTAAGGTTATAAGCATTTCCCGTCCCCTTGAAATATTAGCAACATAATCAGGAACCTGCATACTAATAGATAAGTTTCAATGATTAATCTAACACAGCCCCATAGTAAAATAGACTTAATGAAAATAACCTCATGATAGAAAGACTGGGGTGGGCTTGGCCCTTACCACTCCCATGCCTCCTACCAACACCTTGCAATTCTCTATGAGCATATCAGCCTTAGTCCCAGGGTTCCTGCCTGTCACCTCCCTACCCCCATGGCATTCTCTATTCCTGCCATGAATCTCTAATGATTATGCTTTTGGATCACTTGCCCCAATTCTCAGCTGGGGTACTAGTTATCATTGAAGGCTCTGCTAAAAACCTGAAGTTATTAGTAAGTATTTGAATTAATATATGGTTGAATGGACTCATGGATCCTGTATATTTCACACTGTGATGTCTTTGCCCAGTTCTGGCAGTGCAGGCCAATCTGAAGAACAATTTATTTCTTTTCAGAAACTTCTAAATCAGTCAAGAGAGTGTCACAACACTAGAGTTCCATAAAGGAACAAAACACTGACTGTGAAGAACTTAGTGCTTCAGTTTCTGTCTTTACTAAAATAAGAAATTCTTCATCTCTGTTTCTTTCCTATGTGTGTGCATATGTATGTATGCATGTAGAGGCCTGAGATCAATCTTGGGGTCATTCCTCAGGTGCAATTCTCTCTCTCTCTCTCTCTCTCTCTCTCTGTTAAATATGGGGTTTGTCACTTGGCATTGAACTTGCCAAGTAGCTTTGGCTTGATGGACAGTGAATCCCACAAATCTACCAGCCTCTTCCTTCCTCAGTTCTGGGATTATAAAAAGCCACCATGACAGGCTTTTCATATGGGTTCTGGGACTCAAACTGAGGTCTATGTGACTATGTACCAGGCACTTTGCTAACTGAGCATCTTGCTAGTCCCTGAATATCTAATTTCTATGCATTGGATACAATGAGTAGCTAGAGTTAGATTTTTTTTTTTTTTGGTTTTTCGAGACAGGGTTTCTCTGTGTAGCTTTGTGCCTCTCCTGGAACTCACTTGGTAGCCCAGGCTGGCCTCGAACTCACAGAGATCCGCCTGGCTCTGCCTCCCGAGTGCTGGGATTAAAGGCGTGCGCCACCACCTCCCAGCTAGAGTTAGATTTTGAGAATGTGTTTTCAGGAAGTTTGTGGGCTTGTTGATAACAATAGGTTTAGCCATGGTTGGATTTTTTAATACAGGAAAACACTGTGTAAGGTCTATCCAATTCAAGAGTCACTTGCTAACATTCAGTAAGACTCTACTAGCTAGAGATAAGTGAAGGAATGGTTCCTGGTTGAGTTTTTTAAGAAGAAGACCTGCATGAGAATTTAGTAAGCAGGATGTCTAGTAAGGAGTATTAGGATTCAAAATGCGTTGAAGCAAGGGATGATTCAGATATTCACTGTAGGCTGTGTGAAAAGATCTGGAATGGCCAGTCATGACTGGGATGGGTTGGGTCTGGAGGGTCAAGACTTTAAACTTCTACATCTATCAACCACTGGACATAGACTCCTCACTTCCCCAAAAGGAGCTCTGACCATTTATGAAGCAACTGAGGTCATATCTAAAGGTTACAGCATCGTAAGCAGCTGGGACAATAATTCTTTCCTTGCAAGATGATATGGGTCTATTGTAAGAGTGAAAGAAATATGTTACTGCCATTTATATAAACCAGGGAGCTGGTGAGCTAGGACAAGACACTACTGCATGTACACATATATTACATGGAGTGAAGAATAAACAAGCTGTTGATGAATGATCCATAAGTATGTGTACACAAAGAAGAAAGAGTGGCAAGGGAGGCAGGGTCTCAAGACAAAGTTGCCACTTCAGAGGCATGAAGTTATATGCTGCTCTGAGGCACCAGGAAAAGCCATAACAGGGAAGAGAGACATTTACTTTGTATGTATTGAGTATATGTGAAAGTATGTGTTTGGGTCCGTGTGTGTGTGTGTGTGTGTGTGTGTGTGTGTGTGCATGTGTGCATATGTATGCATGGTTCATCTTTTTGTTTTTGAGACAGTGTATCTCACTGGCCTGGAATTCACCAAGCAGAGAATTTACCAAGGATGGCTGGCCAGCGAGCCCCTTCCCCTGTCTCTTCATCCCCAGTGCTGGCATTGCAAGTGTACACGCCTGCCCGCCCCCTACACACATAGTTTTATTTTTTTAAGTATGTGCTTGGGATCCAACTCAGGTCCCCATGCTTGTCAAAAACTTTGCTGGCAGCTATATCCCCAGCCCTGGCATCTATCTGTGTTCATCAGAAAGAAAAAAAATAATCTAAAATATATTTAGTGTGAATTTGTCATCAAAGTGGTGGATGATGTATTAGTAACTCACACGAGTGCCACTTTCCTCCTATTATTCTGTTCTGGGATCTTACCGTTGGTATAAATAACATTTCTCTTCTATATCTCTTCTATAAGACTCCCTTGTTCACTGAAGGGGAGGGTGAAAATGGGAGTCAGGGGGGAAGCTACAAGTACACATCTATATTTTAATGAAACATTTGATTTTGACATTTATAATCAACACGTCCACAAAATACATCCTAAACATCATATTTTCTAGTTTTCGACACCAAGGACATGGTTTAAGCCTAATCATTCTTCTAAGAAAATATGCATGTTGCCAGACAGGCAGACACAAATTTGTCACAATGTTCCTTTTCCTCCACATTCCTTAACAAAACCCAGCATCGTCTGGAGCACACCAGACTGTGCTCAGGCAAACCCAACACACTCCCTGACCACCTTACCTTCAGCAACATTGATCTGAGCACAGCTGCCAAGGAGAATTTGCGGCCCACTGGCAACGTCTGTCGATAGAAAAGCCTGAGTCACTTTCCCGTTGACACATGTCCCACTTTTTCTCCTCCCTTAGCTCCTCGAGGGGTGGATGGAAGAAAAAAAAACTGACCATAGAGCAGCTGCTGATTTATGCTTCTCTTTTGGAGCAGGGGATTCATATTGATTAGTTGGATGAATGAGTCTGTCCCTTTGTTTCAAATGATTAGAGTGAGTGTCTGCCCTTGGAATATATCACAGCTCCACTGTGACATAATGAATAAGATCTGCTGTGTTTTCTGTGAGTCCTAACGCCGTCTCTGGACTTAGGAAACTCTCTTGACGATGATGCTTACCTTAGTAAGGGGAAAAACAGGCCTTCAGGGAGCTCTGACGAGTGTGAGCTACAGCAGGGACGTGAGACATGTTGTCAGCTCCTTTCTTTGTGCTCTTTCACACTGCTTAATGTACTTAGTCTGGATTTGTCATCAAAGTGGTGGATGATGTATTGATGACTCACATCATACAACCTCGAGTTGTTCTGTTCTGCGACCTGAGCATTGGTATAAATGTAAAACTAACTTTTCTATTGCATTACCCTTTATACAAGACTCTCCTGCTCATTGTAGGGGAGCTACTGTGCACACTTTTATATTTTGATATATTTTGATGGAATGTTTGTCTTTAAAATTATTTTTATTTTTATTTGTGTGTGTGTGTGTGTGTGTGTGTGTGTGTGTGTGTGTGTGTGTGTGTGTGGTCTGTATGTATGGGTACCCATGGGGGCCAGAAGAGGGTGTTATATATGAGCCAACTAATGTGGGTGCTGGGAATGGAAGTCTTGTCCTCTGGAAGAGCATCAAGTGTTTTTAACCTCTGAGCCATTGCTCCAGTCCTGGAATATTTGTATTTGACATTTATAATTAATGTGTTTACAAAATACTTTCAAAACATGGTATGTTTCAGGAATGATCTGGGTGAAATTAAATGGTGATTTACTTGGTGAATACGTATTTTTATATTGTCCTCTTGGCTCTCTATGTTGACTTTTGAAGGAAAAGATTACCTTTTAACAAAATCCCCTTCAGTCCTTAAGTGTTTTAATGAAAGGCTGTTTCTTTAATCCTTCCCTTGGTGCATTTTCCATTTTCTCACTCCCCACCTCAAAGCAAGCACTCCCCATCCGCAGCTCGGCTCCTTCAATGGCTAACAACAGTGTTAATGTTTCCTACACATGTTCTTTTCTCCCGAATAGCTAACCTGTAGGCTCTCCAACCATTCACAAGTTAATTCAACAGTACATATTTCTAAGTTCTTGAGTTCACCTACTGATGTCTCTGCAGGTAGACAAGGCTCAGAGCGAGAGCCCAGAGCTGTCCCTCCTTCCCCCAAATGGAATCCAGCTCCTCCTTCTCTGCTGGAGTAGATGTATGCACTGTAGCTGCTGCATTGATCTTGTGTATCCGCGATGATTTGTGACCATCTAAGCCACCCTCCTGGTAGCACTTGGAGTCCCCTTTGTTTTACAAGTGACTTGTGGACAAATCTAATCAATCTGACATTCCTGTCCCAGTAAATTCACACATGGACAGGATACAGAGCCAGAAGACTGGTAAGGAATGAGCAAGGAGTGGTGGACTGGGTTTTGGGAGATTTCCGTGTTCTCTGGGTGCCAACACCTCTCATGCCGAACTGTTTCTGAATGATCCTGATAGAATTTCTGGTGACAAATCTACTTAGAAGTAAAATTTTTATTTAGTTTTATTTTTATCAAAACAATTTGACATTTACGTTATTCTTGTCAATACCCTAGATAAATACATGGAATGTCTTTAAATCTCCACAAGGGATTCCAACTCAGACCTGAAGAGTCATGCCGTAGTTTTATTATTTGACCATCTCATGTTGTTTTATAAAATCCCAAACCTGCATTCAGAGAATAAAGAGCTGTATTCTTCCTTTTACAAAGCCAGAGCCCACATACTGCTCACACCACTGCTTTGAGTCCAGGACAGAATTTACAAGGAATTTCTCTTCTTATTTTAGTTTTTGGCCACCAGCCCTGTCTGTTCCAGCCTTATTTTTATAAGTTCATAGAGCCCTTAACTTTTTGACTTACTGAAAGGTTCATGCTTTAAAACATAAATTTAGATTTTAAATATGGATTTTTAACACATAGCGCTCCCTTAAAGTGTCAAGAGACTGCAAACCTCTAGGTTTCTTCAAATACCATCAGATGTTCTTTGAAAAGGTGTCACTGTCAGGCTTTTGATTCCTTTCAGTCCTTGGCAGCTTCACCCTCTAGTGTCCTTGCTAGGTCACTCTCCCTTCCCTTATTCACAATATCATGGTCAGTCAGTAGACAGTACTTGTGATTATTATGAAGCAGAAAAAGAAAAAAAAAAGAGTGCCCAGGATTCATAGGATTGAGAGTCAATGAAGCAAGGAGCAATCTGCAGATGTGTGGCTTGCCAAGCCTAAAACCAAACATGTGAAGACAGATGAGCTGGGGAGATAAGACATGTATCTATTTCCCTCACCTGCAGAACCTCTGAAGTAGAGCACTGAGTCCAGATGTGACCTCACTGATAGTGTGTTGGCCTCAGTAGCTTCCACACAGGCTTGGATCCTCCAAGGATCTTCCTCCTCTGACCATAATAATTGGCTCAGTAACCTTATCTACCTTCCCCCAGCTTGCAGAGACTCCATAGCTTACCCATCTCTTCCTTCTTAAATCTCACGGCACACTGGCTTTTATCTGTGGAGTTTCCAAATGTGCCATTACCCTTTGCTAGGCTTTGCTAAGGCTTTTAGGTACAGTGGTACCCAGGGCCATGAAGCATCTCTGCTTTGCTCTTTGCAGTGGGATTCCAATGTCACTGTGGGTATTCTGCTTCATAGCAGAAGCAGGATTGGAGCTTGGGAATTCCAGATTGTGGAAAGATTGTGAAAGTCAGAAGTTTGGGAGGCCTGAGACAAAACAGTGTCTTGTGGACATGTCAGGGCCACTGTACTCATGAATGTATAGCTGCCATGGTTGCCTACACACAACATGCAAAAAAGCAACCTGGTTACCATTCCAATGGAACTGGGAGAGGGGCTCACAAAGTCCCACTCCTATATGAGGAGCTATTGGCAATTGTTGGCTGTGGGAGGAAGGAGAATCAGTTGTCTTCAGGGAT
This sequence comes from Peromyscus californicus insignis, assembly GCF_007827085.1. Taxonomy (NCBI): domain Eukaryota; kingdom Metazoa; phylum Chordata; class Mammalia; order Rodentia; family Cricetidae; genus Peromyscus; species Peromyscus californicus. Next base: position 97,458,659 of record NW_026294606.1, read on the forward strand.
GTGGCACCTGGTAGGTTGCTTATGTAGCTGTGGATGACCCTATGTCTGTGCCCATATGGGAAGCACTAACTGGACTCAGTGAGTTATGAAAAGAGGACATGAAGCTTTATTTTGGGGAGGTGTCATAGAAAGGCTCTGTAAAGAGCTGGAGAGAAAGAGTAGGGAATGGATACGATTAAAATGCATTGTATACATGTATGAAATTCTCAAATAATAGATTAAAAAAATATAAAGCACAATCAAGCTTGTTGGCTCATTCAGAAGAGGGCTGTCTTTGGCTTGAGAGATGTAGCAGAGCAGTTTGATATTTGGTATAAGAGGAACTGACGGTATTAAACAGAGACAAGCTGTAAGCCTGAGGATGGCTGATGTAATGCCAGGCTGTCCTAGAAACACTCAGAAGTATGTGAGTTCTGGTCCTTGGCTACCACTATTATTACCTGGAGAGGGAGCTAAGCCATGAGTGAGAAAAGCAATAACAATATATTAGGACATCAGTAGTGAGAAGGTACTAAGGGGGAGAGATAGGTGGAAGAGTTATGGGCCATCTTCACTGCTCTTATTTTACTCTGATTTATGAAAAACTGGTTATCTGTAGGAGTGAAAATTTGCAGTCTGGCTGATGAATGAGTGGGCTTTGTGATGTTACAAATGCAAGCTTTCTCAGGAAAGGATCATTAATAGATTGCTTTAATGTGAAATACACTTTCCATGGAAACAGACAGTAAACATGGTGGATAGGTCTCCAGAAGCCAATTTAAATCAAAATGCAACTGAAATACAGTAGTGCTGTCTGGCAGTTTCCCATTCTTTATTCAAAGAGTAAGCAACCCATATGTCACCTGGTCACAGTCATATTTGTTAGGGACACATACCTAGTCCATGCATCTCTAGCTTTAGGGTTTATTCTTTCTACTCTTCAATCACCAACCAGTATTTTCCATGGCTCCAAAAATGTTAGAGCATTTCTGTCAATTTTACTTTTCTACTTTTAAATGATTAATAACTACTGCATATGTGTGTATGTGTTGTATGGTCACATGTGTGTCTTCTTTCATAACTCTCTGCCTTTTATTTTTGAGGCAACAGCTCTCATAGAATGAAGCTCACTGTTTTGGCTAGGTTGGCTGGACACCAAACTCCTGGCATCTGCCTGTCTTTGCTGCAACAATGCTGGTATTACAGGTATACACAGCCACTCATGGCTTTCACGTGGATGTAGGGGATTCAAACCCAGGACCTTGTGCATGTACAACAAGCGCTCTTACCTACTGAGCCATCACCCCCCCCCCCCATCCCTCACTTTTCTGCTTTTTAAAGAAAGTATTTTGGTTTACAAATTACTTTGTTCTATTTTACAGTTGCACATAATGGATCTCAACTAGAAAACTCTTCCATGTAGATGCAGTCACCTGGCAACCAAGGCTTTAATTCCTCTGGAGGGCTGATAGGTGTGTTGGGACAACTAGGCTCATCTCTTTTATAAAACCTCTCATCTCCATCCTGTATCCCTTTTGTGGTCTCTGTGTGCACTCTCTCTACTTGAATATCTGCACTTTATTCATGCACTTTAGGCCCCCAAGAGCATTGAGGAGGAATATTAAAGAGGTTTTAAGGCTTTGGGTAATTTCTGCTGCTATGGCTTCAGGTTCACAGACCTCCCTCTGAAGCATCTAATTTGTTGCAAAATCTACATTCCTTTCAGGCATTCCATTTTCTCCCCAGAAAGCCCCACTTGGGTTCTTATTTGCATATTTCTCTTTTTCATAGTCGTTATATTTTTATGTCCATTCTGTATCTTATCCACTACCCTCTAACACCCACCTTGGTGACCTCATTGTTATGGTTACTTTTGATCATCAACCTGATGGCATTTGGAATCACCATGGAAACAAATCTCTGGGGTTTTCTGGATTGGTTTAGTTGAGATGGGAAGACCCACTCCAAATTAAGGTAGGATGTACCCCATGTCCTAGAGTCCTGGATTGAATGAAAAGAGGAAACTAGCTGAGCGCCAGCAATCATTGGTCACTGCTTCCTAACTAGAGAAACGATGAGGCATCTGCCTCAAGCATCTGCTGCCATTCCATCTCATCTTGAGGGATGTGAGTCTTCAAACTATGATGAAATGAACCCCTCCAAACTCAGTTGAAATATATTTTTTCTGATAGTTTTGAATATACTATTTTGATGTTTTTATACCCAGTGTTGTTATTAATAAATCTGAAAATATTTAGTTTCTTGAACATTTGTTGATGACCTCTTAATTTTTAATTATGTATATGTATGTGTGTGTGTGTGTCTGTGTCTGTGTGTGTGTGTTTACATGAGTGCAAGTGCCCACCGAGGCCAGCAGAGGGCATCAGATTCCTTGGACCTAGAGTTATAGGTGTGAGCTGCCTGATTGCTGGTAACTGAACTTGGTCCTCTGTAAGAGCAGGACTCACACTTAACCACTGAGCTGTCTCTCCCATCTAATACCAGTTTTGTTTCTGTTATTTTTTTTCTTTCCTGGAGTCTATTCCCTTTTCATCTCTCCACATCCTGCAATTTTGCAATAGCAACATGTCTTTGTTAGTGTCTATATTCTCATACCACACATTTCCAATCTGCCAATCTGATCTGCCCTAAACACTTATTTTTTCATTCATACATCAACAGTTACTTCATCTCTGACACAATTTATAATTAAGCTTATTTTGCTTTAATATTTTCTTATTGAAAGGCCCTGACTTCTGAAAGATACCTTCAGGTAAATTCCTAATCTATTTTTTAGTTGAGTTTTTCCTAGTTTTAAGGAATGCCTCTATATGTAAATGTTGCATCTTTCATACCATCCTTCCCCCCTCCCCCCAGCTCTGTTGTTATCCTTGGCTGGCATAAGAGAACAACTGTTTGATTTTAAAGCTTCTTGCTTGGTCTGCTTGTAAGTCCTGCATGTGTATCTTTCTGTGAGTATGTGTTGGGTCCTGATCAACTCTTCACTCCTTCAGTGCAGTTACATATCTCAGCCCCTTTATCACTGTTCATGAACTGGCAATTTGAGGATTCTGGGTGCAAACTCCATCCATCTCTCTTTTCTCCAGAGCTGATATGATAATCATTTTCTTAAAATTTTTTTGGACCAATACATTTAAATCATTACTTCCTTTATCCTCACAAATACTAAGCATGTTGCCATTATTTTCCCACTTTCCTTCCAGTTTTTCCTAACATACTTTGCCTAAAGTCTATCCTTTTAAAAGATCCAGGCTAACTTAATCAACTTCAGAGGTGTTCTTCATTGCTTAGCTACCCTCAGGATGTCTACAACAAAAACAAGTGTCAGGTCTCTGGCAGCTTGAACATCACAAAGCAAACAATGGATGCTGACTCCTTCCAACTTAGAGGGTCAGAAGGTCAGAGGTCAGAGAGTCAGGGTTAGAGAGGAAAGGGAGTGTCATCTCAGAGAGCCATGAATGTTCTATTAAGTGATCAAAAACAGAGGAGGAGGCTGACACATTTGGGGGAAACTGCCTATTAAAACTGTTACCAAACTTACTTCTAATTGTACACACTGATGGGGCAATGATGTATTTTAACACATGCACACATTGTGTAGTGTTCACAAATAGTTAAACATATGTAGCTTCTCAAATGGGTATCATTTCCTCATGGCAAAACGAAAATTCCAAGTATTTTTTTAGCCTTTTGAACTGGACGGTTTACTGTTTTTCTATAGACAACAACAAGCATAGCTTTCTCACGCCAGCCAGGTCCCTGAAGCTCTGATGGTTCCCTAGTCCATTCTCACTCCTTCGTCTGGTCTTGATCTTCATGTCTCAATGTCTAGAATGTGGAAGTTAAAGTCTTTTCATGTGTTTAACACACCATTTTAATCCCACTTTTTAAAAAAGTTATCGTCTATATTTTTTCTGTTTCCTATTATGTTTATACTATAATGTTTGATGTATGCACTTTGGACATTTTATTTAAAATTATATTTGTATCTTATTTTTAATAGAAAAATAGAAGTTCTGCGGCTGGAGAGGTGACTTGGCAGTTAAGAGCATTTGTTACTCTTGCAAAGGACCAGGGTTAGGTGCCTAGCATCCACACTGGCTGACTTGCAATTGCCTGATACTCTAGTTCCAGGGGGTCTGACACATTCTTCTGATCTTTGTGGTCTCATGCACGAATAGGTGTGCATATATGCATACATATATAAATAAATTAATTAAAAAAGAAAAAATACAGCCGGGCGGTGGTGGCGCACGCCTTTAATCCCAGCACTCGGGAGGCAGAGGCAGGTGGATCTTTGTGAGTTCGAGGCCAGCCTGGTCTACAGAGCGAGATCCAGGAAAAGGTGCAAAGCTACACAGGGAAACCCTGTCTCAAAAAACCAAAAAAAAAAAAAAAAAAAAAAAAAGAAAAAAATACAATTTCCAAGTACCTTAAATACATTTTAAGTTACATAGAAATATGAAAGAAATGATAATTATCTTTAACTTCTGTAAATTCACTCTATATAGCAAATAGAATAAAATTACCAATCAATATTTAATTGGAAATGGAGCATATTATTGCTTGGAAATCCAATGAATAATGGCCATACAACAAAATATTAAATTAAACATGAAATATGATTTTAATTCCTTTTAATTATGCCTGAATTTTAAGCACTGGGATACATTTTGTTGACTGTGTTTCTTCCTAAGACCTTCAGCGCATTTCATATCTTCAAGTGTTGCACTTTGAGCTCCTTCAGTTGAGCGAATTAATCACCTGTGAGAAAATATACAAAGAAAACACGTCTTCCTTTTCCTTCTCTTTCCTCAGACCAAGCTCTGCTAGCAACATATTTATTTGGAGGGAAGTGCTGTGATGTGATTTCTTCCTGATGAAAATCAAAGATGCAGGAGACAGTTGAAAGCCTGAGCAGGGCTGCATCTTGAGATGGCCAGGCTGCTGAGAAAAATAGCTTATTGCTTTTTGAATTGCCTTATATTTTCTCCAAATTCTTAAACAGGCCCCAGAGAACAATTCATCGGATGTCTCTCAAAACTGGCTACCCGAAGAAATGCTGATTTTGTTTCTTAGTAAAAGTTGCAACAGTTGGAGAAGATGATCTAAGATTTTGGTCTTGTTGGTGTGAGCCACCAGCCAGCAGACTTCTCTGGTGTGTTAAAGGCAATGCCAAGAAACTCTGAACAGATATAGGAAAAACAATTCAGATTTGATCATTCTCTTCTTGTAACTTTCTGGGTTCAATTCATTTTTTTCCTTGAGTTCTTCTCCACTTTTAGTGGCTCATTTATTCTTTTCATTTTGTTTGGGTCAATTTCCCTCTTGAAGTCCAATGCAATCTAGTCCAATCTAGTCCAATCTAGTTAAGTAAGTATTCATGATGTCAACCTGCCCTCTGCTTCCCTTCACAAAGAAAATCAGACAGTATCTCATACGGTTTGAGCCCTGAGTACCGAAACTTATTTTCATTTGCTTGTGTCCTGTCTTCTTTCTTTCCAGTTAGGCTCAAGGTGTCACCCGTCTACCTGTCTGGCACCAATCCCATCTACCTGTTCCGGGACCCCGTCCAGTCCATTTGCAGAGACATTGTGTCTCTCTGTTAACAAGGTCCTAGCTTGAAGAGTTGTCATTTGCCACCCAGTAGGATCCTTCCCACTGGAACCTGCATGTGTCCTGGTTGTTCAGCTGAAACAAAAACAAACCCGGTACTATTCTGCCTCAGCTCCTCTCTCTTGCCAGTACTCTGTCCTCTGTTAACCCATTCTCTGCGAGGGAAATCTGTAATCACACTTTCATTTCCTGGCTGTCTGCTCCCACCCATCCCGGTTCTGTGTGTCTGCTGGGCCCATGGCCCCACTGAAGCTCCATCTGAGGCTGCAGGGCTGCATTTCCTGTTCTGTTTACTTGGCTTCTCAGTAGTATCTCCTGCTGTATTTCCCCTTGGTGGCCTCTTTTCCTTCTCTCCCTGTATCCTCTCCACACCAAGTTCTTGGAGATACCTCTAAATATCCCTTTGTCTGGACAAATGACAAGTTCGGAGTGAAAGGTCCAGGGCATCAGAGATAAGGAAGATAGAACAGGTGGGCCCCGGAGGTCTTGGGTGAGCTGTTATATGCCAAGCAAGCAGATGAAGAAGTATAGCACCTCATATACTGTTTCCAGGGGAGAAATGGGAGAGAGTCAGCAGAAACTATCGTACAATGGGACAGTCAGCAGGATGATCATCAAGTGATGTTTGCATGTGCTGCTTCCTGTTCCTAGAAAGTCTCACCATTTGTCTTGCCTGGTTAAATCCCTCCCTTTCCCCCTTTACATAGCAGATCTACTGTTATTTCAAGAGGAGTACCTTTCTTCAGATTTCTAATCAGGTAAATTTTCTCTGGTTATGCCTTTCAATGCAGAGGACTATGTGGTATACCACCAAAATCACTCCTCTGCCAACAGTAGGCTCCTTCTAAGGCAATATAGAAACGTTGGAAGGAGTATTCTCCACGTCATACACAGCAACACAGGAACCTGGCAAGGCAATTTCTTTTTGTGAAAAGGGTTCACCACAGCACTGTGGCAGGAAGTTTACTTAGTTTTTATGCTAAAGCGGATAGTGACTGTGCCTTATCCCATTACTGGAAGCTCAACCTCACAATCTGAATAGGTTGACTAATTAGTGCGAAGAGGGAAGGCGTGATAGTCAAGTCATGGGAATATCCACAGGTTGAACAAACATGCCCATCACAAGATAAGATGGGAGAGGATTAAGAAATACTAGCCCTTGGTGGGCTAGCAACCTTTGACAGAAATAAAACAACATTTTCTTTTCACAGAAGACAGAATTATGGTGATGCAGGAAAAGAAAGGAGTCTCACCCTTTCTCACCCTGGAGTCTGGTTGAAACCCCTTGACAGCTGAGAAGCAAGAATTTGAACGCATTACATGTGAAAGGCAATGACATAGATTCCTTTCACATACACATATTTTATGTTAAAGTAACAATGAGTCAAGTTTCCCTAGATGAGTACGACCTTAACTAGGGCTTCCTTTTCACAGATATTTTCTGGAATCTCAGAGAAGGCCATAAACTCTGTTTACTGTTAATATATCCAACCTTCCTGCTACCCTTTGATCTAGTTTTAGCTTATCAATTACAATCTTGTCAGGTTCCCCCCGACCCAGAACCACCTTGTGACCTCATTTAGGTTTCTTAGAAATCCTTGAAGATAATAACTTCAAAATTTGCCAAACTGATCTGTGATCAGCTTCTCCCTGTACTCAACTCTGTGACTATTTTAAAGATGAAGAAATGTATGTTCAGACAAGCCCACCTCCATAGTCTGGGTATGTCTTCCTTTCTTCCCAAGTGCTTTCTTTCTATTAACCTTTGTACTTAAAATCTACACTAAGGTCTTTTAATGAACCCCAACTTTCATACGGGGTCACCCTGAAATTTTTTTCTGTGTCAAAGCCAAAGATTCAGTTTTACTGAAAAGAGGTCCCTAAGCAATTAAGGGAAGGCCTCAGGATTCTTACGTAACAGAGTTCATCTTCATACTTGCCACCTTTGAGAATTACTTCTAGTTGTTGGACATGCTGGCCACTGATGTTGCCCAGCTGTGTCCTACATCAAGCCTTGCCCTTAGCCAAAAGATGCAGTAACAGTCAATATGATATCTCATCCCTGAAGACAGCCCACATTCCACTACCCGCGGGTCAACAGAGGAGGGAGATATAAACCCTAGCTCCAGTCTTTGAATTTAAAGTATCTCCAGAAAGGACACTGTACTCCTGGGACTGCACAGATGTTCAGCTTCTCCCTGTACTCAACTCTGCTTCTCAGGGTCCCTCACTGTGTAATCCCTAGGGCATTCTCCAACAATGCTCCTACACACTCATCACCAACCCAGTGTCAACAAAACCCAATCAGTGGCCCCAGTGTTCCTTTCCAACATCTGCCATGGCTATGGAGTGATGTCAATGGCCTGTCTCTGATTGTCAGGTGTAGTGCCCCCCAAATCCTGTGACCTTGCATAAGTCTCTTACACTCTTCTGTCTTCCATACCTTACCTATTTCATTAGAAGAATTAAACTGCTTGGAATAGGATCTTAATTACCCAGGGATAGAATGGCAAATTAGGAGGTGGCTTAAGCAATACATATTTGTTTGTTGAGGTTCTAGAAGGTGGAATGCTGAGACTATGTCATGAGAGCCCCACTCTTATGACATCATCTAACCTGCAAAAACTTTCAAAGACCCTACTATGCTGCCTGTGATAGCTCCACACTGGGGGCTGGTATGGTAATGAATTTAACAGGCCCAGCTAAAATATCCAGTCAATAGCAAATAGCATCTGGAGATAGCTGATTCTCGGTGATAGCTACTGTGCTTATGGACGCTATTATTCCAAAGGATTTTGTTGCCTTTATCTAGAGACAATCTGAAATATAGATACCTTTTAGCAGGTTAACATCTTAAATTGAGCTTTTACAGCTGGGTTACTACAAATATGCTAATTCCATGAGGTGACGCATAAATAAAGGCTCTTTTGTTTAAGTAAGTGTGAGGGAAGCTCACAAATCTCACACTCAGAGTACCAGAGCACAGAACTACTTCATAGCTCAGAAAAGTGCCTGGAGAGATGGTTCAGTGAGTAAAACACTCGGACCCGAGTTCAGATCCCCAGAATCTGCGTGAAGCCTGTTGTGCACATCTGGGATCCCAATGCTCTTTCTTTGAGATGGGATGTGATATGGTAGATTCCTGGAAACTCCAAGGGCCAGATAGGTTGTCATATGTAGTAGGAGACCCTATTTGAAACAAGGTGGGCACCTGAGTTTGTCCTCTGACTTCCACACATGAACTATGGTGCGCACACACACACACACACACACACACACACACACACACACACACACACACACACACAGAGTGGTGGGGGGAGACAGTGAGACAGAAAGAGACAGAGAGAGAAAGGATTTAATTTAAAGACGAAGGGGGAGAGTGAAAAGAAAAGCTCAGCAAAATACTTTGAGTTAATTACCTTTGGTGGAGCCATTTTCGCTCCTACAACTACTCTGCCTTGCTAGTGTGCTCATGTCCCACACAAATGTGATTGCTCGGGCCACCACTGCAAAAGCCTTAATGAAGACTAAATAACAGCCCTGAACACGACAAATTATTGGATAAATATTAGGTCTTCTAAAGACTCAAATTGCCTAGAACTTCCTCGGTGTAGACAGTAGATGTGTTTGTAATGTCTCCTTGCTGTGAGCAACACAGGATTCTGATCCTGGATTTTTGTCAGTGTCTTTTGGTGGCAGTGACTGATGGGTGTAGTTAGGGAGTCCCAAATCCAGCTGAGAAAGCCTCCTTGTTACAGTTACTTTTAATAAGAAGATTTATTGCCTTACATGCACTGAGCTTCCTTTTTCGATAAGCAAGATGTTTCCAGTGAATAAGGCAATATATGAATAATTCTTTTGTGTGTAAATGGTTAATAGCAATGGAAGGGGAGAAAGGATAGAAAAGAAATACTAATGTATGAGTGAGTTAGTAGCCATCTCAGTTTTCTCAAACATTTGATAACAAAGAAAAAACCCTGTATGTAAGAAGGTATACACACACACACACACACACACACACACACACACACACACACACACACGTATGTCTATACACATACAATGGTAAGCAATGGCATGGGTGTTGGTGTTCCATATACATCTGTTGAAAACCTAATCCCAATGTAATAACATTTAGATATGAGGCCATTTGGTCGTGAGTGTGGAACATTAGTGAATATAGTTAATGCCTTTATCAGAGGAAGCCAGCTAGCTACCTTTCCTCTCTGTGAGATACAATGAGAAGATGGTGATGTGTGAACCAGGAAGCAAGCTCTTAACAGACATAGGATCTGCCAGCACCTTGACCTGCCTTAGGCTTCCTACCCTCTGAACCACAAGACAGTGGTGTTTGAGACACCCATATATATTATTCTGTTATATCAGCCTGAAATGAATGAGGGCCAGCTCTGTCTCCACCTGCGACTCCCTTTTCATCTCTCTGTCATTATCTTTTCTTCTTCGTTCTTGGTGTCTTTGTTCCTCCTTCTCTTCCTCCTCCTTTTCCTCACCTCCTCCTCTCCCATCTCTTTCCTTCTCTCTGTTTATTTTTCCCTCCTAATGCCAGAAATTACATTGATATACTTTTGTGTAACAGAATTCAGTCTCTGCTCTCTGTTGCTTTTTGTCGGAGAGTCCTTTGTGGCAGAGGTGACTCCTTAGACGTTCATCCAGATTACACACATATATAATTTTATATTGTGAAAAACAGCCTCCTAGTCATCTGGAATTTTGTTGATATTTTCTACCTTGGTCTTTTTGACATTTTGTGTCTGAATAGACCATCAGAGATGAAATGTTTATGGATCTACGACTGAAAAGTTTTAGTGATATAAAATTTCTCTTTCTCAAGTACTTTTTAAGAATGTCCTCTTACAATGCGACTTTTTTCTTAACAATTTTGCAGCATCTTTCTTCTAGGTTTGGAGAGCAAGGCTCTAATGAGCATTTGGAGATCAAAGAAATGTAAGTCTGTAAGGGTTCTTCCTTGATCCTGGGAAAATGTATGCAAATCAGTTTTGGCCTTGAGGAAAGAAAGTTTATCATGAGCTGGTGTTGTGCATGGGGCAGAAAGATTCCAACTGCTCCACATGACAGTAAGAAGTGTTTAAAAACAGGGCAGGGTTTCCCACACATCAGGGTACTTTCTACTGTAGTTTGAGAGCTGGACTGTCCCAGGAAAGCATTCCAACATTTACCATCCATCCATCTGCCCTTATACACAACCCTTCTACCAATCTGTCTGATCATTCTTCACTGATTGATTGATTGATTGATTGATTCATTCATTCATTCCCATAAACCAACATGAACTGAGGTCAAAGCAAGTAGAAGTAAATTTGACTTAGCCCCCTGTTCTGAACAGTCTTATTAAATAAGAAACACAGAGCCAAATGCAGAGTTAAAAGCCCAGAGATCGAGCAGCAGCCAAGAACTAAGACCACCTTCTTACCCTTCGCTGTGACTGTTGTCCTTCCCCTGAGAAAGAGACCTACTTCTTGTGTGTCTGTATTTTTATTGACTTTCTGTTCTGCCTTTTCATTGGTTGTAAACCCAACCACATGACCTCCTTGTCACTGCCTGTCTATACAGAACTTCAGGTCTCTATGGTTGGTATTGAGATTAAAGGCATGTGTCTCCATGCTGGCTGTGTCCTTGAACACACAGAGATTCTGCCTGTCGTGTGATTGGGATTAAGGGTGTGTGCTATCACTGCCAGACTTCTGCTAAATGGTTTGCTATTAGCTCTGACCCTCAGGCAACTTTATTTATTAACATACAAATAAAATCACATTTCAGCACAAATAAAATATCACCATACCTGTTCACTTAGGAAAGACTTATTTTGCATGTTTAATACAGAGCAATCAAGAAGGTATAGCTGAGAAGCATGCCGGCTACAGTCAATTTCAAGCCCTGGGAATATTCTTCAGGAAATTGTCCTAGGGTAACACCATTTGCCTGCTGACTCAAGGGGGCACTTTAAAGCATTAGCACCTTAGGATGACAATGAAAATAATGCTGTGAGAAATCCCAGCCACTATAAACAAAAAACAAGAATGGAATGGTGCAACCTGAAGTTGTGTGGGCAGGCATGGGTATACGGTCTTTAAAAAACAGAGTAAAAGACAAGTCATTACTGAAAACTCTTTCACTTCCCTTATCACGGAGATATTTCTAATAACACCAGAAATAATAGACCTTCCCAATGTGTAATGGTGTTTTCCAGGTGGTAGTATTGTTCACACCCAGGAACCTATATAGTTCTTTCTGTATTAAAATTAACTTATGAAGGCTGGTGTGTAGCTCATTAGTCAATGGCAGAGGACCTGTCCAGCAAGTACAAGTCCCTGGGCTTGACTCCCAATTCTGCATGAAAAAGCCTTATTATTATTGTTCTTGTTGTTATTTTATTACTTTATTTTGACACAGGGTTTCACCATATAGCGCCATTTATTTTGGAAATCAATATGTAGATCAGGGTAGCCTTGAACTCACAGTAGCACACAAGCCACTGCCTCCTGAATGTTGGGATTAAGGGTGTATGTTACCAAGCCTGCTATGAAAACTCAAATAAATTATTGCTTTCTTCCCTGATATGGATTGACATCTCTATTTCAAAGCACAGTTCCTGAAGTATGGCCTTTCTTCAGGGGTGGATAGATAGGACACATGTACAGTATTCTTGCATACACACATATTTTATTAAGAACTCCAGATAGCTTCTTTTATATTGGATCAAAGGCAAGTTGAAATAAAGCCTCTGCAAAACTTTCTATCTTGAGAATATGTTCTTGACTTTTATATCTTATTAATTATGAACAAAAACACAGTAGCATAAACACAGTAAAAGCAAGAGGAAATAAGCCATAAAGGATTAAAAGGAGAAGGAAAAGGCAAGATAAAGGACAGTTTGGAAAGCAATGTTATTTTTTATTATTTGGTGCAGAAAACTGTGAAGCACATAAAACAATCTACAGGAAGTGGGAAAGATTTCTTCTCATTACTGGCCTTGAGGCAATTTTTTAAGCTGCCATAAACTGACAAACAGACATGATGGATATCATTATAAAATACACTGGGTTGGAAAATGGAGCACGGAATGAAATGGTCCACATCAAAGGTAAAAAAGAGAAAGTCCCACCGAGACTCTACAGGGTGAGCAGCTCTGAGACTTGTAAGGAATAATATCACGAAATTAGCCCAACCTGCTGTTATTTTTTCTAGGCACAAATATGATCATCTATTCCTTCGACCAATTTCATGACAAGATCCACCAAGTAAAATTAAGGCCGGTGGTGCTAATTTTGCAAAGTGATGTAACTAGATCTTTATTCATATTCAAATGAAACGTTTTCATTTTCAAAATATGTTAATGATTATATTATTGGTATTTAAATATAGCTGAGGTTGGATGTGAGAACTCTGTCTGGCCCAGAAGGACCACTGTGTTTATGTGAATAGTTTCAAAGTTATTGAAAATACTAACAATAGAATGGGTGTAATAAGGCATTGCCCTCTTGAAATCAAAATAGCTGTGGTTACCTACAGGTGATGGTCATCAGGTTGTGAGATTTTGATGCTGGAGAGACAGCTCAGCAGTTAAGAGCTCTTGCTTCTCTTGCTGAGGACCTGGGTTCAGTTTCCAACACCCACATCTCAGAGAGCTCTGTAACTACAGATCCACAGAATCCAACACCCTGTTCTGGCTTCCATGGGCTCTGCACACACGTGATTCATATACATAACCCTCAAGCACACACACATATACATAAAATATGTGAATAGATCTTCAAAAAAAGATTGCAAGATTGGGGCCTACTAAAATTCCCTTAAGAAGGGAATAGGCAGAGGGTCACCAGATCCTCACCTGAGATTTCAGGCACCCTCCCTTTCTCATGCCCCAGCTGCATGTAGTCTTACCAAGCATGTGCGTGCATGTGTATGAGTGTGTGGTATGTGCTGTATTACACTGATGGGGGTGGGAACTCTGTGGTACAGTATCTGTGGGTTACATGTGGTGGGAGAGCTTCTGGTACAGCTGCTCCAGTCATTGCAGTCCTGTAAGGAACCCCTCACCTGTGCTGAGTAACTAATGCAATAAACTCACTGGTTCACAGAGCTAGACATGGATGAGTTGTTTCTTTGGATTAGGGTGAACAGATGTTTCTTTGTGACTCTCCAGGAAAGGTCACCCAGCACTGCTGTTCTGTGGCCTCACAGTGATCAGTTTAGGGCTAGTCTTGAGGGAGTCCCTTTTCAGTTCTTCCTTCAGAGTCCTGGGCCACTGCAGATGACAGAGAACTGTGCATAGGGCATAGAGATATTTACTGCCTTCGACCTTGGCCTTGGCCTAGCTATTCTCTGGCCAAGTTTTTTAAGTTTCTGGCATGTTATCACATTTTAAATGTATATGACATTGTTGGGCATGGTGCTTCATGCCTTTAATCCCAACTCTGAAGAGGTAGAGGCAGATGGATCTCTGTGAGTTCTAGGCCAGACTGCTCTACATAATGAGTCCAAGCCAAACAGTTCCAGACCAGCCAGGGCTAAGTAGTGAGTTCCAGGTCATCCAGAGCTATATAATGAGAGATTCAAAAGAAAATAAAATGAAACATAAAATAGAATAAAATGGAGTGACAAATCTTATCTCCCATGATTATATAAAAAGTAAGAAAAAGAAAGTTATTTATGAAAGTCACAATCCTTACTTTCTCTCTGCCAATTAACTGTCTTTAACAGGATGCTCCTTACAGGAACTACACATGGTAAATAGCCACAGGACCTGTGCATTGATGAGGCCTGCCTTCCTGCAAAATGTCAGGTAGGCAGGCATGTAGTATTGATTCCTAGCTAACTCTCTCCTCCTACATGTAAAAATATCCCACGTAGTATAGAGAGCTGATTTTTATCTAGCCAGGAAAAGGATGCTGTCCTTTGATACATAATACTTATCGCTGCTTTATTAGACCAAAACTCTTATGCATCCTGGATAGTGAATGAATTCCCTGAATCTCAGTTTTTTACAACTAATATCTTTTACCTTTTCCCTCTTAATTATGTTGTCGTACTACAGCATTGAACTACAGGAAAGGTAGTTTTGTAAGTTTTTACCTCTGCATGTATTTTATTAAAAGCAGCATTCGTTGTGAAAGTAAAGTGAAAACCATAGCATCTATTGTATAAAATAGTCTATTTCATTTTTAATATGTGTAAGTGTTTTACATATTTATTTGTAAATATTAAACCTTATATGTTATCCATTAAAATTTTATACAGGTGTGGTTATTTGAATAAGAATGGCCCCCATAAGTTCATATATGTGAAGGCTTCGTCACCAGGGAGTGGAACTGTTTGAAAGACTTGCAAGGAGTAGGAGGTGTGGCCTTGTTGGAGGAAGTGTGTCATTTAGGGTGGGATTTGAGATCTCAAAAGCCCATGACAGGCCCAGAGTCTGCGGATCTGGATATAGAACTCTCAGCTACTTTTCCAGCACCATGTCGGTCTGCATGTCGCCATGCTCCTCACCATGATGACAATAATGGACTAAACTGTAAGCCAGCCCTCAGCTGAATGCTTTCTTGTATAAGAGTTGCCTTGGTCATGGTGTGTCTTCACCGACTGGGACAACAGATATGCAGTGCACTGAGATATCCAGCAGCAGAGGAATGGATAAAGAAAATGTGGTGGGACTGGAGAGGTGGCTCAGTAGGGAAGGGTACCTGCCACCAAGGGTGACAGCCAGGACACACATTGTGGAAGGAGAGAACCAGCTCCTGAGGGTTGACCTCGGACCTCCCCATGTGCACATGTGCACTATGTCACTGGATGCTCACACTTGCTTCCAGAGGGGTGGCAGGGAGGGAGGGAGGAGAGAGAGAGAGAGAGTAAATAAATAAAGCAAAGCAAAACAGAAAGACAAATACGAAATACACAACGAAATTTGTTTTCGCCTGAAAGAAGAAGAAAGGAAGAATAGATGCAAGTGGAGAGAGCTACTCTATGAGTCCCGACTTAAAGAAGCGTCAGAGTCCTACGGTACAGTCAGTCCACCACGGGAAGAAGCCACAGCAGCAGGAGCTTGAGGCAGTTGGGCACATGGCATCTGCAGTCAAGTTCCAGAGTGAGATGAATGCTGGTGCTCAGCTCGCTTTCCCCCTTAGTATTCAGTTCAGAACTCCAGCCCAGAGAATGGTGCCACCCATTGTCAGACGGGTCTGCCCATCTATATTCACCTTATCTGGATAATCTCTCACAGATGTATTGAGAGGCTCATCTCTCAGGAGATTATGTCAAGTTGACAATACTAGACATTAAAATCACACCCCCTTTCTTTTCTTTGCTAAAGACTCGAGTACAGTCATAATAGATGTTTGATTTTAAGCTAGCAGATACTGGTCTGAAAATTTTACCAGTGAGCACAATTTGAACACACCAACCCACGTGAGAAAAAGCAGTCTGTGCCATGACACTGTAGCAGCATTTCTTTAGTGTTTAAATGACCCAGTGGAGAGATGGGTGGGTGGGTCAGGGTGTAGCAGAGGAGGCCATGACTACTCTGTCCTTTTAAAATGCGTTCACAGGGTGCCTAAATCTTTGATGCACTTGGAACTTATCCCGGTGTATTATTTGAGGTTTTGGTGCAATTTCACTTTTTTTCTGCAACGTCTCTCTGGGTTCCCCAAAGCCATTTATTTACTAAACTATATTTTCCCCCATAGATTCTGAATGCCAGCTCAATCTCTGCTACAACCACTGGAGTTTAATCAAGAGAGGGACATGATCTATTCTTTTATTCATTTGTGTCTGAAGTAGGGCCTTTTGTTTTTATTATCTTTCTTCCCACAGAAGATTTACAATTCCAGACCCAACACTGCAAAAATGCCCATCCATATTATTTTTGTATTGTAAAAGAGCAGGCTGAGTTGCATTCTGAATAATACTACACAAACATTTATAACGAAAATCAAATGCCTTCCCCAAGGGAGGAGCCCATGATGCGGGGAAATGAGCTTCCAAGTTGAGCTAGAAAGCTCTCATTCCTTACCAGATTCGTTTCTAATATTCATCCTTAGACTACTATGAATTAGTAATATCCATACTTAGTGGCTGAGTAGCTAGACTATGCGGAGGGTAATTTGATATTCATTTGCATTTCTGTATAACAGCTGTTGGGGCTCTAGACTTTACTACACACTTCGGGTTTGACGCCTCGCGATGATCTACAAGTCGCTGTATTAGCTGCCTGTTTCATCGCTGGAAGGAGGCACCCAACCAAAGCAACCCAGGCAAGGAAAGTTTTGTTTCAGTTTGAAAGTATAGGCCATCATGGGAGAGCGGTCATGGTGACAGGAGCTCGGGGCAGCTGCTCACATCGCATCTGCAGCTAGACAGCGAAGACAGATGGTTGCCCATGTTCAGCTCTTCTTCCTTTTTATGGAGTCCTGTGCCCATCTGTGGACTGGCTCCGCCTCCATTCAGGGTGGGTCTTCTTACCTCATTTAACCTAATCTAGATAATCCCTCCAAGGTGAGTTCAGAGGTTTGTCTCCTAGGTGATCTGGGTAACACTTTATGTGCCTCAGTTTCTCTATCATTGAAATAGAGATAAAATCAACACCTGCTGTCATGGATGACTGGGTAACACCCATGAAGCTCAGTGCATGGCATGGTATGGGTAAATGAGCTCTCCTGGTTTCCTATGTGAATTAAGGTCTGGTAGTATTTCAAGGTCATACACTTTTATATTACCAAACTGAGGGCCAGGAGGAGTTATCTCATCCTTTGCTCTTGGTGTCACACAGGCCTGGGTTTGTTTTCATTTAGCTCCTTGGCTGAAAGTTGTAACCCACTTAGTCTGTTTCTTTATCTATAAAGAGGGTTTTCTGGGTCCTCGTGGTGATGCAGTATGACACACATCAGTTGATCGCAGGAACAGAGTCCAGTTGAACACCTGGCATACAGCATAGGCAACTACAAACACATATTTTCCTTTCTCTCCGGAGGTTCTAGTGGTCATTAACTTCCCTAGTAACCTGGCCACTCCTCCATCAGTCATTCTCCTAGGAGAACCGCCTATCACCCTATCAACAAGGGACCAAGGCAAAAGCCTCTTAATCTTAGTTCACGTTCTGGAAATATTTACCCTGAGTCCCTTGTGGCAGCAGATCCACAGCTCTGGGATACGGAGAGAAACAAGGAGAGGGAGTCCAGTCTCAGGGCAGCACAGGCCCCACAATGGCTTCAGTGTGCACTGGTTTCCTACACCCAGCTGAAGTCTCCCTGCTTGTTCTTTCCCCTCTTGCCTGTTCCTTTTTTAACCCTAGAGCAGCGGTCTCAACCTTCCTAATGCTACAACCCTATAATACAGTTAGTTCCTCATGTTGTTGAGACCCCCAACCATAAAATTATTTTCATTACTACTTCATAACTATAATTTTGTTACTGTCACGAATCATAATGTATTGCCAAAGGGGTCACAATCCACAGGTTGAGAACCATTGCCCTAGAGGATAAACATTTGTTTTCACTTCTACAGGGTGGAGTTGATGATTCTCTCCTCCCACAGCCCTGAGCCTGCTTCCCAACATAACTAGCTTCTGCCCATGCTGCCTCCTTGCATCTCTAGACTCTGCTGTGCCCTATGGATTATAGGGGCTTGACCTATGATCACAGATCTTTCCTAGAGGCCTGATTATTACTCGAAGTAATGTCATTTTTTTCTTTCAGAGACCCCACAACACCGCCAAAATAGGCTCCTGTCACAAGAAAGGGTCTGGAGAGAAAGTTTATATTGTTTTGTAAGAAAGATTTTTAGAGATTATTATTGGTGTGTGTGTGTGTGTGTGTGTGTGTGTGTGTGTGTGTGTGTGTGTGTGTGTGTGTTGTATGTGCACACATGAGTGTGGGTACTTGCAGAGGCCACAAGAAGTCTTTGATTTCCTTGAAGTGGAGTTACAGTGATTGTGAGCTGCCTTGCTTGGGTGCTGAGAACCAAACTCCAGTCGTTAGGAAGAGCAGTATGCACTCTACTGGTGAACCATCTCCCCAGCCCCTGGTTCATTTTACTGGTACCAAAATGACAACAAATCCAGGGCATAATTCAATACTACAAAGCTGATTATTGTTGAATAATAATAGCTAACATTTCTTATATTTTTGGTTGTGAGCCTAGCCTTTAATGGCTGAGCCATCTCTCCAGCCCAATAGCTAACATTTCTATACCAGACTACCACATTGCATACTCAGCACTTGGCATGATGCTTTTCAAGTCAAACGAGAAAAGAAGCCTCTGAAGTCAATTCTGCAGTGCACACACTTTACAGATGAAGCAGTATTGAGACCTGGAGAGGTTAAATGACATGCAATGCATAGTTAAGAAATGGCAAAGATCCAACACCCATCAGCCCCACATAAATTCGAGGCCACGATGGATGGTAGATGGTATCTCTTTTCTAATTCTTGTCTCTTAGCTAAGGGACTATCCATGGTTTCTGGTGGAAGACTTTCTCTCTCTCTTTTTTTTTTTTTTTTTGGCAGGTGTCAGTTATGGGTGTCATAGACAGGAAGATGCTCACAGGTAGACTTCTTTCTTCTTCTAGCCAGTTGCGTCATGGCTTCTGGGTAGAGGTGGCTTAAGGACATCCAGTAGTGCTGCTTCTGTAGGCCACCTAAGAAAGTTCTCAGAACTACAGAGTGTCAGAGCCATTTCCTCTTCAAGGTCATTGTTCTGCACCCCCAGAGCAGGGGGGCTGTCCAGTGAACTGAAAACTCAGTTTCCTTTTGAACTTGGAGTTGCCTGAAGAAAACTTGCATCAGTTCTCTTTTTCATGATAGATATAGGCCCTGGTGTCTTTTCCTTAATTGTTATACCTTCCTTCAGCTGTTCTCAGGCTGATGATGCTGGCTGTCTGCTGCCAGGCCTCAGGTAAATCTCTGAGGTTGTTTTCCTTCAAAGAGTGTATTCAAGGGCTTGAACGGATACCATACTGCTACTTTGCACAGTGCAGGTCCAATGATAGGTGTGCCCTCAGGCTCCTGCTGGCTGACACAGGACTTAGAAGGAGTATATTCTGAGAATAAAAAGCACAGGGCATGTGGGGACAATTCCTCCTCCCCAACTTAGTGAGCAAGCCAGCCATCTCTTAGGCCTTTTCAGGGCTACTTCTATTCTTGGAGACAAGCCTTTCATGTTGCTTCCTATCTCCCCACTTTTGTATGTTTTCAAATAACTCCAGGCAGAGAGCTAACCAGAGAACAGTCACCAAAACCTGGGGCAAACTTTTAGCAAAGATCAGAATATATCTGCAATCACCAAGATGTGGAATGCACCTGAGTGCCTGTTAGTGGTTGAATGGATGGAGGAAACATGGCACACATGCATGATGGAATAATGTTTAGTCATCAGACGAACGGGATCCTGTCACTTAGAGTCACATGAATGAAACGGGAGGATATTGTAAAATAATCTGAGCACAGAAAGAATACCGTGTATTCCCATTCTTATGTGGGCGTAAAAGAATGCTGATCTAAAATTGAGAGAGAACAGTGGTTAGTATGGCCTGGGGACAATGTGGGTGGGAGCATAACTGAGGGATGGTTAATGGGTGGAAACATACATTCTAGTGTTCCTTAGCCTAGCAAAGTAAGTAAGGTTGTCAACAATTGACTGCATACTTAAAAATAGCTAGTAGTGAGGATTTTCAGTGCTCCGTATACATATACTGGGAAACTCATTGTATGTATCGAAATAGCATACTCTGCAAGTGCAAATTAGGATGCATCAATTAAAGAGAACAATATTTGTGAGGAGAAGGGAACTGATGGAAAGAGCAGGGCCACAAGCAGCTAAAGTCTCTAGCACGGGCAGGCATGGGACTTTGGCTCTCAGCGCAGTGCCAGCAGCAAGGGCTACAGCAGCTGAGCACAAATAGATTTGGTTGCCACATGTTAGTTACAGGTACCACTTTTTTTTTTTTTTGCAGTCATTGAAGCTGAACTATGAGCCAGGCTAAAATGCTGGCAAGACCCCTAATGGTTGAATGAGGTCCACTCAAATGAAGGAGGGCAACCTGCTTGCCCAACTGTCAATTAAAATGTTAGGCACATCTTAACACCTTCACAGATGTACCAGGACTAGCATTTGATCAAATATCTGAACACTCCACAGTCAAATGTTAAATAAATCCCTCACCTCAAACCGAGGTCATAGAACCGGCCCAGGGCTTCAAGAAACCTGCCAAATAAGCAGCACCACATGTCCTGGAGGCAGGAGCTTGAAAAATCAGGCAACCTGGCCCTTCTTTCACCATGCAGTTTATTTGTTTTTAATTTTTTTTAAAAAAAGCTGTGTTTCTGATTCTGGTGAAGCCAGGCTCTCTCCTCTCCCTACTCCCACTTATAAAATCTGATTCTCAAACCCCACAAGGGTTCTATCTGTACTCTCTAATACAGAGCTGCCAAGTTTGGGAGCACTAACCTCTCTGGCCAATAAAGTCAGCTCTTACTGTTTTGAGGTTGTAACGAACCTGTCCTTTCATTTTTCTCTGCTGACTTATTCCTTACACAGTAGATGCACATAATTAACCACGACAAACTACGAGAACACTGTTCCCATGTTGTAGATGAAATTAGCTAGGCACAAGCATTTTGTCTCCAAATCCCACAAAACCCAAAGGGGATGATGTCACCTAATCAATGTGGAATTTTGAGTTTAAATGCTGACAGGACAAATACATGGTGCCAGGTGAGTCTTTAACAGGTATGTTTACATAAACAAGGGGTCAGAAAGACATACCTGGAAAGTGACTGTTGGCCTAGGCTCTTTTATTTGCTTATTTATTTTTTGAAATAGTGTCTCATGGTGTATCCCTGGCTGGCTTAGGGCTTACTTTGTGAGACCAAGATGGTCTTGAATTCACAGAATCTGCCTACCTCTGTCTCCTGAGTGCTGGGATTAAAGGCGTGCATATCATGTCCTTATGAGCTAGGCTCTTAAGATTGAGGAATAGTTGACACAGGAAGGTAGCAAGTATATGAAGACTCCAGACTGAGAAAGAGCCCAGTGGGAAGTGACTAGACAGACAATGCATAAAACTGGAGCCCAGAGGGCAATGTGGGGTTCAGGGATAGAGAAGGAGAGGGACAGTCGGGTGCTTGCCGGCATTTGCAGGCTATGTGAAATAGGTCTATGTGTTGTGATCCTGACAGCATCAGGTTGCCATTGAAAACTGTTCTGAAAGTCATAGGAAAACAGTCTGCACTTAGCAAAGGTGCCCCTGGCTGTGCTCTCGGTACCTGGCTGAAGGAGATGATCAGTGCTATAGTTTGAATCTGAAATGACCCCAACACCCATGTTTTGCTGCTGTTTCCCAGTTGGTGGTACTATTTTGGAAGGCATGGAACCTTTAAGAAGTAGGTCATTAGGGTGGGCCTTTGGAGGTTGTATCAGGTCCCTGGTTCCTGGCTTACTTTCTGCCTCCTGGTCCACTGTGGTGTGAACAGCCTGTGCCACCTATTCCTGACTGCCATGGACTGAGATGCTCCACAAGCCACCCCTGCTATGATGGACCGAAGCTATGAGCCAGACCTAACACTTCCAAACCCCAGGTTGCTTCTGTTGTTTACATCAGTTGCAGAAATGTGAGCACTAAGTGATGCAGCCAGACTGGGTGGAAAGGAGTCAAAGGGGCTGGCTGTGGTCCACCGTGGAGACACTGGGAGCTTGAACATGAATGGAACCCCTGGAAAGGTTCAGTAGTAGATGGGCACAGTGTGCTGTGACTCAGAGGGCAAGAAAGAGGAGATCCAGGTGGAAGCTGTGCCCTTGAGAAGCTCTTGTTGGGGGACAGAGAAACTCATAGCTATCGGGGTTTTCCTGTCTTCATCCGTGAGTGTGTGTGCGTGTGTGTGCGTGTGTGTGTGTGTTGTGTGAACATGAGTGTACAAGTGTACATGCACACGTGTATATATGTGTGTGGAGATCATAAAACAAAGAACCTCGGGTGTCATTCCTCAGAAGCTGTCCACTTTTTTTCCCTTTGAGACAAGGACTCTCACTTTTTTGGACATTATCAAGTACACTAGCTTGACTGGAGCCCCAGTGATCTACCTTTCTCCCAGCAGTGGGTTTACAAGTATGGGCCACCACTCCCTGACTGTTTTGAGGCAGTATCTATAGAACAAACCCAGGTCTTTGTGCTTGTAAAGCAAGAACTTCACTAACTGACCTACCCCCATCCCAAGTCCCCCTTTTTCCTTTTCTTTTCCTCCTCCCTTTTCTTTTCTTTCTTTTGAGACAGGATCTATCTATCTATCTATCTATATCTATATCTATATCTATATCTATATCTATATCTATATCTATATCTATATCTATCTATATCTATATCTCTATATATATCCCAGACTGACCTCAAACTCAGTATCCTCCTCAGCCTCCTTAGTAGCTGAGGTTCCAGGCTTGTACCACCATAGCTAGATGACTATTGGACATTAAAGCGGGGTGTTTCACACAATACCTTACTGGCCCTGTGTGAGTCAGGCCTCTCTCAGTGATTTTATTTTATGTTTTTGCAAATACTTAAAGACCTGTCATTTGCAAGCACTGATTTTTAGATACATCAGACTGGATTCAAGGTTATTGCAATGACGCCGTGCTGCAGAAGATGATATAGCACACCGGTCTGGGTCTGCCTGCGAGGTGCTGCTTCTATGGGGCACCTTCTTGAGGGTTTGGGTGGCAATTAGGGAGGAGACGAGGTTCAGAACAGCTATTCACTGGCGACAACAGAAGACAGAGTGAGGCACCACCAACCTGCTGTGAACCAAGGGGACAGAGTGATTAATTCTGACACGAACCTTAAACACACAGGGAAAGCAACAGAAATAAAACATAAACAGAATCGACAAATAACCTTTCACAATAAATAATGCGTATCGATGAACCACCCTCATGCTGCTGCCCGCCGCTCTCAGGCTTTCGATATCTGTGCTGTGTCACCAACACACACAGTTCCAAGTGGAAGCCACTGTTAGTTTTCCTGTGAATGTATATCTGAGGGTGCCTGCTGACCCAATTTCTGTATTTCTTAGGGTTTACCCAGATTTTCTCCTCTCTGATGCTGGAGAGTTAAAGTATTTAACTTGTTTGAGTCAGGTATGAGTGTTTATGGCAAAATAGCTCACTTCATCCTGCTTACAAAGCTGCAACAGGGAAACCATGTGTCCGGAGGCTGCTGGAGAAATTGATGAGAAAGCTGGGTGCTGGCGGCGACACCAGGAGCTGAGGGTCCTTAATCTTCCGGCCTAGCCATGGGCTCTCTGGGCTTTCAGCATCCAGCGCACTGAATGTTCTAGCAGCGGCAGCCCTGTTAACCTCTCAGGAGAGGCATTTGAATAAATGCTGCGAACTTCTGCAGTATATTTCATCTGGAAGGACAGGAGTCCATAGTTCACCCTGACATCTTACGTATTTCAAATTACTATCGATAAGCACTAAGCTGACATCTTTCGGAGGATAATTTTCCAGTAGCTTAAAATAACATTTTAGATGCTCCTTGTAATAGCTATGTGAAATTGGACCAGGCATTGTCCTTCTTTATGTGAGATATGGAAGCATTGGCCCCAAAGGAAAATACCTTTGAGGAGTTGCCTCTCATGTGATTTATAAAACTCTTCCATATCATAATGATGTGTTTAGATATCTGAAGCCACTTAATAACTGCTAATGTGTTTTTACTTAGGGAAAAGAGCAGGCTGGCTAAGCTTGTGATTTTATAGAAATAGAAATTGAGGACATGGAAGGGACCTTGGAGGGAGAAAACAAGGAGGAACCATACATCTTGTTATTTTCTCTTTCAGCTGGAAAACATAAGGTATTAAACGGGAAATGGAGGCAAATGTACCGCCCCGCTCCCAACTCTAGTACAAAAATCAAGCTTCGAGAAAGGCAAATCACGACAGAGAACAGCTTGGGGTAGCCTGTGGCCATAGACTATGTGCCCACGGTCCTCTGGAGGCCACTGTAAAAGGAGACACCATCATGAGGTTGTGCTCAAATTATCGCAAAACTCAGCCTGGGAGAATTTCACAAGGTCAGCACATAACCTAGAGAAAAATGACACCCAGTGTAATAATGGACGCAGGCTCACCACAGTTTGGGGTGGATCCCTGTGCCTTGAGGCCATGTTCATTTTTTATTTTTTGATATCTTCTTTCTGTACCTCAAGACTAGAGAGAACAAATGTAATATTCTTCTGAAATAACTGGGATAATATTGTCCTTAAGAAAAATTTTACGTATTTAAAAAGCAATTTGAAGCTGAGCTTGGTAGTACACACCTATAATCCCAGAATTTGGGAGGTGGAGGCAGAAGTATCAGGAGTTCAATTGTCCTCAGCTCTATAGGCATTTGGAGGGCAGCCTGAGCTATAGGAGACTGTGTCAAACAAACAAACAAACAACAAACAAAACTAAATGGGAACAAACAAACAAACAAAACAGCGAATTTATTATAGAAATCTTGGTAAGTAAGAATTAAAACATTTTGTCCTCTTTTCTCCCAGCATTTAATGTCTGGCCTATAAAGAGTCAATAAGTATTTACTGAGTGAATGACATGGACCTACAAGCCAGCCAAAGATAACTTATTCATTTTGGTATTTAGCATAAAATTAAAAAGACTTTTGTGAATCTGCAGTTTAATTAATAATACATTTTCAGGGGCCTAAGGGTGTAGCTCAGCTGTAGAGCTGGCCTAGCATGTGTGAGGTCCTGCACTAGACACAATCAAATTTGTATTCAGCCTGTTGTCTTCCCATGTCTGGTCACAAGCCATATTTTATATATAGCTAGATTATATCTGTAAGTAGTATATTGTACACAGTACATTTTTATATCTACATACATGTACATACATATACAAAGGATCATGAGAATTATTCTATAATGACTATGAGGGAGTTCTGAGGATGGAACCCAGACCCAGTTGTTGCTATGCAAGTACTCTGAGACACATCTGAAACCCCCTAATTTCTACCCTTTTGTTCACATTATTCACCCAAAGGTACCTAAGAAATGAGTAAAGGACACCTCTCTTAACTGTATGGGCATTTTCAGAGATTAATTATAGCACCATGGCACTAACCCAGTGAATGGCTCAATGCATCCAGGGCATTAGGGGAGGGTAGTGAGAAGTAGGAAGTGGGGCCTGGCAGAAGGAAAGATTCTTCAGAGGCCATGTCCACTGCATCTTACCCAGAAGCTTCCTGTATTTCACACTCTGGCATTCCTGAGGAATCTCCTCTGCCACAGATTCCTACTACCATGATGTACTGACCAAGCACAGGGGTCAAAGATTTTGAGGTGAAATCTCTGACACTATGAACAAAGACAAATCTTTGTTCTTTGAAGTAGTTTTTAATCACATATTTTGTGATAGTGATGACAAGGAAAGTGACCAATCCGAGGGACATACAAGGACTAAGCTGAGGGAAATAAACAGACTGAACTGATCACCCTGGCTGGTCTTCTGACCACATCAGTGGGGGGCAGAATTAACATGAGGAACAACTGATAAGGAGAACAACTTTTATTTTCTGTCATACTCATACTGACTCATACTCAATATTTAGTGCTGTGGAATATTATTTAAGATGTGTTACATTTGTTTATGATGTGGAATATTTGTTTAATGATGCAAAGATGTGTTGCATTCTTTTATGTTGCATTTGTTTAACTCTGTGAAGCTGTGTTACTTTGCCTGTCTGAAACGTCTGATTGGTCTTATAGAGAGCTGAAGGGCCAATAGCCAGGCAGGAGAAAGGATAGGAAGCGCTGGCGGGCAGAGAGAATAAATATAAGGAGAAAAAGGGAAGGGGAGGAGAACTCCAGGGACCAGCCACCCAGCTACACAACCAGCCATGGAGTAAGAAGGAAAGAAAGGAATAGAGAATAGAGAAGGTAAAAACCCAGAGGCAAAAGGTAGATAGGATAATTTAAGAAAAGCTGGCAAGAAATAAGCCAAGCGAAGGTTAGGCATTTATAAGAAAGAATAAATCTCTGCATGATTATTTAGGAGCTGGGTGGTGGGCCTCCAAAGAGCAAGGAATCAAAGAGTGAAAACAGGCAACTACAATTTAGTGCTATTTTCGACGGAGATTCTGAATCTCACCAGGGTCTACCTCTGTAATGCAACCATCCTGGGAATGTTACAAAGAGTCACTTGTGCCCACCCGCCTTTGCCTAATGACTACTGAAACAATGGACCCCAAGGAATTAGAATTTCTCAAGAATCTTGGGGAGAATGAAATGCTGTTGGCCAGAGAAGAAGTCTATGTCCCAGAAAGAGATTCCACAACTTGTGACAACTTGTCTCACCCCCTTGCAGGACAGACTGGAATAAAAACAGTGATGATGGGCAGGAGCACAACTTGGCCAGGAGTACTTACTTCTTGCCTTCTATTTAATCCTAAACCTCATGTTAGGACACCAAGGCTGGACTTGGGTCATTGAACCTATTTGATGATCTTTCTCACACGACCCCATTGAGTAAATCTCCTCCTGCTTTGCATTGTTGCCTGTTTTTGTAACCAGGCTACTGAAGAGCGTGGCTGATCCTAGTCTGCTAGGGCTGTCAGGACCCAGATTCCGATCCTAACAACTTTGGTGACATTGTGACTTCACAGGAAATACTTATTAAGAGATTTGTCATAGTACCTTAGTTCATGCAGCTGTCAGGACTGAATAGCTGAGTTATGAGTCTGTGGACCAGATCATTAACAAGATCTTAAGATGCTGTTCATGGGGTGGGGGTGGGGGAGTGTGGGCTTTCTTCTTCAGGGGGCTACAGCTCTGGCTTCACAGCTGTTAGCAACTAATGAAATCAGGCTGCCCAAATTAGTTTAAATAATTTCCATTATTTGAAGTCAATAGACATAAACTTTAACCACATTTATAAAAATAAATTCATGTCAATGCCTAGATTTGTGTTTGTATGCTGGGGATGGCAGACTCAACAGAATCACAAGATCATTGCATCCATCTGTGCCTTAATCCAAGGACCACCTGTCTCCCAGCCCATACAATGTTACAGTGCTAGAACCTAATAGTTACATATATATATATATATATATATATATATATATATATGTGTGTGTGTGTGTGTGTGTGTGTGTGTGTGTGTGTGTGTGTGTGTGTAAATATATTTGTTTTCTTTCTTAGCCCTTTCAAGGATAGGAACATTGTCTTGCATATTGTTCTCTGACTACTGCATAAAGAATTTCCTGGTATGTTGTAAAGTTTCAGAAAATACTTGTTGAACACACAAATGAATAAATGACCTCAAGCTATATTTAGCTAACTGCATTGTGTCTTTTAGTTCCTACAGTTGTTTTGGTTCTGAACTTTGCATCTGCATGGTTGTCTACTATAATGGCTAATATTGACTGTCAATGTGATACATATGGGAAAGGGGAAGTTCAACTGAAAAAATGGCCTTCATCAGCTTGGCCTATAGGCATGACTGCGGGGCATTTTCTTCATTGCTAATAGACATAGGAGGGTCCAGCCCACTGTGGGTGGTACCATCCTTAGGCAGCTCAAACTGGGCAGTATTAGAAAGGTAGCTAAGCATGAGCCTTGGAGGAAGCCAGTTAACAGTGTTCTTTCATGGTCTCCGCTTCAGTTCATGCCTTTTGTTCCTGCCTTGCGCTCCTGCTCTGTCTTCCATAAATGATGGACTGTAACGTGAAATAAAATCCACCCTCCCCCAACTTGCTTTTGGGATGGGTGTTTATTGCAGAAAGCAAGCTAGGGCAGCTGCTCTCCCACAGTCCTGCAGTGAAGTCGTGTAGAATGTGCAGTTTCCTTCTTTTCCTTGATGTGAGAGGGGCTTCTTCCAATGACCGTCCTCTAAGCCTTCTGTCGGCACGGGACTGTGTCATTCTGTGTATCATTCAGTATTTTGTACCACCCAAGGTTTTTTCCAGATCTTTAAGAACTTCCGTGTTGTTTTCCCACCCTTCTTTATGTACTAATTCAATGAAACATCCCAAGAAACCAGGGCAATGTCTCTTGGCATGTAACATGGTATGTAGATTTTTAGGTTGTTGATTTTCAATGCAGTGCCACAGACTTGGCTTTTCTGTGATCACAGATGTGTGACTTCAATTATAGCACCCAGAGACCTCTACCTGTCTCATGTTTCATAAGGTGCTTTTGAGAGTATTATTATTATTGCTATTATGATGATGATAATGGTGTGTGTGTGTGTGTGTGTGTGTGTGTGTGTGTGTGTGTGTGTGTAAGTGAAGTCATGTGCTTGACACAGAAGGCACGTGGAGGTCAGAGGACAACTGTCAAGGGTCAGTTCCCTCCTTCCCACAAGGTGTTCCAGGGCTGGACTCAGGTTGACAGGTGTGCAGCAGGTACTTTTCCTCGCTGAGCCACTTGGCAGACCTTATCACATTTTAAAAATTAGTATCGACTCATTGTCAAGTTTGGGTTATTATACTGGCAAACCCATAATCTCAAGTAGCATGTTTTTGCTGTTGTTTTGTTTGTCTTGGGTTTCTTGAGATAAGGCTTCCCTATGTAGCCTTGGCTGACCTGGAACTCACTATGTAGACCAGGCTGGACTGTGACTCAAGAAGCTCTGCTGGCTCCTGCCTCTTAAGTAGTTCTGGGATTAAACATGAACCACCATGCCTGGCTTTGTGTGTGTGTGTGTGTGTGTGTGTGTGTGTGTGTGTGTGTGTGTGTGTGTGTGTGTATGATAAGATCTTGCTGTGTAGCTTGAGTTTGTTTCAAATTTATGATCTTCCTGTGTCAGTCTCTCAAGTACTGAGATTACCGCCCTGTGTCATTATCCCCTACATAGTCTTATTCTAAAAACATTTTCTTCAATAAATTCATTTCTATAAAGTTAAAAATATATATTAATAATATATTGTTTTAATATGTAGTAAAACACTTAATATTTATTATCAGAGTATTAAAAAGATTGGTATGTTTTTGCCTTATATCATGTATTTTTCTTTTCTAAGCTACATCTCTAATAATGTGAACCTAGTATTTGCTGAATTCTTATTTCTAAAAGTTATGTTGATTGTTAAAAAGGGTATCTACTTTTTGCTTCAAAATTGCATCTAATGATACAGAAATGCAAAATATTTGCATGTTTAAGTAACTTATGTCTGTGAATTGTAATATTTTTATTCTTAAAAACATTTAGTTTCTGTGTGTGTGTGAGTATATGTGTAAGTATATGTGTGTGAATGTGTGTGAGTGTATGTGTGAGTGTGTGTGTATGTGTATAAGTCTGCACCATTTTGAGCATGTCGAGGTCAGAGAACAAGTCAGCTCTCTCATTCAACCATGTGGAACCCAGAGATTAAACTCGGGTCGTTAGGCTTGGTGGCAAATGCCTTAACCCACTGAGCCAACTCACTGGCCCTAAACCATAATATTTTTATATCTGAGGGAAAGACTATAAATGCTAAGTACCAGGTTGAAAAACATCAGAGCAAATCCTGTTAAATGAGGCATATCCTCAAGTCTATTTTTTTTTTACATAGAAGTGTGTAAATATTTAATCCCAAATATTTTCCTAGCCACTGGCTTCTTGCCTTCTCGCAGAGCATTGAGTTTATTAAACATATCTCTAAGCAAAACTTCTAAAAAGTTGCTTCTATTTATGATAATTTTGAATGATTCATCAAATTTACACAGTTCACCAAATCATAGGCTTTCTTGATATGATTCCAGCACAGAATATAAAATGTATCCAACTATAACTAGGAACTTGGAATGTTCCAGAACACAATGATGGGAGTGCAGAAAGTTCAGGGCTAAGTCTTGAGTGTCATTTTTGTTTTGGGTGGTCTCATGATTTTTGAGCACAACTACCCTAAGAATTCTCTTTGTCATTCTTATCAAAAGTATTGCAAGTTCTCAAATGTTCCCAAGCCATGACTTGTTAGATTTCCAATTACATACAAGGTAGAGGGCTTTATTTTGGCAGACATACATGTTATTATACATTATTTTTTGTCTCCCTCTCCCATTGCCTTCCCTCATCTGCTCTGTTCTCCTCTTGTTGGTTCCCTGCCTAGCCTCCGTAATAGCTGCTTCTTTTGCTTATATACAATGTGTCCTATCACCCCCTCATCGCGCCTCCCCTCCTCAAGTTCTCTTCCCATCTCATGGTCACCTCTCTCCTTTCATAATCTACAGTGTACACACACACACACACACACACACACACACACACAAACTCACAGTCACACAGACTCTCTCTCTCTCTCTCTCTCTCTCTCTCTCTCTCTCTCTCTCTCTCTGCCCAATTTGCCTTCAGAGTCTGGCTTATTATTTAGTTTTACATAATGATTTTCAGTTGAATCCATTTTCCACCAGCCATCATAATTTCGTTTTGCTTTACATCTACATAAATTGTATTGTGTTTATATATCACATTTTCCTTATCCATTGATCTGTTGTTAACTAGCTTAGATGGTCATTTCTTGGTCACTGTGAATAGTGCAACAATAAACATAGACACACAAATATCTCTGTGGTATGTCAACCTAAAGTTCTTCAGGTGTAAATCCAGGAGTTGTACAGCTGGGTCACATGGTCACTCTAATGAGGGGCCTCCACACTGACTTAATGCCATCATCAGTTCACATTCCCATCAGTGGAGAATCAAGGTCTCCTTTTCCCCACATCTTCACCAGTATTGACGTCATTTGACTTTTTTGACGATAGCTGTTCTGATTGGGGTAAAATGAATCTTAAAGTAGTTTTAATTTACATTCCCTTGATGGCTAAGAGTGTTGAGTACTTTTTCAAGTATTTATTGGCTATTTGTATGTCTTCCTTCAAATAACTTAGCTCCTTCATTAATTTATTGACATGATAATTTTTTCAACTTCTTTAGACATTCTAGGTATTAATCCTCTATCTGATGTGTATGGATAAAGATTCTGTGATGGTTTGAATGGGAATGGCTCCCATAGGCT
Organism: Peromyscus californicus insignis; assembly: GCF_007827085.1. Classification (NCBI taxonomy): domain Eukaryota; kingdom Metazoa; phylum Chordata; class Mammalia; order Rodentia; family Cricetidae; genus Peromyscus; species Peromyscus californicus. The sequence continues at coordinate 97,490,294 of NW_026294606.1, forward strand.
TATGTGTTTGAATGTTTGGCCCATAGGGAGTAGCACTATTAGGAGGTGTGGCCTTGTTGGAGCAGGCATTGACTTGTTGGAGGAAGTGTGTCACTGTGGGGGATAAGTGTGTTACTTTGAGGTCTCAGATGCTCAGGTTAGGCCTAGTGTCACTTTTTACTTCTGCTGCCTGGGGATCAAGATGTAGAACTCTCAGCTCCTTCTATAGTACCAGGCCTGGTGCCCTGTCCCACCATGATAATAATGGACTAAACCTCTGAAACTGTAAGCCACCCCAATTAAATGTTTGCCTTTATAAGCGTTGCTGTGGTCATGGTGTGTCTTCACAGCAATAGAAACCCTAACTAAGACAAATTCTTTTTCCTGTTCTGTAGGCTGTCTCTTCACTCTGGTGACTGTTTACTTTGCTGTTTATTAATTTAATGTAATCTCATTTATCAATTCCTGGGATTATTTCCTGGGCCATTAGAATCCTTTTCAGAACATCCTTATGTATGCCTTTAAGTATTTTCTCTATGTTATCTTCTAGCAGTTTCAAATTTTCAGGGTTTACATTAAGTCCCTTGACCCATTTTGAATTCACTTCTGTGCAGAATGAGAGCTATAGATCTAGTTTTATTCTCCTACATGCAGAAACCCTGCTTTCCCAGCAATATTTGTAGAAAACATGCCTCTTTTGCCAGTATATGCTTTTGACACTATCATCAAAAATTAGGTGGCAATCAAAATACATTGTATGAAGTTCTCAATTAATAAAATATTATTTAAAGAAAAGAAAATCATGGGTCAGCACTTTTGTGGGTTTATATCTGCAGTCCATTGTATTGATCTACATGTCTGTTTTCATACCAGATCATACAGATTTTGTAGCTCTGTTTTATAATTTGAGGTCAGATGTTGTGATACATTCAGCCCTTCATTCTGCTTAGAATTGCTTTGGTTATTTGGGGCCTTTTGTGCTTTTGTGGATAGTTTTATGCCAACTTGACACAGCTAAAGTCATCTGAGAGGAGGGAAGCTCAATTTAAAAAATGCCTCCATAAGATTGGGCTATAGGCAAGCCTGTAGGGCATTTTTTAAAAATTAGGGATTAATGAGGGAGGGCCAGCCCAGTGTGGGTGGTGCCATCCATGGGCTGGTAGTCCTGGATTCTATAAGAAAGCAGACTGAGCAAGCTATGTGGAGCAAGCCAGTAAGCAGCTCTCCTCCATGGCCTCTGCATCAGCTCCTGTCTCCAGGTTCCTACCCTTTTTGAGTCCCTGTTCTGACTTCCTTTGAAGATAAACAAAGCTGTGGAAGTGTGAGTGAAATAAACCCTTTCCTTTCTAAGTTGCTTTGGTCATGGTGTTTCATCCCAGCAATAGAAACAATAGACTAAGACATGTGCTTTCCACAGGAATTTTAAGATTCTAGTTTTAGGGCCACCAAAATGGTTCAGAGGGTGAGCACTCGTGAGGCCAAAGCTGACATCCTAGGTTTGATTCCTGGGCCCCAGATGATAGAGAGAGAGAGAACTGACTTCCTCAAGTTTTTCTTTAATCACATGCATGCCATGCACACACAATATACAATAAATAAATGTTTTTCCTTTAATGAAAAAAAAATACCCTGAAACCCAAACCAAATATACGAAAAGACTATAAGTTTCTTGTTTTGTAATATAATTGGCATTTTGATGGGGACTGCATCCTGTTCCCACCTTCTCGTGTCTTCTTTTATCTCTTTCTTGGGTGTCTTAAAGTCCATTGTGCAGGTCCTTCAGTAGCTTGGCAAGGTTTATCCACAAGTATTTTATGCTTTGATGCTATTGTGAATGAGATCCGTCCCTCCTGCAATTTATTTCTTAGAAAATCTGTTATTTATACATAAAAAGGTTACTGAGTTTCGCATGCTGTTTTTCTATCCTGCTATGTGCTAAAAGTGTTTATCAAGTTGAAGAGTCTTCTAGCGGAGTCTTATGTATAAAATCGTTTGCCAGTAGAGACGTTCTGTCTTCTTCCTTTCATCTTTAGTTCACCTTCTTTCTTTTGTCTTATTGGTCTGGCTAGGACTTTTGAGTGCTGTGATTAGCAGAGTAGTGAGAATGGGCAGTCCTGTCTCATTTGTGGTTTTAGAAGACATGCTTCCTTTCCTCTGTAGGTTGTCTAGTATTAGCTATAGGTTTGTCTTGCACAGTCTTTATTAGGGTGAGATATATTTATTCAGTTTCTAATTTCTTCAGACCTTTCATCATGAAGGGATGGTGCATATCCTCAAGGGCCCTTTCTGTGTCTAATATAATGATCATTTCTGTCTTTAAGTCTCTTTATGAACTATATTGCGTTTATTGATTTGCCTATGATGAACTAAACTTACATTCCTGGTAGGAAGCCGACTTGGTCATGGTGTATGACCTTCAATATGTTTTTGAACTGAATTTGTATTTGCATGTATTTTGTTGAGAGCATTCCATTTTTTACTATCAAGAAAGTTGAACTGTGGTTCAATTTTTATTGTGTCTTTATGTGATTTTGGTATTAAGATAATACTGGCTTTATGAATGAGTTTGGTAGTATTTCTTCCCATTTTATTGTGGGGAACAGGTTGAGAAATATTCTTGTTGCTCTGTCTTAGATTTATCAGAATTCGTTATTGAGACTATTCAGTCTTGGGCTTTCTTTGTAGAGAAATGTTCTCATTACCAATTTGCTCTTATTGAACACTGTGGGTATTTTTAGGTTCTTTATACCTTCCATACTTACTTTTAATAGGTCATACATATCAAGAAATTTGCCTGTTTTCCTATATTTTTCAGTCTTCTCAAAACATAAATTTCAAAATGTTCCCCAATGATTCTCTGGATCTTAATTGGAATCACTTTCAAAAGCCCTTTTCAAGTCCAATTTTATTTTAATGGGCATCCTGTTTCTTTTGGCTAGTTTGGGTAGGTATATTAGTTTCTTTTCTATTGCTGTGAAACACCATGACCATGGTAACTTATAAAAGAAAGTATTTAATTTGGCTTATGGTTTCAGGGAGTTAGATAGACTCCATGATGGTAGAGTGAAGGAACAGCTTAAATCTCACATCTTGATTCAGAAGAATAAGAGGGAGGGACAGAATGATGGAGAGAGGGGGAGATTAGGAATGGTGCCAGCCTTTGGAAACCTCAAAGCCCACCCCCAGTGTCATCCCCCCTCCAACAAGGCCACATCTTTTAACCTTTCCCTAATAGTTCCACTAACAGGGGAACCAAGTATTCACATATATGTCCCTATGGGGGGCATTCTCATTCAAATCACCATAATAGGAGTTTGTTATCTTGTTTACCCTTTGAATGAACCAACACTTCGATTTTTGTATTGTTCTTTTAGTCTCTATTTCATCAATTTCTTCTTTGATATTTTATCATTTCTTATGACCTACTGCTCTTGGCTATTGCTTGTTCTTGTTTTATTAAGACGTTAGATACATCATTAGGTTATTTATTTGAGATATCTTTGGTTTTCCTTTAAATGTAAGCACTCATAGGTATTTATTTTCCACTTAGACCCGCCCTACCTATATCTTAATCTCTCTCTCTCTCTCCCTCCCTCCCTCCCTCCCTCCTTCCCCCTCTCTCTCTCTCCCTCTATCTATCTATCTATCTATATATATTTTAAACAAGGGAACCATGGTAGGGTGGGAGGAGGAAAAAAAGAGAAAAAAGAAAGAAAAGGCTGCCAAATAAAGAAAAAAAAGTGTGAACAGTATTAGATCAATATATGATGCCTGGCAAAATCTAAAATCATAATATTTTGTTTCAATAAAATAAAGTGAAATAACATATGGTAAAGTAAAATAAAATGTAAAAGAAAAAAAGGGATGCATCATGCACATGTAGAACCGAAGAAGAATAAAGAAAACAAATTGGAATTGGTTCTTTCTGAGTTCTTGAAATTTAGAGACTGTTCCCAGCATATGGGGAGGAGGGCCATCTAAACTTGTGGATTCTGTGCTTCCTAGGGTCTATGGTGCTGTTGAGCTCCCATGGGACCATTATCTACAGTCATCCTAAACCAACTTCACTTTGGCATCTTCCTTTTTTGTGAACCCAAGGCCTCTGCTGGCCATACTTAGCTTTGCAGACAATGGGCTGGACAAGTTCTTAGGAGTTACACAGGTTTCTCAGATTGTAGGGGGTAGGGTAATTGCTCTAGCTGAAGGGGTTCTTCCAAGTACATCTTGAGTGGAGGAAGCAGCTACCATCCTGCTCTCTGTCCAGGCAGTGGACCTGTTTTCATGATTTTCCTAATCACGGATCTCTTGCTGGAAGGATGTAGCTGTGCATTCTAAGTATTTCATCGGAGCTTTAAAAATTTCAGACTCTATAGCTGTAATGGCAACTAGGTTTCTCCAGATGTTGACCCACTTGCTAACCTGATGCTCAGGACTGCCAGTCTCCAGTCACTTTCCTTCTTGGGCCTGTTCCTGGTCACTGAGGATGATGGTGGAACCTTCTTTTCCTTGCATGTCACTGCCTGAGCAAATCCTCCTACAATCCCTATGCTTTGCTTGCCAGCATTCTGCCTTCCTGCTCTCCACAAGGGCCTCCCAACACTAAGTCTCAACCTGGGGACGTGGCAGGTTAAATCCAGTCTCCTTAACTGTGGTTTTGCCTTGTTCTCAGGACCCCTAGGTAGCTCAGTTCTAAAGAATAATTTCCCTCTCAGCATCCTGGCCACTGAATGCTGAGTCATAGAGGGTAACACAGTAGGTTGGCAGTGAAAAGAAGCCCTGTTTTGTCAACTGGATTTGAGGCCTGTGTTAGCTGTGGGTTTGTCCTAAGGCAGGACTGATAGTGCTGCCTGGCATATCTTCAGAATTAACTTCTGTTCACCTTCCCACTGCTGGGGACTCACATAGGAGCTGTGTTCAGCTTGGTATCTTTTTGGTGAGTCACTGATCTTTTCTCCCATAATTTTTAGTAATAATAATAATTAATATCATTATCATCATTTGTTGTGCCATTTCTACCTTGGTGGAAGCCCTTTCCTGTCTCTTTTGAGTCTATTCTTTCTTGTATTGACTCTCATTCACAAGGTCACACACAAGTGGCTTCTAGCCTGTCATCTTACCCAGGAGTCAAGAACATGGCTTTTGCTTTTTACCAAGATGCTATGCAGCACTGAAGTTTCTATTTGCTGTATTGTCATACAATTAAATAATTTCCTCAAAAATAGAATTTTACTGAAATTAAAGTGTCACATACAATGATGATAGGTTTTTTAAAGCACCATGAAGATAAATTCCCTGTCATTATGATGACACAATGCTATTGAAATGTGTCAACAAATAATTTTTCATTAACAATGTGTAATGGTCCTAATGTAAAACTGACAACATTTGGGGTGGGAGATAGGGCTTGGTGGTTAAAGAGCATTGGCTATTCTTGCAAAGGACCCAAATTCAATTCCCAGCACACACATGGTAGCTCACAACTGTTGCTTGAGTTTTTCTGCCTGGCCCACAGTCAGGGCAAATCTCTCTCACCCGCCAGTCCCAAGCCGCTCAAACCCGATCAAGTAAACACAGAGACTTATTTTGGTTACAAACTGTATGGCCGTGGCAGGCTTCTTGCTAACTGTTCTTACAGCTTAAATTAATCCATTTCTATTAATCTATACCTTGCCACGTGGCTTGTGGCTTACCGGTACTTTACATCTTCCTTGTCCTGATGGCGGCTGGCAGTGTCTCCTACTCAGCCTTCCACTTCCCAGCTCTATTCTCCTCCTTGTCCCACCTATACTTTCTGCCTAGCCAATGGCCAATCAGTGATTTATTCATTGACCAATCAGCAACACATTTGACATACAGACCATCCCACAGCACTTCCCCTTTTCTTTTCTTAAAAAGGAAGGTTTTAACCTTTACACATCTCCAAAGTCAGCTTGGTATATTTGGGAATTTGGGCGTAGCTTCTCTTACTACTTCCTGCTGGAGGGGGGCGCTGTATCTTCTGGGGAAACAAAGAAAATTTTAGGATCATGGAGTAGTCCGTGAGGCTGTATCATCTGAGCCAGTTGTCTTGAAATGGTTCTGGATGTTGGATCATCTGGGCCATGGTGTCATCGGAGACCTTTCAGGGGGTCTTGGCTGGTCAAACCTGATGTATCTTACTCTGGAACAAATCCATAGCCTCTCGCTTTCTGTGGAAACAAAAGAGACTCTTTTCCAAAGCAACATATCCTTACATCCAAATTTTGAAGTCAAAGTATCTTTAAAATATACATACTGGTTTAACTCAGCTTCCTTTACAATCAAATATCTCTCTGTAGTTAAGAATCCCAAAGACAACACAATCCAGACTCTCTGTGTAATAGTCATCTCTACGTGGCTTATTTTTTATATTAATTTTACTGTCTCTTTAAAGACTTTATTTTTTAAAACCATGTATTTGTTTCTATACTGTATATATCACCTTTTTTTGTCTCTTTCAAGCCTACGTATATTTTACACACATTTTAAACTATTACATCTGAATCTGTCTTATTGTGAATCTATTGCTTTAAGCTGCAGCAACTGTGGCTGCTGGCTCCGCCCACCTCAGCTTCCCAACTTGGCGTGGTACTTTACCACCAGCTCTGGGAGCTATCGTGGGTCTATGCTTTTATCCAAGCAGCGTGTAGCCCAGAAACCTCTTTTTTTGTTTTGTACTAGCAAAGGCTAAATCCACAATGTAGCTTAATGTGCCACTTGCAGAGGCCTCATTCCCGCCATACTGCAGGTCGAGCGCGCACGCCAGCAACCCGCCAGTAGCTCAAACCGGCAGCTGCCGCTCATTTGAGAGAGACAATTAGGAAGCTGTTTTTAGCTCCGTTTTAGAATCTTTTCTCAGGTTTTAGGTGGAAACTCTTGCCACCACGTTGGACGCCATTTGTTGCTTGAGTTTTTCTGCCTGGCCCACAGTCAGGGCAAATCTCTCTCACCCGCCAGTCCCAAGCCGCTCAAACCCGATCAAGTAAACACAGAGACTTATTTTGGTTACAAACTGTATGGCCGTGGCAGGCTTCTTGCTAACTGTTCTTACAGCTTAAATTAATCCATTTCTATTAATCTATACCTTGCCACGTGGCTTGTGGCTTACCGGTACTTTACATCTTCCTTGTCCTGATGGCGCTGGCAGTGTCTCCTACTCAGCCTTCCACTTCCCAGCTCTATTCTCCTCCTTGTCCCACCTATACTTTCTGCCTAGCCAATGGCCAATCAGTGATTTATTCATTGACCAATCAGCAACACATTTGACATACAGACCATCCCACAGCACACAACCATCTGTAACTCTAGTTCCAGGTGAGCAGACACTCTCTTCTAGCTTTCTTGGCCACCTCATGCACGTGGTACACATATACATATGCAGACAGATACTCACATATGTTGAATAAAAGTAAATAGTTTTAAAAAATAGCACCATTGAATTTTGGAGGAATTATTGCTGATACCACAGACATCATTCTTACTACTTGGCAGATGTCACTCATGAAATAAAGTAGATATGTCACTTCTTTCATGTACATAAAAATGGAATTAAAACTAAAGAAAATTAGTGAACCAAATGACTTACATGAAAAAATCTAGCACTTTCTCCAATTCAATAAGAACTGGTGGCTTCAGGCAACGTCTTCTCAAAATCAAAAACAAATTTGCAACAGACGTTGCTTTGTTGTGAAATTGTATCTTCCAGTTTTCTTGTGGTTGTTATAATTTAGACATGGTATACACCATGTTACATCAGATTTCTTGATGCTTTAAAATTAAGTGTGCCTTTTAAGGCTCATTGGTGTCAAAGATTTATTTTATACTAAAACAAAAAGCATTACGATACCTAAGTGAATTAAGGAGATTTATGTACACAATAAATGACAGAACCTTTGTAGTAAGAGTGTTTAGGCTATTACAGCTTCTCACTTATTTTACATCCTTAACTTGTTGTTTCCCAGGATACTCCCTGATCCTGTGTCTTACTTAGCTCAGCACAGACAGCCACAGGGACCCCAAGTGACCAGCAGGGGCAGAGCATGGGGCTCCTCTTTCCTATTACCCACAGACAGATGGGGTTACTGTCTTAGCTGCTCCTGTCTCAGAGCTCTTAATTTATCAGCTGCATGCTGTCCTTGAAAGGAAGGTGTTTCATTATCCCGTGTCTATAAAGTGCTTGGACAAGGAGAGAGGGCACAGCTAGTTGTTTTGTGGCCTTAACCACACGTTTCTGTAAGTGGTCAGTTTTCCTATACACGCGGCTGACTCCTTTTGTGGGTCCTTTGAAAAGTTGCAAGAAACAAGATTACTCTACCAAAGGAAGGGCCACTTGTGTGAATGAGGGTGTTAAAAATCACTCTCCATTAAAGTTTGAAAAATCTAGGACAAGGGTTAAACCAGGCAGGATCAAACAATACACTGGTAAGCAAGGGTAACCCAGGCCACTCATGCACAAGGTTAGAACTATCCAGACAGAAATTCTGAGCTGACAGTAAATTAATTGCCTATGAATAATTGAAGCTGTGATTATTCTGGCTTAACCAAAACCTCAATTTTGGAGGATAACTTATTTCTCAAGTCTAGATGCTATCATATTTAGTAAAAAATGAAGTATACTTTTATTTATCTAGTCATTTATTCCATGGATGTATCTAGGCAGTGTTTTCTTTTCCAAAAACAAAAGGCTATTTACAGAGTAAAACAAGAAATCTTGTATCCTCAAGTCTACTTTTATTTATTTTATTTTATTTTATGTGTTAGAATGTAGTCATGTGCATACCACAGTACACTTGTGGAGGTCAGAGGAGAGCTCTCTGGAGTCAGGTGTCTCCACCCATGGGATCCTGAGTTTGAACTCAGGCCTGTTTATGAGTGCCTCCACCAACTGAGGTAAACTTCTGGCTTGAGGCTACTGAAAAAATATTTTAATTGTTTGTGAGTGTGTTGAAAGGTCTGATGCATGGCAGAAGATAAAATTTCTCTCTAGGAAAGACATACCCATTCACATGTTCCCACCACAATAGTGAGAAGCTCCTGGTCTCCCAGACTCAGGTTGTGCATGCCTTTCTCCAGGATCTAAATGTATTTGAATATATGGGACAGACGACCATTAGAAGTGGTGTGTGAAAATCAGCAGCTCTGTTAGTGGCTAAAGCCACAGGGGTCTCCCTTGTGATTCCCACTGAATGGAGAAGGAATGGTGAAAAGTCACCCCAAGTCTGCAGACCGCGTGTGTGAAGAAAGCAGCGTTGGTGACTTCGTTCAGGCGCTGTCTGCCAGCTTTTCCAGCAGTGAGCTTATCAGCTGCCACTTTCTTTACTTTCCCTCTCTGACAGAAGGGAGTCCACAAGTGCAACCCACAGGGAGGAGGGTGGAAATCCCACTGGGTCTCTTGTGGAGAGAGTGTTGAGGAATTCAATTAGAAGCACTCTTCTACATGAGTTAAATGCAGAAGATATCCATCTTATCTATCTATCTGGGAAAAAAAAAGTATCAAGACCAAAGATATGAAGTTATGTATTTCTAATATTTGAGCACACTGATGGTTTTGTTTTCCCAGGACACCAATTCTTAGTATTATTTAATAACATTTTATACCATTTGTTATCCTGTCTATGAAAGGTGCAGTTTGAAGGTTCTTCTTCTTCTTCTTATTTTTTGGTTTTAGTGTTTTAAATATACTACACAGAGCAGAGGGTCAGTCTACATATAGTAAACAGTCTTCAAGCCCAAAAGCTGCAGATGTGCATAGTTGTGTACTTAGACATTTCTAATGGTTCATAGTATGAGGATGTTACTTTTATATTTATTGCATTTTGAACTTCGATACCATCTTCAGCACAGTCAACTAGTCAAAAATTCCCCATATCACTCTGTCTTATATACATGTACACTAAAAGTTACTTAATGTGAGCAAAAAAAAAAGGCATGCAGACAATTAGTATGTATTTTGGGGAAGCTAGGCAGGAGGTAGGGATGGATCCTGATTCTTCTGAAAGCTTCATACACTAACTCTCATTTCACCCTGGATTTTGCCTATAGCAGTCACTGCTGTGGAAGCCTTCTGGGTTATTTCTAGTTCCCTTCACTTTTATATTTATCTGGAAATCTCTAGGGAAGGGATATTTGTCCCACTCTCATTTATTCATTAATTTATTTAGTTTTTTTAAAACAGTATTTTAAAAGGTTTAATTATGTGTGTTTGGGATGTATGTGCATGTGAATACTGGAGCCCTTGAAGGAAAGAAGCAGTGATAAGTGTACATAGAATAAATTATATATTTATATCCCCCGCAAGAAGCTACAAAGAGTGAGGGAGGAAGGTAAGAGTGCTGGAATAGATACATATCCTGCCACAGCTAAGGATTGGGAATTCCTCTAAATGTCTTACTGATTTCTTCCATGGCTGAACAATACTTAGAAGCTAGGACTTCAGTGCTGGATGTGCTCATTGCTATAGAGGGATCACTGATTCTTGGTATGCTCAGTAAACACAGCTAGGAAATTGATGCTTGCATGGTGTCTTAGCCAGGGTTACTACTGCTGTGATGAAACACCATGACCAAAAGCAAGTTGGGGAGAAAAAGGTTTATTAGGCTTATACTTCCACATCATAGTCCATCACTGAAGGAGGTCAGGACAGGAACTAAAGCAAGGCAGGAGCCTGGAGGCAGGAGCTGATGCAGAGGCTATGGAGGGGAGCTGCTTACTGGATTGTTGATCGTGGCTTGCTCAGCCTGCTTTGTTATAGAACCCAGGACCACCAGCCCAGGCGAGGTACCACCCATAGTGATCTGGGCCATCCCATACCAATCAAGAAAATGTGCTATAGCCTTGCCCACAGGCCAATCTAGAGAAGACATAATCTTAACTGAGATTTCCTCTTCCAAAAATGACTCTAGCTTGTGTCAAGTTGGCACAAAACTAACCAGGACACGTGTCAATGGGTATGTGCTACACACCTGTATTTGCTATGTGTGTTTATCCATTAAGTGTGTGTTTGTATTCCTATCTGGGACTCTGATCCAGCATTTTCAACTTCCTCCCTTGTTCTTGGTAGCTTTTTGCTGGGGTAATGTACTGGTTGGTTGACACAAGCTAGAGTCATCAGAGAGGAAGGAGACTCAGTTGAGAAAAATGCCTCCATGAGATCCAGCTGTAATGTATTTTCTCAATTAGTGATTAATGGGGGGAGGACCTGGCCCATGGTGGGTGGTGCCATCTCTGGGCTGCTGGTCCTGGGTTCTATAAGAAAGTAGGCTGAGCAAACAAGAGGAAGCAAGCCAGGAAGCAGCACTCCTCCGTGGCTTCTGCATCTGCTCCTGCCTCCAGGATCCTGCCCTGTTTGAGTTCCTGTCTTGACTTCCTTCAGTGGTGAACAGCAATGTGGAAGTGTAAGTCAACTAAACCCTTTCCTCCCTAACTTGTTTTATGGTCATGGTATTTCATCACAGCCATAGAAATCCTAACTAAGTCAGGTAATAAGAAACTCAGTTCCAGTTATGGACAAATTATTTATTTATCTGCTTCGTTACAGCATGCCGTTAAAATAGCCTCACCATTCCCATTCTCTTCTCCGTGAGAAACTCAGCTAACAGAGTAGAATGTTTGCATTCAGTTCCTGTTGTCATTAGCCTGAACTGTCCTTTCAGAGCGCTCACCTCCCCCTTCCAGTAAGGAAGCACTGTACATTTGCAACAGACTTGTTTGTCTTCTGTTGCTGTGTTACTTGGCAGAATCCAGTGGCTGACGACCTATCTGTTGAGTCACCCATAGTCTGTCAGGCCAGGAGTCTAGGCAGGTTTCACTGTCCCTTCGTGAAGGGTTTCATGACAGACACTGAGATGGATTGTTCAGGGTATGGAATTTATAAGAAGAGTTGTTAATTCTATGGACAGGCATACGGACAGACAACAGCATGGCAGGAGTTCTGAGGAAAATCCAGGCCCCAGCGCTGGAGAGAGACAGTATGGCGGGGGCTCTCACGTGAGGAAATCAGAGTCCGTGAGACAGAAGCAGGCATCTCTTCCGACACCTTTCTGGGGGTAGGGGTGATTTCATAGCACAAGCCTACACCAGCTGGTCTCTGATTCCAAGGCAGAGCAAAAAGGATGTAGGGAGCAGGATGTGTGGCCACCAACACCGCTTTAGATGTAAACTCACCTCTCAGGAGAGAGGTCCCGGCACCTGAGGTCTGCTAGCTCGGGACTCACAGCGTCTCAGTAGGTGCCCGCCGGTGATTGTGACAGGGAAATGCTGCTGCGAGCTGTTGCAGTCTGTGCAGCAGCTGGGTTCCCGCATTACATCCTTAGGCTTTGCTTAGGGTCTGAACGAGATAGACACGAAGGTGTTGCCTGTGCTGGGGTCTTATCTCATGGCTCTGGGGAAGACATGTTCCAGGCTGATTCGGATTGTAACAGATGCCAGCTCTGCAGCTGTATGAGTGAAATATTCATTTCTCTGCTAGCTGTCAGCTGAGGTCACTCTCAGCTCCTTCATGTTTCTCTCCAGGTCTTATATGAGCCTTTCAAAACTCGAAGCAAGGGAAAAAAAAACCCTGGAATCCTATTTCCATTTAGAATCTGACCTCTGCTACCAGCTGGAATAAATTCTGCTTTTAAAAGTCTCTGGTGGATAGATTAGCCCCATCCAAAAAGTTCCCTCTTTGATGACCTGAAAGTTGACTGACTGAAAATCTTAATTATATCCAAAAAATTCTACTTTATATGTAATATAATATCATAGGTGTGTAACATATCCAGAGTCCCAGGGGTTGTCATAGGAAACCTTAGGGTCCATTATGGAATCCTGCTTAAGATAGGAAGTTGCATCCATTTGTTACCATTGGTATGTCATCCTAGGATCCCTCATATCCAGGTTGAGATGTGAAAGTCTTGGAGTATTCAGGGAGTATCTATTACTGTGGTGGTGAAGATGGTATCATGTGCTTTTAAAATATGTGCTGTATTTTCTGTATAAATCATACTTCAGTGAAATCGTTCAATATAAGAGTTTGCATGTAGTTACATACATTACTTGTGGTGTACAGACTCATTGACTTATCTGTTCACCCCTAAAGGTCAACACTGGCCAGTGCATCATACCCCAATTGTAGCCCACTTGGTAGACAACATCTTCTCCTACAATCCACCTTTTGCAACCCCAGATTTAGATTTATTAGTTTCTTTCCTTATAATGTGATGTCATGAGTGGCATCACACAGTATATAGCTTTAGGGTTCAACTTGTAGCACTCAACAAAATGTATTTAAGAATTGTGTTGTTGCTTTAACCAAACGTCCCTACCTTTTCCAGCTGGGCCTCTCCACTGTAGATGGCGACAGAGCTTGTTTGCAGCCACGATGATACTATGAAAACATTGTAAGGTTTACCAAAAATGACAGGCTTGCCTAAATCACTCTTCATAGGACTTTGCTTAAGGGACTAAACTCTCTTAGATCTCTTGCTTTTTATAAATAACAAGGAATACACACACACACACACACACACACACACACACACACACACACACGCAGGCACACATGCCCGTGTCACATATGCTTCAGTGTATGATTGACTTCTAGGTGGAACTGGCTTCTATATCATACTGACTCATGGAACAGATGCCTGTGTCATACTGACATGTGTTGAAATGGAAGGGCATTTCCATAGGCTGGAAAATCAAAGCACATCTGCAGAAAGCCTTCTACAACCAGACTCGTTTGTTTCCTAGGGGTCAACTGTGACTCACAGATTCCTGTTTGTAGAGGCTCAGCCAAATTTCAAGTAGTTCCTTCAAGGCTATAAAAACAGAAAGGAAACTTCATGATCCCTGCACAGACTATTACTAGCATTAAAAATTGATTATGAAATCCTCAAAGACAAAGAATTTTAACGCAAGGATTAATGAAATCTTTAAATGACCGTATTCCCTTACAACCTTGCAATTGCAATTTGATTCATTAGTTCTAATAAGTTAAGGGATATATTGTAAGAGGTAGAAGAATATTTTCCATGAAAAAAGATGAGAAAAATTTGCTAAGTGTAAATGCATAATTTATGTATAGTCTTTTTAAATAAAATTATTCTTTGTCCATGAAGATAAATCTTTATCTTTTTCTTCATAGAAGTAAATAATTAAAAAAAAAACAAAAAACTTTTTATTTATTTTGTGGGGGGGGGGATGGGGAGGTGCTTGAGAACATGGTGCACACTGGACGTCAGAGGAGAGTATGTGGAAGCCATTTCTCCCTTACCACCGTCTGTGTCCTTGGAAATGAACTCAGGACCTAAGGCAGGGGCCTCAATGCCCACTGAGGCACACTTTTACTTCAATGCATTGCTAAACCAAATGTGTCTGTTAACAATGATTCTTTTAGACATGAGGTGGGCATTTAAAATATATATGAACATAACAAAAGGAAAATAGCGAAACAGGGCATACAGGGGAATGTTACTTAAACAGAACTATCTTGCAGATTTGAATATAGTATTCTTCTCATGGTGCTTTGAAAGCATTCACACCAAGCATGGGTTGGAAAAGTGTTTAGAAAAATAACTTCATAGTTATTATTCACAGTGTAAATATGAATTTTGAAACAATGTTCGTGATTGAGGGCAAAATAATTTTCATGAAAGGAAAATATTTCCTTTAAACAGTTTAAGCTCATAATCTCCCTGCAGATGTTAAGAAATAAACAAAGCACACTTAAGTGGGGTCATTTTCAGACGCCATGATGTTATCAGCAAGATTTGCATCGGTTTTTCTTTTTCTCTTCCTACTTAAGTTCCTTGTTTATTGGGAGACTGGAAATGTTCTCACATACATTTGCATGGAAGTTAACGTTCCCTGGGAGCTAAGTAGTCACAAACCCTACTGTACTGTCCCTGAACCCCTCACGATTAGTTGAATCACATAAAGATTAACTTTGTACAGATAGATTAAAAACTTTTCAGTAGGCTGGCAGGATGGCTCAGTGAGTAAAGGCAACTGCTGAGGAAGCCCGATGACCTGACTTTACTTCCCTGATCCCAGGGTGGAAGGACGAAACTAACTCCTTAAATAGTCGTCATTGACATCTGCATGTGCACTGCGGTATGCATTCACACATATAAGCACACTCACACACCCACATAATAATAAAATTAAAAATTTTGGAATGGTTCAACAATTACTAAAGGCTAAACATGCATGGAACGGTGGCCACCATCTTCCCTTCCCCATTTTCAATCTCACTTTGAAGAGAAAAGCCAACAGATGCAGGTGGACTCAGAACCCTGGTAATTTTAAATAGAAACTATCAAATGATCTCCCTTTTTCTAGGAGACACGTCCAGTTTCCCCTGCTGGGCTCGCGTAAACAGGCATACCAATAATAACTACTTGTTTCATCTTTAAAATAAAGGTTTTTCCCCCCCTTAGGCTAGAGATCTTTTACCTTGCTCACATGCAGGCAATTTATTCCGGGCAGTGTTCTTGTGAAAGAAGGTTAAATGACAAGAGTGTGAAGCAGGAAGGTGGCTGAATGGGTTTGTTTTTGAGTTAGCTTTTCCTCTTACAGAGAGCTACATGGAATGTATCTCAGCTCCTCCATCTAAGGACGGCTGCAAAAAGATTTACCCGCTGACATCCATGTCAGCATGGGCCACCTTCATAGTGGCCTGTTAGACTGTGGGACCGTGAAGGCCAAGCTGACCTTTCAAGGGACTCCAGGGGGCTTGATTCCAAGGGGGAACGTGGAAATTGAAGAAATAATGGAGGCCAGGTGTTGCCATTGACACCTGTGGGATGCAGTGTGGCAGTGGGCAGTGGCTGGGGTGGAGCAAGAGCTGAGATGAGGTAAGGCCCTAGAGAATCTCTTGCACTTTGAATTGGCCAGAAGTCTTACTGTCTTCATCAGAATGCCTTGGAGATAGGAACTGGGGAAGTAGTTCATTGTAGAGTGCTTGGGTAGCATGCATAAGGCTCAGGTTTCCATTCTAAGCACCAAAATTAATAAAGGAGTTGCCCTGGAGGATGGACGGCTTGCATCCAAAGGTCTCGATCCAGTAGTTCTGGCTTGGGTACTGAGTGATGCTAATGCTGCTTGCTGGTCAGGTGATGACACTTTGATGAAGTGTCTTTGATGAAGACCACTAGTTTGGGGAATCTCAAGGTCCCCCAAGCCCTTTAGGCTATGGGGGTTTGGTTTGGTTTGGTGTGGGGCAGTACTGAGGATCAAACCCAGGGAGTTAGTTGCATGTACTAGACAAGGGCTCTGCCAGTGGTTTATATCCTCAATCTTGTTACTTTTTATTATGAGACAGACTGTTACTAAATTGTTTAGACTGGTCTTGAACACACTCTACAGATTAGGCAGGGCTTGAAACTGCAACCCTACTGTCTCAGCCTCTCTAGTAAACTGGATCACAGACTATGTGTGCCATCAGACCAGCTAGGTTACAACTTTAAGAACTGGAGTAAAATTACATGGGAATACAGAGTATGACTGATATAAACTAAATGTTATTTCATGGAAGCAATAAAAGAGTTAAAGAATAAGGCAACATTTAGATAAGATTGATCAATAACCTGAAACAACTTCTGACTGAAAGTAATGTCTCTAGCATCTTTTAAGATCCATTTTAACTATCTACATCTTTTCCATTTTTTTTAAAATCTACAACTAACCTATTATTTTAGGGAGAAAAGAAGTTGATGCACATATTATATATATTTTACATGGGGGGGTCAATGTAGGCTTTTTCATGTTTGTGCATATTCACATATACATGTATAATTATAGATTATATACACATAGTTTATAATTAAAGCATATGGAAATTTCGAATAAAATTAGTGGTAGTTAACTGCAATATTGTCAAGTGACTCAAGAACTTCCCTTTTGAGTATCAAACCATTATCTTCTGAGTGAAAAATTTAGAAGCTTAAGTCACCTATGATGGTATAATGTAAATTACAAGTCAAGGAATTATAGCCGACTGCCTTTGCTGGGTGTTGGACCTTAGCAGCATGCATAATTCATAGAAAAGTATGGAGAGGAGGCATATGGAGTAACCTTCAAAAATAAATCAAGGAAAATCCAGTTACTAATCTACAGAGCAGTTTACCTGAAGGAAGGTAATGTGAAGGAAAACAGTCCATCATTCTGCGTAGCTTAGTGCTACCCCTGATGACAGTTATCCAGGGCTACATATTACATGTGGAATAGAAAATATTTGTGCCTGAATATCTGCCACATGGAAAGAAATCAGCCACACATATTGCTAAGTGAATAGAGCAGCACAGGTATTAATTAAGCAGAAACATTTCACTTTGATATTTCACTTTGATTGTGGAGTCCAACCAGAGAGGAGGAGGCTAGGAGAGGAAGTCTTAACTAGGGGTCCAGAGGGTTCTGGTTGAGCCAGAATCAGCACCCAGGCAGGCATTGGTACTCATGTGATTACCACCCCCCAGCCATTACTGTATATTCCATCACTGAGCAACTACAAGGTGGAGTAATTGCCTTGATGAATGGGAAATCTCTGGACAATGGTGATGAGCGAGGCTCAGAAATCTGCCCTGTTTAAGAAAGACTTTGCTTTAAAGAAGTTATTTTTTTGTTAAGTTCTAGTGATGTTTATAGATTTTTTTTCAAAATACTTGTGTCTGTGCTGGTTAAGGACATTGGTCCTGATTTTATATAAATTAAGACACTTCTTACACACATGAAATGGTAAATTTTCAAAGTAGAATTCCTCTCCTATGAGTTTCTGCAAAAGTTGGTAAATAAGATAAGAATCCAGAAAGGCATAGATGATCTGAGGATCTAACTTGATCTCTGTTCCTCAAAGAAAATACTTCCTACAATAACACAGAACACTTGCTTTGCTTTGATTTTGTGTGTGTGTGTGAGAGAAAGAACAGGCAGCTGACTTTTGATTGCCCATGGCAGGAAGAAATAGGTCAGAGGAGAACAGAGCAGTGTTCCAGAATGTTCTCTGGAAATAAGGGAATGAGTTCCTAGAAAGGGGTACCTCTGTTCTTAGTCTCCTGGGACTCTGAATTGCCCTTCACTATTTAGATTACATTATTAGAGGAGTAACTGGGTTGGAGCAGGCTTGATGTTTTACTTCTGCTCACATGGACTTATACTGCTATTAATTGTGTCAATTCATCACAGAGCAGACCTTCAACACAAGTAGTCAGCTTGTGAGGTCATTCCAGGAAGTACTGAGGGGAACCGGAAGTAGAGGAGAGAAAGGGAGGAAGCCACTCAAGTGTCAATGGAGCATTTTTCTGCTGGGCAATGAAGACTGGGCACTGTTGGGAAACCCTGGGATTTAGTAACAGACCTCAGGATTATCCAATCAAAGGACAATAAAGATAGAACATTCAAGGGCCTGGGGGTATGTCTCAGTGTGTAAAGTTGCTGCTCAACCATGTAGACTGGAGTTCAATCCCCAGAATTCCTGTAAAAAGTTGGGTGTGGCAGTGAGCACCTGTAATCCCAGTATGAGCAGACAGACAGGAGGACCCTGGGTTCATAGACCGGCCAGTCTAGCTGACCAGTGAGCTCCAAATTCAGTGGGAAACCCTGACAGAAAATAGAGTGGAGAGCAATAGAAGAAAGTCCTAGCATCGTCCTCAAGTTTCCACGGCATACACGTGGGCGCACGCGTGCTCATTTACCACACACATAGAAAAGATGGAGTTTTTGTCCTCCAGAGCCTTCCTACCCAGCTCCTCAGTGTTTTCATCTGGTCTTCCACACAGAGGCTGAGAGCAGTTCCTCAGACAGGGTCCTCAGAACCCCCTCCATATGTACTGCAGCAGTAACTTCTGCCGGTCATGAGGAGAGCGCTGACAGCAGCTGCAATATGTTCACACTGCTGTGTCCACTTGGAGGTTTCCTTGACAATTGCTTATCTCTCCCTCAAGACTGGATGTGAACAACAAGAAAAAGTGTGTGTGGTGGTGGGGGGGCACATCAGGCATCCTGGCAGGTAAGAGCATAATGTAGGCAATCCTCACCTCCAAAGGTAGAATTTGGAGGCAAAGCTAAGTCTTCTTAAACAAGTATGTTTAGAGTATATTCATTGTATAAAATAAGGGGCTTGGCTCTGATGCCTTCAAACGTGTACACAATTGATAGTTTATTCCTCCATTTGCCTACATCAATCCCCTCATTCCTCCCAATGACCCCCTCCTAACCTAGCTCTGATAGTTCCCCAGTCTGTTTTCATTTCCCCCTTTTTTCTTTCCTTCCTTTCTTTCATTTTTCTTTCCTCCTTTCTTCTTTCTCTCTTTTTTCTTCCTTCCTTTCTTCCATCTTCCTGTCTGTTCTTTTTTATTTCACAGACCAGCTAAAGCATTACATTCTCATATTTCTGAGTGTTTCTGAGTGTTTTTGCTTAATAAGATGATCTCCAGTTCCATTTGCCTTCCCCCCCCCAAAAAAAAATTTTGCTCTCCTTAATGGTTTTCTGTTGTACAGACATATGCCACATATTCTTGATCCATTCATCTGTTGATGGCCAGATAGGTTGATTCCATGACTTAGCTATTATGAATAGTGTAGTAACAAATCCTGGGCATGCAGGTGTCTCTGTGGTGTGCTGCAGATTCTTCGGGTATATTCCCAGAGGGATAAATATTTTGTTTTCTTTCAGTTTTTAAGGAAACTCCAGACTGATTTCCGCAGTGGCTGCAGGAGGAAAACACAGGGGAGGCACTTGCCAAGATAATGGCTTTGTGAAAAGAACCCCAAGCACTCAGGAAGTACTAATAGCAATTGACAAATGGATTGCACAGAACTAACAAGCCTCTGCACAGCACGGGAAAAAGACAATGAACACGAAATCCACAGAAGGGAGAAAGTCTCAGTCATCTTTGAATCCAGCAGGTGATGAATGCCCAGAATGCATGAAGAACTCAAATAAATAAATAAACACCAAGGAACAAAAGATCTCATCAGTAAATGAGCTTGGCTTATAAACACATACAAGATGCTCCTCATTCCTTAGTCATCAGTAAAATACAAATTAAAAACTATGCTGAGATTCCATCTCACTCCAATCAGAAAGCCTTCAATCAAGAAACCAAATTCAATAGCTATTGGTGAGGTTGGAGGGTAAAGAACCCTTCTGTGCCACTGGTGGGTGGTTTCAAGTCTTGATCTTTGAAGCTGGACTTCTCTATCATTTATCTGAGCCTTCAGGGATGTGTAGCAATTCAAATTCCACCGAAGGAGGTAGACGAGGTAGGTAGCCACCAATGCCTTCATGGATGAACCCATTGTTTTAGTTTTTTTTTTCTTTTCCTTTACCATGACTGAAGCAACCTAATGGAGAAAGGGTTTATTTTTTGGCTTACACTTCCTGTGATGTAGTCTCTCACAGCCTGGAAGGCTCAGCAGCAGTAGCAGGAAGCTGATTGGTCACATTTCATTCACATTCGCAAAGTAGAGAATAAGTAGAATAAATAAGAACTGGGGACAGGCCCTGGAGCAATGGTTCTCAACCTTCCTAATGCTGCTGCTGCTGCAACCCTTTCATACAGCTCCTCATGCTGTGGTGATGCCCCGCCCACTGTAAAATTGTTGCTACTTCATAACTGTAATTTTGCTACCGTTATGCTGTTATGAGTCATAATGCAAATATCTGATGTGCAGGATATCCAATAGTCCACCTCCAAATGGATTATGACCCTAAGGTTGAGAACCAATGCCCGTGTAGCCTCAAGGTCCAGGCTTCCATTAATTTACTTTCTTCAGTGAGGCTCCACCTCCTAAAGGTACCACAACCTTCCCAAACGACACCATTGTCTGGAGATCAAGCATTCAAACACATTAGCCTATAAGGAACATTTCACCCCCAAATCATGACACCCATCTAGACTTTAGAAGAGGTGACCTTCAAAGAGATTTTGCTCATTGTAACTGCGTTGATTCCAGTCCAGTCAATGGAATGAAGTTCCCAAAAAGGAAATCATAGGAACGTGGATGGAGATGGTTCCCTACACTTTACGAGATGGGCTCTCCCCGAAGACTCATCAATTAGAGGTAAAGGCAGTAAAAGAAAAATTTTGCCCCATCTGGTTCCACATAAAAGTCCCCAAGAGCTTTGACAGAGAGCCTCCTCCGTAAGGCGAGGGCCGACCTCTGGGGAGGAATTTGTTTTCCTGCCTCCTTGCAAAGCTTTCTCTTCTTTGGGGTGTTATTTCAGTAGAGCCAGATGACACGCTCTTGCTATTTTTATAAGATTTTAAAGGCTTAAGCAGGGCAAATATGTCTCTTCAAGCTGCCTTCTGCAATAAGCCTGATGCTAAGGCAGCTTTATGTGCCATAAAGAGTAACATTAGCCTCATGGAGCGACAGGCGATTTCCAATAATCTAAAGGATGATTCCTCAGTTTCAGATCAGGGCAAGGAAGGCTTTATATGATTTTCCAATTTTTAAAAAAGGTACAAGTATACCGTAAATTATACTTTGACCAGAATACTGTTTCTCCACCCCTATAAGGTACTGGTATTTCAATGTTTTTGTTGAGTATAGGAGAGTTATGTTCGTAAAGATTTTTGTTGTTGTTCCAGGATCTCATGTAGCCCAGGCTGGCCTAGGAGTTCTGAGCCTGTCACCACCTCCCAGGTGCTGTCATTACAGGTGTGAACCACCATGCTGGTGGTTTATGTGGTGCTGGGGATGGAATCCAGGTCTTCATGCATTGTGGGAAAGCATGTCCACATCCCGGGCTGCAGGTAATTTTTATATTCAATGGGCAGTAACCTTTCTCACGTTTTTGTGCCTGTCTGTGACCACTGATGTCACAGCTAAATTCATGTCTTTTTTGACAGCCCCACCTGGCACACCTGTTATCGTTTAAAATATATCCAGTGTGGGGATTGCATACCAGATATTTATGTTATGATTAATAACAGTAGCAAAATTACAGTTATGAAGTTGTAATGAAATAATTTTATGATTGGGGTCACTACAACATGAAGAACTGTATTAAAGGGTCAAAGCAATAGGAAGGTTGAGAATCACTGTTCCAAAGGCTGTACCAGATTTGATCCTGCAAGTATTGGGCCTCAGGGCTGAGACTATAAAGTTGACTATCAGTGATTTAGGAGAGCCCTGATCTCCATGTACTCTGCTCTCACACTGAAGGAGACAAAGGGGGTACTCTGAAGGTGGCTTCCATATTGAAAGTTTCACGACTTGTGCCATCATAAAATATTGTGTTTAGATCCATCATACCTGGCAAACACCAATTATCACTTATATTATTGCAACACTGTTTAGTGTCCAGATGTTTATGATGGCTAACATATGTCTTTGTCCTGCTATGAAATTGCAAGCCCCTGGAGTTTGCCTGCTTTGGGCCCAGAGAGTACATTGAGAACACATGTGAACGGTTGGATCGTGTCTTTCCCACACAGTTTGAAATTCAACTGCTAGCAGTCATCATGTCCAATCATGACTGTCTGAAAAGGCATGAACTTGCACTTTTTAAAAAGTGTGCTATTTTCTCAACATCTTAATAACAAATGACAAATTTAAATTCCAGTAACATTTCCTCTGAATTGAGGCTGTTTGCTGGCTTAAGTTTATGCACCCCCAATGAGCTGAATAATAATATGTCTGGAGCTAAGTCCTCCTCCTCCATGTCTCTGCCATATTTTACCTTGGAAAATTCCACATCATACAGCAGTGCCCAATGTGATCATTAAGTAAAACTGTAATTAAGGTGACATCGGCAGTTTCAGTAATTAGAGTCTTGCTGTAACTGTAAGGTAAAAATAACATTCCTTGCCGCTGTGACCGGGCAGCTGTGGGCTCACACTGATAATGTACCTTGGCAATTTAACATGACTAATGGTGTGAGCTCTTCTTCACAGGGGATTGTGTTAATCTTCAAAAGTTCCAGCTTCCCAGTGTGTTCAAATGTTGTTTCTCTTGCGCTGCAACAGTCCTCACACCCAGTTTCATGGTTCTCAGCTGACTTTTCTGGAATTCACCATTGTAACTGTACCAAGAAGTGTCAGGTGTGATTCCAATGTTGAAGGACCTAGCAACAAACAGGCAGGATGGTCACTGGATGGGGTTTTTGACAGACTCCTGCCAACATTTCCTGTATAAATGCTCGTATGCATAGTTTTAATTTTATTTTTTATGTATGTGTATGTGTGCATTCCTGTGTGCCTTTCTGTGCACCATGGGCACACAGGAATCTGTGGAGGTTAGGAGCTGCCGTGCTAGGAACTGGGTTCTCTGGAAGAGTAGGAAGCACTCTTGACTGCTGAGCCGTCTATTAGCTTCTGTCTGTGTCCTCACATTAGAATCTGGTTTGTGTCTCAAAGAACCCAGACATAAGGTCTGTTACAGTCCCCAAATGAAGTCATCCATTAAAGAAATCAGAAAAGGGCTCTGCCCATTATTTCCATTACTTTTATTTGTGAACCCTTTGAGTGTGACTCTTGCCCATTTTCCTCTCAGAATGTTCTCTGTTTTTAGATGCTCTTTATATATTAGGGTCCTTAACTCTTCACTGTGATGTTAACTGCACAGATTTCTAAGTTTTTTGTTTGCTTTTCATTTGCTCTTGTATTTTGACTAAATGTGTTTTTAAAAACACGGTCAAATTTAATGATCTTTTCTCATGTAGTTTCTGGATGTTGAGTTATATTTAAATTTCTTCTATTTTTAATTTATGGAGGAATTTATCCATGCTTTTTCTGCTAATGTTTGTATACTTTCACTTTAGCCATTTCTGCACTGCTAAGCAATGGTACAAATTCAGTTTTTAAGGAAGGATCTTTCTTTTTCTACTGCTTTGACGTGAAGGCTTTATCACATATTTCATATGGCACCAATTTCCACATGACTTGGCAACAGGACATTTACCATATCACTTTTGTTATTTTGCAACCTCAAAATGGAATTTAAAATGTAAAAAAGACTTAGAAGATTTAGTATCAATCTGTGTTGGTTTAGTGGCATTAATCTAGGCAAGCCTAGAGTTGGTTAATTGATAAAGTGTGACTCTTTTTTATGTTGTCTGTTTAATGTAACAAAGGAATTTTAGGAAGATAAAAGCAATTATAAATTAACAAAATAATATTTAAATCTATTAATAAAATGATAGTTACCACTGTTACGATTATGGAGTATGACATTGCTAAAAATGACATGGTTGAAATCTAGTTCTTCAAAGAGTATGCAGATATTACATTATTATTATAGTATGTGACTCTTCAGCCTAATGTGTGGATTAAAATTTGCTTTTCAGTTTTTGAATCTTGTACACCGAAAACATTATTTTTCCAAGGGAAAGCTCATTATCTGTTGCACTTTGCAGGTCTTTACTTGATAACTTACAAGGGATGCTGGATTTGGAAAGAGCACTCTCTGATCTTGGCTGTCAGCCTCTGCAGGGCTATAATCTGCTTACTTGGTGATTGCAGCCTTAGTTTCTTTTCAGACTCTCTAAGGTAATATCAGCATTGAAACTAAGAGTTCTGAATTTGCATATTCAAACTCAAAGTGAGGGCTGGCAGATGGCTCGGCAGGTAAAGGCAAATAGAGCCCAGCTCCAGGACCTGGGTTTGATTCCTCAGACACACTTGGTAGAAAGGGAGAACTGATTCCTACAAGCTGTCCTTTGACCTTTGCACATTTGCTGTGGCACCTGCACACGCGCGCGCACACGCACACACACACACATACACACACAATAAGTAAAATGTAATAAAAAATTTAAAAACCCTTTAAATGAGGTAACATTTTCCCATTCAAACTTGCATCTTTAAAAATGTGTTCACTGTTTGTTTACCGTTGAGTCTGAGGAAATAGGTATTTTGATGCTGGAAGCAATAAGAAAGGAGAATTTTCTTCCTTAGGAAATGCCCTTCTTTCACGGATGTGGTTGGTCTAACCTCTTCTCATTCCAACCAGAGCTTTGGCTCAGTTTGATCTCTTGGGAAGTTGCCTCGGCTCAACTCACATCCACTGCCTCCTTGTTTATCCCTGTGAGCAGGATGACCCTGCTTTATTGAGGTGTCTCCTTTTGTTCTTTTGAACCATCTGTCTATGCATTTCTTTAAGCCTGGAATGCTTTGCTGAGATGCAAGCTTTTCTATCTATGCTCCACTGGCTGTACCTGATAGGAGAGATGAACAATAACTTGTCCTTGGGCCTGTCTTTCTTTTTGGGAGTCATGTGACCCAATGTCAAAGAAGCATGCCATTGACATGCAGTCATCTCACTGTTTCGGCCACTTGCTTTGTCATAAATAAGTATTTAACTTCTATGTTTCCTCTTTCATTGCTTCTTTCATGGCATAGATGCTTAGAACATTTCTGATCCAGACCTTCATGAAAATTGCTAGTTAATAACTCCAGATATTTTGGTATAGAATAAACTTGAGTGATACCCTAATCAGGATATGCTATCGCAGAGATCTGTTATCCAGGCACAACAATTAACATACTATGAATATTTCAGAGTAGGCATAGACAGTACAAATTGCACCATGAATAATTGCACGTGGAAGACATAATGAATCTTTGTGTGATTGAAAGTCTGACAGAAAATCAAAGGACCAAAGGGAGTGGTGCAGGGGATGGAAGGGATAAACTGAAAACTAGTAAAGCGTGTTAAATCTGCTCTGAATCGGGAATTTGAAGGTGAGAAGTAAATAGCCACAATAACAGCTCATCGAGACTTATGAAAACACTTCACTTAGCAGTAGATAACCCTTCACATGACAGTGTGATTATAGAAGGTGATAGCTCAATAATACACTCTAGAAATGATCACTTAGCTCACTCCATTTTAGTTTATCGTGCTTCTCCAAAACCTTATTTTAAAATAGGTTTATTTCATTTTTAATTATGTATATGTATGTGCATGCCTATGTGTGGGTATACACACATCAGTACAGTACCCACAGAGGCCAGGAGAGGGTGGTGGATCCCCAGTTTGGGTTACAGGTTGAGAGCCTTCAGGTTCCTCCTGGATACCAAACTCTGGTCATATACAAGAGCAGCAAGTGCTCTTAATCCACGAGCCATCTCTCTGGCCCATTTTCTGGTTATTTTAAATATTTTAAGATATTGAAAAAAAAACCAAGGAGACAAAATAATTCAATTTCTGCCCCACTTTATGTCCAGTTCCAAGTCTCAGAAGAAACTGCCTATAAGCAGTCTGGTAGATCCTTTCCTCGGCCATTTCCAGACTGTATGATTTGTGTGTATTTGCCTTCACCATGCATGCTTATTTAAGCACATATTTGCACGTGTGTGCTGATAAATCACATCATGTGACATGGGGCCCATCCTGGACATCATTACAATGATGTTGAACATCATAGTTGTAGAAACCCTGGAATCTTAGGTCTACCAAACACAGAACTTTTGTTTGTTTGTCCGTTTGTTGTTTCAACAGGCCTACCTGTTCTTCATGATGTACTTTGGAATTGTTGGCTTGAAGAAGGAGCATAGAGAACTACACTGTCTTGTTTTCCTAGTCGGCTTCAACTGTCAACTTGACACAGCCGAGATTCATCTGAGAGCAAGTCTTAGTCAAAGGGTTGCCCAGATCAGATCAGTCTGTGCACATGTCTGTAGGAGATTGCCTTGATTGTAAACTGAGGTAGTAAGGCCCAGCACACCGAGGGTGGCACCATTCCCAGGGCAGATGGTCCTGGGATGTGTAAGAAAGTTGAGCATGAGCCTGCATGGTAGCTGTCCAACATCATCCTCTGTGGTTCCCTGCTGTACTTCTTTAGCTTCTGAAGTGTGTGCTCCTTGATTGGAGATAATGCTACATCGATCAGCAAGCCAGCCTTGCTTGTAGGTTCCTGCCTTGAGTTTTTGCCTTAGTTTCTCTCAAGCTCTTCCATCTCCTAAGGCTTTTTTTGTTCTGTGTTTTTGTGTTCAAAGTGTTTCACCACAGCAACAGAAAGGAAACCAAAATACTAGCCATCATGAAATAGTAAGAGGCTCAGTGCTCAGTTCAAAGCAGACAGCTTTGCGGTTCTCATAATGTGCATCTTGAAAGGATGCATTAAGTGTTTCAGATTTAATTAATTAGCCATATATATGTTACATCTGTACATGGAAGATAAAATTTCTGAAGTCAACCATGGTGTTTGCCTTGGACTAAAGCAAGAAGAGTAAAATGGTGTCAGCAGTAAAGAGTCTGAAAGGGTAAGGTCTGGCTTTCCTGTTCATCTGAGTTCCATAGGACACCAACAGAGAAGACAACAAAAGCGAAACAATGTAGCCATTTATGTCCCTCTTCTTCATCTGGCTTTTTGTGTTTGCTTAGGTTTTTGTCAAATATGCAAAGCATTTCCCAAATATGCAAAGCATTTCCCAAATATGCAAAGCATTTCCCCATGGAGGCCATTTCTTTCCAGGTATTTTCCTCTCAAACACTTGAGTGGGAAGAACAGCTGGTCACAGCCTCAGAGAGGCATTAGGGAGAAAACAGCAGTTGCAGAAGACGTGGGGGCTCCGAGCAGCCTTAGCGGGATGCGGACTTAGACTTGCGCTAGGGAAAGAGCAGTGGCTTTTGGCAGAAACAATCACTATTCTGTTTCCTATCATTTCACAATATTGACAACTACAGATTCAAGGGCAACCCTGGATCTTATTTTACACAGTCTGTGAACATCTTTATTTAGAATACAAGGAGGGAAGAATGACATCGATGGAAACATTGGTCATTTTCCTCCGAAATGCTGGTCCAGTTCTTACTCAGTTATAAATTCTAACTGTGTTTTCTACACAGGTAACTGAAACTGTGGCTCTCAGACTGAAGACAGCTAAAATATGCAATTTTTTTGTAGCAATAGGATATTTTCTCTGATCATTCAAATTTGGTATGTGAGAGGATTAAACATGAATCTAGTGTATCATTCTTCTGTTTTTAAACAAAAATATCTGAATATGTTCAGGAAAATTAACGGGTGTATAGGATCACAACACCGATTTTTAACATGGAAGCTGCAACTCTTTATTTTCTTTCAGCAGTATGAGGGTAGGGTGGTACTATCCCTCCTCGGAAACATTGATTTACTTTGTTTTTATAGTGCTGAATTTTTTTTTTTTCTGGGTTGAGCTAGAGAGATGGCTCAGTGGTTAAGAGCATGCAGTGTTCTTTCAGAGGTTCAAGTCTGATTACTAACAATCACATTGAGCAGCTCATAACTACCTGTGACTCCAGCACCAGGGAGGTCCTATGGCTCTGGCCTCTGTGGGCTCGTGTGTGCATGCATGCAGGCACACATACACACACATTTAAATAAGTAAACATGTAAAAAACAATGAGAGCTTTAACAATATTTTGAATTTTCTGGACTTAAAAATTTTGAGTTTTTGTAATGTGGATACCATTTACTTAGACTATGATAGGGCCACCTTTTAAATACCATTTTTTTTTTTTGAGAGCTAATGTGGCCCTTGTACTTTTAAGATGGCTGATTCTGCAAGAGAATAAATGAGTGAGTAACTGCTTGCATTTCCATGTGACTAGGCTGACAGTTGATTGGCACTTGAGTGACACAGGCTGTGTGTGTGTTCTTGTTGAAATAAAACAATGATTTTATATGCATACCACACAATATTTAGCTACTATAAAATTAGTAATAATGAAGTCTCAGCTATTTCAGCTAAACCCAAACATGAAATCCTCTCAGATGGCATGTGCACATTCACAGTGAAAGAATAACACTTCCATAGACTAATACGACATTCTCATGCAGTCCTACAGTAACATAGCAAATACCAAAGCGGGTCCTTGGTTGATGTTTATAAAGACAAAGACATAAGAATTTGGGGTGGCTAGAACAGCAAATCAACAGCTGTATCTTTCTCAAGAATTTTAGGGTACTGTATAACTGCAGTCATGTCCCCTCATACCTGCATATGTGATATTTGCCAAACAGCTGGTCAAGGGCAGAGACTATTCAATGTCCTGGTGAGAGGTTCTCACAGGTAGGATCTGGGAGAACACACGACATCCTCACATGTTCAAGGGTGTGTGTTTGGAAGAAGGAATGGCTTCAGCCTATGTGGACACAAATGCCCCCAAAGAACAATGATAAGCTATTGCTAGAGTGGGTTCACGTGAGCAGGAAGACTTTCTAAGAAGCCATTCTCATCCATCTCAAACCAGCAAGAGCTCTCCCCCCCCCCCCCAACACATCAGGGATTTTCACTGCAAAGAGAGCTAACTGCACAGCCAGTGAGATGGCTCAGTGGAGAAACTACTTGTTGCACAAGCACGAGGACCTGAGTTCAGATCCCCAACACCCACATTAAAAAAAAGCCAGATGCAGTGGTCTGTGCCTGTGTTCCCAGTGCTGGGAAGGGGAGAATGATTCTCAGAGCTTGCTGGTTGGTCAGCCTAGCGAAATCAGTGAGCTCCAGGGTCAGTGGGAGACTATCTCACGAAACACGGTGGAAAGTGATTGGAGAAGAAACCCAACATTGTCCTCCGGCCTTTACATACATGTACACACACACACACACACACACAGAGAGAGAGAGAGAGAGAGAGAGAGAGAGAGAGAGAGAACGAGAGAACCAATTACAACTCAGCAAGTCCCTGGCTTCAGTCCTTTGGTCCCTGGTAAGTCATTGAAAGCAAAGGAGATAGATTCTCGCAGACATAAGACTGGCAGTGCTCAAATACAATCTGATTTTGTTCTGTTTGAAAATGCTTTGTAGTAGCATAATGTTCCTGCATGTCAGGAGATGCAGGAATTCAAATGAGCTCAGGGAAAAGGAAGGAAGGCATGAGAAGACACGTTGAAGTCCCCCAGCGCCTAACAGATGGCATCAAACTAAAATCGAGGGTGATAATCAATGTCAAAACATCTTAGGGTTCCATTGACAGGAGGTGTAGGGATGAAAGCTAATCTGAGATGCTTAATGAAAAATGCAAACCAAGAGAGTAGATGGAAGAAACAGAGAGACCTGAAAGACATCTTAGAGCAGAATGTGAACCACCGCTGCAGCCAAATGTGAATTGTTTGTAGCTTTCTCAAATGTATTTCCCAGTAAATACGAAGCAGAGAAGTTAATGGTGTGCAGATTCTGCTCATATGCCTGTTAGCTTGACTTTATTTAGAAGGACCCATGAGTGCTACTGATAGATTGATTATTATTACTGTGGTAGCTTAAAAGAAAATGACCCCCAAAGGGAGTGGCACTATTAGGAAGTATGGCTTTCTTGGAGTAGGTACGGCCTTGTTAGAAGTGTGTCACTGGGAGCAGGGAGGGCTTTTAGGTCTCCTATGCTCAAGCTATACCCACCCAGTGACACAGTTCACTTTCTGTTGCTTGTGAATCAAGATGCAGAGCTCTCAGCTCCTTCTCCAGCATCATGTCTGCTTGCGTGCCACCCACCATGATAATAATGGACTAAACCTCTGAACTCTTAAGGTAGCCTCAATTAAATGTTTTCCTTTATAAGAGTTGCCATGGTCATGGTGTAGCATGAATCTTAAAAGTTCTTATTAGTAAGATCAAACCCAGACCAGGTATTGGGGTGAATTCTGGAAGATCAGAGAGTCAGAACAAGCCACAGCTAACCTCACCTGGCCAACTTCTCAGCTGGTCTTGTTTCCTCAGACTGGATGCTTCTGTGTCCTCATCCCAATGGCTCTCAGCTGAACTGCTGCTCGAAAGCCTGAAGCTTAACCATCTAAAAGCTTAACCTGCCAAGTGCTTAACCAGCCAAATGCTTCTAGTTCCTGGTCCTCACGCCTTATATATCTTTCTGCCTTCTACCATCACTCCTTGGGATTAAATGCTCGTTTTCTGGGATTAAAGGTGTGCGTCACCATGCCTGGCTATTTCCAATGTGGCCTTGAAGTCACAGAGATCCAGAGGGATTTCTGTCTCTGGAATGCTAGGATTAAAGGCATGAGTGCCACCATTTTCTAGCCTCTGTATCTAGTGGCTGTCTGTTCTCTGACCCCAGATAAATTTATTAGGGTGCACAATATTTTGGGGAACACAATACCACCACATCATGGTATCTCTTCACAACAAGAGAAACCCCAACTAAGATAATTCCTGTGTTGTTATTGTTTGAATACGCCTGTCCCCTCCCCAAAGCTTCCTCCAATGGAAGCTTGGTCCCAAGTATGGCTGTTGAAGATGGTGGGAGCCTAAAGGCATGTGGTCTTGGGGCAATTAATTAGGCCCCTGGGGTCCACGCCTTTACCAAGGACTAACATTAATTCAGAGACATGCCTTAGTTCTTGGGCTTTCACAAAAAGCTGAGTAGGTAAGACCCCAAGTCTTAGAGTTTGAGCCTCAAATACGGTAGAGTAAATTAACTTTTTCCTGTTTATAAACATCCAGCTTTGGGAATTTTATTACAGCAACAGAGCATGAATACCACATATATCTATATTAACTTCTAAAATGTTGCACAGGGAAACTCAGTAGCAGGTATATATCATGGGGTTGCAGTCCTGCACAGATTGTTCATCAGTCAAGTGTGATTTTGGACACCGCTGAGGGAATTTCCACACATTGCGTCACATACGAGCCAATAACCAGCAGTATTGCGATGCAGCACCCTCAGTCTATGGTTCTACAACACTCCTGATTAAAGTGAGACTCTCATGTGACAGACAACCCCCAAGCCCCAGGGATTCAAAAGGAAGATTTATGAAAAATCATTCCCCCCAAATTTGGCAGAATTTAATGTGGTAAGTGTGGGGAAAGTGAATAGCACTATGTGCAGCATTTTAAATTTTTGAGAAAAACAGAAAACCAAAGGAAAAAGAAAATCAAGCTCTAACTGGCTTAAATAATTTAGATTTATTGACATATATCTGAAATACATGAAAGCCACAGAATTCAGGCATGATTTCACCAGGGCTTTGAAGTATTTCCCTATAGTCCCACTGCATTTTATGCCTTCTGTCATATGCTATAGATGGGGACAGCTTGCCTCTCTCAATCCCTCCAATCCCAACCAAGGTGACACATGGATGCAGGTGGAGTAAACAGCCCAGTTCCTTTCCAAGCAGGCAGACCAGGGAAGCTAAGTGTACCTTCAGACAGGACAGATCAAGTAGGCTGACCTCTAGTGTGTGGACTTTCAAGTCTTGGGCACTTGGTATATCATTTCTCACCTCTTGCCCCTGAGCGGTCCGGGTGCTCTACTTTCTGGGCAGATGGAGGGTTTCTTAGAGTCTGTCCTTACCCACTATTCAGTCTGTTGCAGTTGGACACACAGGATGGAATGTATAAAGGTGTAAAGCTGAGAATTTACTGGGATGAAGGACAGTGGAAGGACTTGTAGGTGCTTGGCAGGGCAGGACTCCACAGAGTTGGCTGGAGCCTGCCAAGGCCAGCTTTGCAAATTTTCCTAAAGATCTGCCCTGCTCTTACTGCTTATGCTGGCTGTCTCTAGCTCCATCTGCAAACCCTTGTATATCATCCTCAGTGTTCCCAACCACAACATCTTGTATAACATTTGTTTTAACCTTCAGGACATGACAGTTCCCATGCTGAGTTCTCCCAGGGTCCCAGGAAAGCTCCCAGGAGGAATTGGGTGTCATAACTGCCCATTCACCCCCAGAAATAGAGAACTTCCTCTTCACACATTCCAGAGCAAAGGCAAGGCCATGAATTCACTAGCTTATTCCTGGGGTGCTGACTATGTCCCGCCCAGTGCTGTGAGACAAATGAAGTTCCCTTGAATAAGTTAGCCATGCCCTAACTCCACCTTCTAGGAAGGGCAGGGTCACACCCACCAAGACTACAAAACAGTGAAAGTGAGCAGAATGTTTGGGGGAGGTAAGCAAATTTTACAGACATATTTTACTGGTATCATTTATAATTATTAATAATTATTATTATGGAAATTCACATGGTAATTAGGACAATAAGTATTCTATTAACTCTGTGCGCCTATATGACTGAAGCCACAAAATTTCATATTTGTTCATTTCTCGCCTACTTCTGAATTATGTATTTTAGGTACATCACAGCACGATTTGGGGTATCTGTATATGATTTTTAACTAGAACATACTTCTATGCTAGGTACAAAAGCTTCTCTCTCCTTACTCCTAGTGCATCTTTTTTAACCCCACATAAACATTGTGATGGGGAATTGGGTTATTTCTGGAAGTCTTTTATGCTCTCCTGTAATCTGCTTAGTTGGCTGTGGTTTGACTGCTCAAATGATTATACGTGGACTCCAGTGGGCTGCCGGTAACAACAGACAATGGAAGCCACCAGCCAGTTGTATGTGCCTCTTGTCTTCTACTTTCTGGGAGGTCTTCTGCTGGAGGGATGCCTCTCCTTTGTGTTCTTAGCTCCTGTCTGGCCTGCTGGTTCTCCTCCTCCATCTCTGGAAGTCTGTGCTGTATAGTATGAGCTAATCCCCAGCTTGCCTCTGTTCTTCATTTATCTGTTCCCATTGTTTACCGCCACTGCGGCTGGTGCCCATATTAGCTAACCTCTATTGAGTTACATGGAGCTAGTGTTTATATTCCTGCCCGACTCTCACTGATAAACATCACTAAACTCCCAAATCCTGAAGTTCTTAATTTACTAATGACTTTTCCCCCATAAATAAAACCTATTCTTTACAGTCCTAATGTGATTTATTTTTTTCTAAAAATATAGATTTCCTGATAAAAAAAATTAGTGAGATTTTCTTTGAAATCTATAATTCCTACAATGATTTAATTTCTCTACTTCAAAAAGGTGTGTGTTGAAACATATTAAAACCAATTATAAGCACATTATTGAAAAACACTATTTCTACTCGTTTTGATCGAATTCTCTTATTGGGTCATCTTTGAAATAAAACTGAAGATATCTGTTTTATGAAAAACGACATGTTGAGGGGGAGACCATATCATTCTAATTAAAGCTTATATAGTTTATTGAAACACACTCATATTGAACATACAGCACTTTGGTAAACCACACAAAATACGCAATGTGATGGCTGTCTGGCATCCTGGGAGCATCGATCCCCTTGATGGCTGGTATGCGTTTCAGATGATAAAGATTTTGCCCATTTGTCTTAGTGATAAATTGACCGGTCACCAGGAAGAGAAATTTACTGCATCTGGGATAGGCCAAAATGAATAAAATGCTGACGTGACTTGGGGATGCCAGGGAGCTCCAGGGCTGACCTGGTTCCTGCGTTTTCTGGAGGGAGCATGTGGGCACTTAAGAACAGTCACAAATCAGGCTAGCGTCACACATCTGGACTTCCCTTGGGTGGCTTTCCACTCTCCTTTCCTGGTCTACAGACCTCCCCAGGGAGGGACAAGAGTGCACGGAGGGTGGTATCTGGGTCAATTTCATCCTCAGAGTGCAGGCTATTGGTTGTAGCATACTACATGTCACTTTGTCATTTCTTTTAATAGTGCTCCATGATGTTCTTTTTTTTGTTTTAATAGAACAGTTTTTCAGGATCTTTATAAACCCAGAAAGAATATTCTGAAGAGAACTAAATCGTTTCTCAATGACATATAATCCCATTCATTCTTGTAGCAATGTCTGCGCCCATTGCCAATGTCCGTCTGCTGTTTGCACTCATGTGTGTGGTGGGTATTGTATTTTCATGCTATCACTCCTTAATTTCGTCTTCGCTGCAGATGTCATTTGTCACTGTTGATTGGTGTTTGTCACTTCCAATTTGTTACTGCTGAGTTAGCTGGGGCTTTGAAACCAGGGAATCTTTGTTATAATTGAATATAAAATAAAGCTAATTAAATTTTAGTGAGGCCTTTCTGCTGAGAAAGGTGCACAGACCTAAGGGCGTGCACTTTGTCATGGTGTGCCTCCAACCATGAGTGAGAAGCGAAGTCGCTTGTTTAAGGAGATGTGTTTCATGGATGTGGAGTCACCTCATGGAGTCCCCAGAATCATCAAATTTTAATGCCAATTGCTTTAATTTTGTTGCCATGTTCTTGCTTGAATCAGATACATTCTGCCTCTAGTAGGCAGAATTCAACTCCTAGAGATGTGAAAGTTCTGGTCCCTCGCAGAGTGTTTCTTACATAGTGTCCTGGCTAGCTTTAACTGTCAAGTTGATGCCGCCTAGAATTGTCTGAAAAGAGAATCTCAGTCAAGGAATTGCCTGGAGCAGATTGGCCTACAGATACATCTTGGGGAGATTGTGATGGTGGTTAATTGATTGTGCTGGCTAGATTGGTCCGTTTGTTTTATGATTTTAACTTGGTTTTCATTTTTGTTTTGTCTTTAACACAAGCTAAAGTCATCTGGAAAGAGGGAACCTCAACTGAGAAAATACCTTCCATAAGATTGGCTGTTACACAAGTCTGTGAAGCATTTTCTTGATTAGTGATTGATGTGCCAGGGTCCAGTCCACTGTGGTTAATGTTACCACTGGGCAGGTGGCCCTGGGTTGTATAAGAAATCAAGCTAATGCGGCCATGGTCCCTGCCTCTAGGTTCTGCCTTTAGTTTCTTCATTGTGTCTTGAAACATGGAAGTCAAACAAACTCTGTCCTCCCCAAGTTGCTTTTGCTCATAATAGTCATCACAATAATGGAAACCCATCTAAGACATTAATGTAGGAGGGCCTAGCCCACTGTAGCAGCTTCATCCCTAAGTGGTCTTGAACTATAAAAAAAGCTAGCTGAGCATTAGCCTGCCTGCCACACAGCCAAGCATCCTCCTCCATGGTTCCTGTTGCATCATTTTTGTTGTTTTTGCTTTTGGCTGCGAAGTGAGTTCCTTAATTAGAGGTAATACCATGCAGAATACCAGGCAGGCTTGCTTTCAAGTTCCCTCCTTGAGCCCCTGCCTTGACTTTCCTCAATGATGGGCAGTGACTGGGAACTGTAAGCCAAATAGACCCCTTCTTCCCCTATCTTGCTTTTGAGCAGTGCTTTATCACACTGGCAAAAAATGAAACCGCAACACATGCCCAAAGGATGGGACATATTGACAGAGAAAGGGAAATGACCCAGGTGGGATCATTCTCATTTCATGGACCCTTCGAAGCAGAGACTTTCTTCTTCCAACGGTCAGAGATCTGTGACAGGAGAACGCTAGAGGAGATGAAGCGAGAAAGTGGGTGCAATTCACTGCTGCTGGTCATGAAGACGGAGAAAGGCTGGTACAGTACTCATACATAAAATTCTAAAGAAAGGAAAAATCAGTTTAAATAAAAAATAAGCTGTCCTCTAGAACTTGGGTATGGTCTTCAGTGGACAGTGAACACTGAAAGGGGACCTTACTCCTGAAACTGCAAGGTAGTGAATTCTGAAAGCAGTTTCAATGAGCAAGTGTCTACACTCTCCCTCTTTAACTTAAAGAGTCACAGCCCTGGTGATTGTAAACACATGCCCGGGTTCCAAATGCAGAACTGCAAGGACGTACATTTTTGTCATTTGAAACCACCGGGTTTGTGACAGCTCATAGAAGTACCAAAAGGAAACTCACACAGTGTCAGTGTCTTCATTTCCTCCCTCATAAACTGGAAATAACGTCCTGACCTCGTCGGAGTCTTCATTCCAGCCGGCTTTGGGGACAGAGAGCATGGCATCTGAAAACGGCTGCAGTAGTGTTTCTTCTGCCTCATGCTTGTCTTGGGCTTTGCAACACCCTTGTCAAGAACAGAGACTGTCTGCCATTCTCTTGAACTTTAGTAAACTTTTGGGACCAGCACGAAAGCAGTTTGATAGAAGTGCTGTTCTGTGGCTTCAGACACTAATTCAATAAGGGGCAAGATGCTTCCGATGGTTCCTCTTGTGATCTCTGCTTTGGGAGGGATCCCGGGGTTGCAATCTGCAAAGTCTGCTACTTCTGAGGTCACTGTGTGAAGAGATAATTGGAGGTGATCACGCAAGGATGGAAAGTGCTGCCCACCCAACCCCGACATATGCCAGTCCCTACATCCTCAAGTCATCCCTGTGTGAGTGAAAACACCTTCAAACAACTCCAGCCCTCCACAACAGCTGCCTATGGTCATGGAGAAGAAACTTAGCAAGAATTCTCCAGATAATTCTAAGAAGGAGACTCATCAGTAGCATACAGTATTATTATTTTTTAAGCTTCTTTCTTTGGAGTGATTTGTAATGTAACAGCAAACACCTGGAAATATATTTTTTGCTATGTATGCTGTACGAATTTGTGCAAAACTCTATGATTTTTATACCAGATATAAGAGAACCCATACATCTAGCATTCAGTCAGTAATTAGACTGTATTTAAATCTAAGAGTTCATTGACCAATACTTATGGGCTTTAGTCTCAATTACTCCTTGCCATTTATTTATTTAATTTAGAGCTATGGAGAATCTTCTAGATCTTCTTCCTATAATCCTTGTGTCTGGTGACACAGAGTCTCTAAAGGCTTCTAAGCTGACCTGCTTTTTCTGTTTAAAGTGAATCACAGTTTTATAAGGAACCTCCACTTCATTGACTGAAGACTGTTCATGCTTTATTTTTCTTTCAATGCCTGGGAGACCAGGAATTGGCTTTTGAAATCCATCATTATGTTCTTGAAGTGAACTAGATGAATCTGTTTTCAATTTATATTGATTAAGGGGAAACAATGGAGCAATATTTAAAACATAGCCCAAACTAAAACTTGCTTTTGTGATTCCTGATGTCGATTCTAGTGTGTAGTTTACACACAGGCTTTAAAAACTTCTTGCAGGTGTTTAGCCCTTAATCATTAGCAACCATTAAAAAACCTCTACTTCTCCCGTCTTGTCTGAGGACATATGTTACAGCACAGTGAAAACTTTAATAATCCCTTATTCCAATTGTAGTTGATTTTGAGAACTCCTTTGCATTCTTCATTTTCAACCCATACCCTTATGAATTCCACACAGAAGACTCTGGGCTGGCCAATATTTTAATATCACCCTGAAGCAGAATAATAAGCTGTAGAGACTTCCAAGAGATGAGAGCAAATATCCAGTTTAATTCTGGCATTTTAAGACATGGCATCATTAATCCAAAGAAACAAATTAGCTGCTGGCACTGCCAGAATTGGAAAATCAATTTAGCACTGCATGTCAGAGACATTCTCCCCGGAGGTGTGTTGGAACTCTGGGTGTGCTCATGGCCTTGCTGCCTTATTAGGCTGCAGAACCCAACAAGTAAAATCCTCTCGGAGATCATTTGTTTATTGGGAGCCATGACATAATTTGCTGTCTAGGAAAATGGTGAATCTCTTTAGAAAACGAATCAACTTAGTCATTGTTAGTGTAGCTGGCAACTGATTTCAGAACACTCATTGTCATCTCTGGGAATCTCTGGCACTTTAAATTTCTTTGTTTCTTGGCTTACCTTCCTCCCATACTCCCCAGCCAGTCAGTAGTTAGTGTGTTAGCAGCTCACCATCTCAGGGAAAGGATGGCAGTAGAAGGCAAGGAAATGAGGCCTTTTCCTGTCATTCAGCTTCCAGCATCCCGGGCTCTCCTCTGCCTGATGTGACAGCCAAGGAGAGACAAACTTTGGATCCATCCAATCAACAACCCCAAATCCAATGTCTGCTTGTGGTGGACAATAGCTTGTTATGTTAGAGAGATACTTGTTAACAGGGATAATGGAAGATGATTGTACTCGCCCATCTTCATATAGAAGTCCTCCAAACTGTCAGGGTGCTTCAACCTCAGAGAACTAAGGTGCATCCATAAAACAATGTAAACTACTTGGTAAACCACTGAGTAGAATCAAAGCATTCTGAATTAGTTGCTGTCAGTACAAAGTCATATGCCCTGAGTGGCTCAGAGCAACAGAAATGTATTATTTCAAAGTTTAG
Source organism: Peromyscus californicus insignis (assembly GCF_007827085.1). Classification (NCBI taxonomy): domain Eukaryota; kingdom Metazoa; phylum Chordata; class Mammalia; order Rodentia; family Cricetidae; genus Peromyscus; species Peromyscus californicus. The sequence continues at coordinate 97,529,070 of NW_026294606.1, forward strand.
GAGGCAAGAAACCACAAGTCAGAGTATCACCAGGGGCTACTCCTTCTGGAGGCTCTAGGGGGCATCTTTCTTTGTCCCTTCTGGATTCTTCTGGCTCCTGGAATTCCTTGGTTGGAAGTATCATGACCTTAATCTCTGGTATCACCTTCACAGACCCTTTTTCCTCATGTCTCTTCTGCAACCTTCACTCCATGTCTGTCTTTTTGAAATCTTTAAGGAATCTTATTTACTTATTGTAGGCAGAAGTTTCTGTCCTGCAGCAGCTCTCAAATAAACACACTGAGGCATATATTAATTATAAATGCTTGGCCAATAGCTCAGGCTTGTTACTATCTCTTATAACTTAACCCATTTGTATTCATCTATATGCTGCCCTGAGGTTTGTGGTTTTTATCTCTATCTCATTTTGTGTGTCCAACTCATTCTTCATCTGGCTGGAAACTCCCCTGACTCTGCCCTTCCTCATCCCATCATTCTCAGTTTGGCTTTCCTGCCTAACTTTATCCTGTTCAGCTATTGGCCAGTCACTTTGTTTATTTAACCAATCACAGTGACATATATTCACACAATGTACAGAAGGATTATTCCATAGCATTTCCCCCATTTTGTCTAATTAAAAAGGATGGTTTTGGCAGTAACATAGTAAAATTATATACAATAAAACAGTTATCAAGAATTATAGTTACAATATCCAATCTATTCATATTTGGCAAAATTAGGAAAATACTCCATTATCTATCTTACCTTGGTGAGTCTAAAGTTTTTTAGCTAATTTGCTTTGTATCATAACTAAGGAAAACTGCAAGTTTAACTGTTTAGTCTTTGGATCCATCAAAGACTCCAGAAAGATGGGATGTTACCTAATAACAGGTACATCAGCATGCCTGGACAATTACCGAAAGTTCCTCTGTAACATTGGGGCATCCATCTTTGGCCTATAGGCCTAACATATCTGACAGACTTTCCTGTGAAGCAGGGATTTCTGAAGGACTGTCCTACCTTGTCTTGACAAAGTTTGGCAGTTGCCTTTCTTGTGTCCTGCTGGTCCAGTTTGGACAGTATATTGTCAGCAATTGAGGCAAGGGCAGTTTCTTTGTGTGATGATATATTGTGTATCCTAATAAACTTGTTTGAGTCTCAGAGGACAGAGCCAGCCACTAGATTTGCCATAGAGGCCAGACAGTGGTGGCACACACCCATAATCCTGTGAATTCAAGGTCACACTGGAAACAGAGCCAGGCAGTGGTGGCATACACATTTAATTCCAGTGCTGGGAAGCACACACACCTTTAATCCCAGGAAGTGATGGCAGGGCATAGAGAGGTATATAAGGCATGAGGAAACAGGAACTAAAGCAGTTCATCTGAGACCCTTTCAGGTGAAGACTCAGAGGATTTTAGTCAAAGGATTCATGGAGTTGGTGAGGTAATAGGTGGTGGTTGTGGCTTGCTCTACTTCTCTGATCTTTCAGCTTTTGCCCTAATATGTGGTACCAGGTTTTTTTTATTAAAAGACCATCTAAGACTCAAGCAATAACTTTGCCCACATGACTAACTTTTGTCATACAGAAAACAAACTCCATATGACATTTCTTCAATGCCCATCATCTTCTCAGAAGTAGATTGGTGCTGCCAGGAGCAGATGTATGTGTCTCACCATCATGAAAAAACCTTAGGTTATTAAACATGTTAAATGCCATATTCTGTAGGTCTTTGAAGTGTTTGAAGACCATCTATATAAGTATATCTGTGTATGACCTTGAAAACATACCTAATATGACTATCAGTTTGACTATTACAGATGACTATTAATCTGTATTTTTAATTATACATTGCATTTTTAAATGAGCTGCATAAATACAATACCTTAAATAAGAGTAGAAATATGCATATAGTATAACACAAGTAACTTTAAATTTGTATCAATAAAGCAAAATTCATACCAATGTAAAATATTTAAGATTAATAGTTGTTTTGTGGATTGAAGTTGATTCAATAATTTACCCTTTTATCCTATCATTTCTATATCCCCCTTTTCTTTTCAGAATGAGTTCCCTTAATCTAATCGCCTTTGTTCAGTTTTTTTCCTGACCATTATCAATAACAACTTGTAACCAACCCCTCTTAAATGATAATAAATATCCATAAGCCATCTTTTGGAAATGTGGAAATAGTCCTCTAGACTGCTTCCTGTTGTTTGTAGGGCACTGACATCTTTTAGAGAAACTTGAGAAAATCAGGATAATTGTTAGGTCTTGTCTAGAATATTCTGTAATGCTGGATCACCTCAGTCAGCAGCCTTGAAGCTATTTTGGATGTTGGATCACCTGAACCATCTGTCTTCATTGGTGTCCGGTCCCCTTGTTCTGAAAATACATAAACTTTTGAAGGTGACATAAGTATCTGCATTAATAGAAATATAGAGTACAGACAAGTCAGCCAAAGATGATTTTTTTGTTATACGTTTGAACAGGTAAAATATACATCATGTGTCTTGTAGTTCTTTTAGGTTTATTTCTTTATGTTTGTAGTCAGATATTATAGGGGGTCTCCTTTGATCCAACCTGATTTTCCTTAACCTGGAAAGAATCCATAGCTTCTTATTTCTTGTGGAAATAAAAGCATAACTTCTTCCCCATAAAAACATCTTTTGACTTGAATTTTGAAGTCAAGATATTTTTAAAATATGTAGGTTGGTTGAATCTAGCAGTTTTTATCATCTAGTATCTTTTACCCAAAAAATTCAAAGACAACACAGTAATATACAGGACTCAGATTCTTTGTGTATTTCCCAGCTTTACATGACTTATTTTTTTATATTATTTTACACCCCTTTTAAGGACTTCATAATACCTTCTCTGTTCTCTCCCAAGCCTATGTATATTTTTTAACACACTGTAACCCATTTAGAAGGTTTTTTTTCTCATCTCAATATGTCCTTTACTGGGCATCTATAACCTTTTCTTCATGAGCAAGGCTTAAACTGCTTAACTTAGATCATGGTGTGCTGGCAGCTGACTTCTCCCCCTTGGTTCCCTGAGAGCCTATTCTCATGGCAGAGGTACCGTTAGCACCAGCTCTGGAAGCCATATTTACCACCCCAACTCTGGGACTTTTCTGGGTCCATGCTTCCACTGAGCAACATGCTGCCCATTGCTCATAAACCCCATTTAACTATTTGGTAGCTGTGGTGATATTTTATTTGTGCACCTCAATAAAGCTTATCTGAGGTTCAGAGGAAAAAGTCAGCCACTATATTAAACATAGAGGTCAGGCAGTGGTAGCACATGCCCTTAATCCTAGCATTTGGCATTTGGGAGGCAGAGATTAATCAGGGAACAGAGCCAGACATGGTGGCACATGCCTTTAATCCCAGCTTTAGTTAAACATAGAGGTCTGAAGGTCCATACAGATAGACAGGAAGTGATAGTGCTGGTCAGAGAGAGGAAATAAGAGGGTAGGGACAGAAAGGCATATAGGAAGTATACAGGTATACAGGAAGTAGGTCTCTCTTTGGCTGAGGATTTCTAGCAGTAAGAACATGGTTGGCTTCTTCCTGCTTCCCTGAACTCTCAGTTTTTATCCCAATATCTGTCTCTAGGTTTTTGATTAATAAGACCATTTAGCAATTTGTCTTGCAGGTAGCAGGGCCTCTGAAAAGAGCTGCATGGATTTTGCCACTAACCCTGAGCCAGAAGTCATCTTTTAAAGGAGCTGCACTTCTGCTCACTGCCAGCAAACAGTGCCACTGAAAAAAGGTGATAACCAAGAAAGCCACATTTGACTCCATTTTTGTGTGTATAGAATCCTTTCTCAAGCTCTCTAAGGTTTTATGTGAGTGTAGTTGCCCCACATTGGGTGTCATTTATAGACAGAAGTTTCTGTCCTTCAGCTGTTCTCAAACACACGGAGCTTATATTAGTTATAAATGCTTGTCCAATAGCACAGGCTTATTAGCAACTAGCTCTTACAACTTAACCAATTTTCATTAATCTATGTGTTGCCCTAAAGCTTAAGGATTTTACCTCTATCCCATTTTGTGTGTCCAACTAGTTCTTTATCTGACTGAAATTCTCCTGGCTCCACCATTCCTCATCCTATCATTCTTACTTTGGCTTTCCTGCCTAACTTGGTCTTGTTCAGCTATTGGCCAGTTACTTTGTTTATTTAACCAATCATAGTGACATATATTCACACAGTGTACAGAAGGATTATTCCACAGCAACTTATTATGTGTTGTGTGTGTGCATGGGTGTGCCAGGGTTCAAGTGTGGAGATGAGAGGACAACTTGCAGGAGTCAACTCTCTCCTTCTACTTGGTGGGACCCAGAAATTAAACTCTGGTGGACTGGTTTGGTGGCAAATGCCTTTATCCACTGAGATATGTAGCTCCCCATACTTACCCCTGTATCTCATATATCCCAGGCTATGTAGCTGACAAGGACTCTGATCTTTTCATCCTTCTTCCTCTGCCTTCTGAGTGTGCTCTTTTCTCTTATAAAGACATCACTGACTAGCTAGAGGACTTGTCTTACTTTAGTGTGACCTTGACCTTGATGACATCTCCAAAGACTGTATCCCTAGATAAGGCTACCATCTCAGGCACCAAGGATGAGGGCCTACAGAGATCTTATTTTGGAGAAATACAATTCAGCTAACAACAGGTGCATTTAAAATATTCCATGTGTCTTTCTAAGCACACATCCCTCACTAAGCTTTGTCTCCAGCTATTTCATGCATCTTTGTTTCACCTTTGTGTGTTTGTTTCCCCAGAGCAGGGACTGGGTCAGTTACATGTTCCCTAGACTCCTGGCCTCTGCCTCAGTATTTTCTAGACAGCTGCTGTTCCATAAATATCTGCTGATTGACAGCATGGCTGTTTATTTGCCATGGCACATTGACCTTTTCAAGACCTGCTAAAGCAACAAGGAGATGTGGTCTGAGTGATAGACCACCAAGCAGATGTATTTCCAGATTCAAACTGCATTGGCGTGCTGTCTCCAAGGGGGCCTTTGTGGAATGCACCATGAAATAAAGCAAGCACAGGCCTAGACACCACTAATTGTGTTGGTGGCACGTGGTTGGAGTGAGAGAAAATGTCCTAAGCATGTTATTGAAGGCAAAACCCAGAAAGGAATGACTCAATAGAGTTGACTGTCTTTAGACTTTATTGTGCCAAAGAAGATAATTACCAAGTTAAAAGGAAAGTATGAGCCAGGAAAGAACAACAGGAGATCTGAGGCTACTCTGCTTTGATGGATTCAGTAATAAAGTGGATTCTGGAGTTTTCCCCATAGAGAATTATTGATATTGCTCTAGGGTGAAGGATGCTCCCTTTTGGTTTGATAAAGATAGAATGGATGCTTTGGGAAAAATAAACTAATCAATGTTTTTATATGATGTCTAAGTTTACCTTACCCTTTCAAAACATGAATATTTAAAGTGAAAACTGTATTTCAAAACTGCGTGCGTGCATGTGTGTGTGCGTGCATGAGTGTGTGTGTGTGTGTGTGCGTGCGCGTGCGCGCACACGCACGCGCGTGTGTACATAGAACATCATATTGCATAGAACTTATATTAAGGCCAGATAAAATGAGAAATATTCTTTTAGGAGTTGAGAATTTGAAAAGTAATATATGCTGACTTGATATATTTTACATTGTTTTAGGACTCTTTTAAAACACAATGAAACTGCAAACTAATGTTTTTTCTTTGAATTCAATTTACAAGGTATTTTATTTCAGCTACAAGTATGCCTTTGCACACACAGATGCTCTTGGCTCCTCGATAGCAGACCCTCCATCTCTGTTTTCTGCATACCCATTGCATTTTTCTTCATGGTCCCATGGCTTCCTAGGGCGGGGGACTGCTGTTGCATGTGTGGCAGAGATGCAAGGATGCTTTCTCTGATGACCCCTGCAGCTGGGACAGCCACTAGGATCCTCTCTGCTTACTACATTATCCTGTAAAGGTTTGCCTTCAACATCTTAAGGAGGCATCTTAGGAGACCGATTATCCCTTATGTTGTCTGAGATACGCATCTTCCCTAATACTCTAGTTTCTTGAATTTGATACACTAGACTTTAGTCTAGACTAGATCATGTCCCTAAATTGAGCTCAGGATCACAATGACTCGGCCAGCTCTCTGCATTCCACAGGCCAGTGAGTGCCACCAGGTAAGGCCAGCCTGTACCTTTTCCTATGAACTATTCCCAGGACACCAGTGAGGCAGGGAGGACTCCTGAAGCGTGTGGCTAAAAAAACATGTCCTAAAACTAGACTGCCCACTAAGAGGCATTACCAAGAGGCTTTGATGGCTTTAATGTCCTTTAGCTAATGAGTTCTCTGTTTTGTTCCTCTATAGTATCTTTTATATCAAGTTTTTTTTTTTTAAAAAAAAAAGGAAAAGAAAGGAAGGAAGGAAGGAAGAAAGGGAAGGAAAGAAAGAAAGAAAAAAGAAGGAAGGAAGGAAGGAAGGAAGGAAGAAAGAAAGAAAGAAAAAGAAAGAAAGAAAGAAAGAAAGAAAGAAAGAAAGAAAGAAAAGAAGAAAAAGCAAGCAAGCCTGTCCAGAACCTTGGGTTCCAAACAGCTATCAGAACAAACTGTGGGAGACAATTGGGTCAGGAAATGGGAAACATTTGTAATTTGAACTCAGGTGGGGACATGTTCAGAGACATTTTTATTTCTGATTACACCCTATACAGTCTATTAATCACCAGATAATTTGGCTATGTATTTCAGACTTTTCCATGCTTGAAAATAAACTGCTGGGCATAATGAACACAGCAGGCCTCTACCTTCAATACCCAATCATTTCAGTTCTGTACTGGTTAGTTTCATTGTTAACTTGGCACGACTTAGAGTCATCTGGGAATTGTCTTCATTACACTGGCTTGTGGATGTATCTATGAGGAATTGTCTTGACTGATGAGTGATGTGGGAAAGCACAGCCCCAAAGTAGGCGGCACTATCTCTGGGCAGGTATAAAAGCTAATGCATGTGAGTGAGTGAGGAAGCCAGTAAGCAGCATTCCTTCATGGTTTCTGCTCCAGTTCCTGCTTGATCTCCTGCTGACTTCCCTTAGCCTGTCACTGTGACCTGGAAGTATTAGCTGAAATAGATCCTTTCCTCTCCAAGTTGCTTTGGTCATGGAGTTTATCACAGTAACAGAGAGCAAAACTAGGACAGGCTCCGGGTCAGAGGGCACTGGAGAATCTACTTACTAAGTGCAGGATGTGGTGGGACATGTCTTTGATCCCAGCACTGGGGAGGCAGTGGCAAGCAGCTCTCTGTAAATTCAGGCCCAGTCTTATCTACACAGCAAGCTCCAGGCAAGCCAAGGCTACATACCGAGCCTGTTTCAACAAACATCCCCCACTCCCAAACCAGAGTCTGCCTATTTAAAATGAATATGCTCCCCTTTGATTGTTTTTGAGGGAGAGTCTCACTCTATAGGCCAGGCTGGCCTAGACCAACTACTCAGCAATCCTCCTGTCTCTGTTTGGATCACAGGCACGAGCCACCACACCAGTTCTCATATCTTTTCTACTCCTCGTGCTCCTTCCTTTGGACTGTATTTCATGTACCCCAAGCTGACCTTTAGCTCTCTGTGTAGATGAGGATTAAACCTTGATATTTTTGCCTTGTCTTCACTCCCAAATCCCAGGATTACAGTGTGTGTGTGTGTGTGTGTGTGTGTGTGTGTGTGTGTGTGTGTGTGTGTGTGTGACTTTTCTTATCTAATAAATTCTGATACTTGTGGCTTAGGCTAGAGTGGAAAAAAATATATAACAATGAGCTATCCTTTGCGCCAACGCCTCCCCTCTTAAACAAACAAGCAAACAATAACTAACCAGTTCCTCCTCCTTCCTGGGTGGATTTCTCTGTCTTGCTCTGTCCCCTTTTGTTCTCAGCTTCCCCCTTTCCCCATCTCCTCATTCATTTTCTTCTCTTTCTCCATCACACCAGCATAGTTTTGAAAAAATAATCTATTTTATTTTTATGTCTGTGCCTGAGTTTATGTATTTGTACCATGTGTGTAGTATCCACAGAGGCCAGGAGAAGTACCAGATCCCTTGGAACTGGGGTTATGGATGGTTATGAACTCTCCCTCTGTGTGCTGGGAATCGCACCCAGGTCCTCTGCAAGAGCAGTAAGTACTCGTAACTGCTGAGCCATCTCTTCAGCCCCCTGACATATTTTTACAGGTGGATAATGATGATCAATGTTGATAACATGGAAATATTAGTCATGGAAGCAATAGCCTGGACCACCTGTTGATTGCTCTTGACCCTGCTGTTTGGCTGACTGCTTTTCACTTAGAAGTTCAATTAACTCCAGGGACCTCTCCCATCTCCTCCTTCAGATAGGGAAACTGAGGCTGATTTTCCTAATTTTCTCTCTAATTCTGAAGCCCAAAACATACTACTAGCCTCACTGAGGGATTATGGAAACATGTGCATGCAGTTTCTCTGTGGCTAATTAGATAACAAACATGATATTCTTGAGAAAGAACTGACTTTTGCAGATCCCTGACCTTGGATATCTAGATTTTACCCTCACATAGTCTTTAGCCAGAGGGTATGAGAGACTAAGGTGGTGTGTGGTCAGGCACCAGGAAGAGAAAAAAAAAAGGCTACCTTGTGGAAAATTGAGCACAATCTGCAGAAAAGTAGGTGGATAGTGAAATGTCCATCACTTGGACTCTGTTAGGACTTAGTCTAATAGATTCGGTAAATGTTCTGGTCCATTTGTACTGCTAAAACAAATTACCTTAGCCTGGGTAATTTATAAACAACAGAATGTTACTGCTTATAGTTCTGGAGGTTCAGAAGTCCAGGGGTGTGATGTCAGCAGATTCTATGTTAAGGCTTTAAATTTTGTGGTGTGACAAACTTTTCCTGGGGAAATGCAACACACACATCTATGCATCCAAGAAAAGGAACTTACAACAGATCAAATTAATGAATGAGGCAAAGTCCACTTGGTAACCCAATAAGTTTTATTGGAGTTACTTACAACAATATGGGTTAGGGGGTTACTTACAGGAGCAGATATGACACAAAGACAGCTGTATCACCAAAGCCCACCCCAGCCCTGATGGCAGCTCACAAAAGCTGGGAACCTGGAGCACATGGCACAGCCTGCAGGAAGCTCAATAGGCTAGAGAGTGTCCTTTCCAGGTAGTTCAGTTGGTCTGAGCCTCTTCTAGGCAGTTGGGGTGGTTTCTACTTCTTTTACTACACAGCATGGAGTGTTTCACCTCCCTTTAGAATGTCCAGTTGTTTCACTTTCTTATAAACATCCTGTCCTAAAATATCCTCTTTTTTCCTTTTCTTTTATATCCTGTGTTTTAACATAGACATAGGAAGATGGAGGGCTCCTTCAAGAAGGAAGGCTTTAACCTTAGAGGAAAACAGCTGCACCAACTCTGTGTCATGAATAGTTAGTTCCTCTGTCCTGAGCTCTTACATGAAGGTACAAATGCACTCCCTAGGGCCTCTTTTGCCAGGTCATTGGTATCATCCACAAAGGTCTCATCCCTCATGATCTAATTGTCTCCTAAAAAATCTACTTCCAGGATCTTGGAGCAAGACTGTGGGTTCACCCACATAAAGAAATATTGAACTACATATCTCTATAGTTCTGACTGCTAGTTTCTAATATTCATGTGTTAGATATCTCAAACACCCAAACCTTAGCTTACATCTTAAAGCTAGAAGCAGACTTGGGGTTTCAGTGATTAGCCCACTCATGCTCCGTCATTATCCTTCTGTCCTGAGCTGCCACATTTTGGAAGTCTAATTTTCCTTGAACACTTGGTGGGTTTTGATTGTTGAATCTCACCCTTGCCTCATTGGCTACAAGGTGGTAGTTTGCCCAGGGGCTGGTCTCCTTGTCATAACCATAGATGAAGACTCCTCTTAGTTTTTAAAGCTCTTGTTATTGCAATATCCTTTAAAACACATTTTTTTTTCCTGGTGAGTCCTTGAATCCATAAAAGGCAGAGCAGAGCCTCAGGGCTTGTGGCTTGAATGCATCCTGTACCCTTGGCTCTCTGTCATATGGACCAGGGCCTGACTAACAGGAGGCTCATCTAACCTAGTCAGATTAGAACGCTTTTAAGTTCATGAAATTTTTAGTGCATCCATTTTAATATTTGAAGTTTTAACATGTTGCATTTATTTAAGACAGTATTTATAATAGGTATTAGACACAGCCCTGACTGAGTAACTCAAATATGCTTCCTCCAGGCATCAGAGTGTGGCAAGAACAAGGGACCTGCTAGGACATAGGGAAATGGCTGAAGGTAGGTTACTTGTACTAAGGAAAGGCAAAGGCTGGGGATATGGGAGAGCTCGTTGAAGGGTGTGAGTGGTAGGAGCTTCAGGAATATATGGAAACAGAGCTTGCGGGTCCCACTCTTCCGTGGCAAGCAGGATGGATGGCTTAGGCAGTGGAGTAGCCCCCGAGCCTGCCAGGCACAAGCACCTATGGGGCAAAGCACTTTTGTTCCATTGATAAATGGCCTTAGTCCTACCAGTGAGGATGTAGTGTCCTAGTCTTATAAAAGCCATGGAAACAATTGTTCTAAATATGCAACAATGAAAAAAATCTCATACAAACACAGTAATTAATTCTTCTCTAGTAACTCCATACACCGGCCTATGGGGACAAACAAAGAGGCCCACTCCATCTGGCTGGGCAAAGCATCCCAGAGTAACCAGAGGCTGTGCTCACTGGCCACAGGCTGTCTCCCCACCTGTGCTATATTTACAGGGTTACCTACTTTATTTTTCAAGGCAATATCTGGATCCCATGTGATCAAACAGAGAACACAGAGTGAATCTGAGCATTTATTTGGAGTTCTAAATCTTTAACGTTATTTGGAATTAAGGTTAGCCAGAAGGAAAAAGCTATTAGATTTTTTTTTAAAGCCTGAAAATCAGTAAAGTCACCTTGCAACTTCTGCATATGGGGTAGTACTGGAGGGAAACCTACATTAACGGCATTATGAGGTGGTTAATGGGAAGCACTGGGTTTGGTGCCTGGAAACAGTTGAGTTGATGTGCTTGTGTGAATGGCATTCATAGGAATGACGTATTTTTATGTGTTCTTATTTAATAATTAAGGATTGTTCATAGACATGGCTTCTAACTCTTGGGCTTCTGTAAGGTTAGATGCAGTGTTTCTGAATGCGATGACTGCTCTGATGACTGCTCTGTTACATGAAAAGGAGCACAGTCAAGCACAAGAGTGTGAGAATGCATGTAGAATGCATTAAACTTCCTCCAGGCAGCAGCGTGTGGCAAGAAGAAGGGACCTGCTAGGACATAGGGAAATGGTTGAAGGTGGGTTACTTGTGCTAAAGAAAGGCAAAGGCTGGGGATATGGGAGAGCTCGTTGAAGGTTGTGAGTGGTAGGAGCTTCAGGGATGTCTAGAAACAGAGCTTGTGGGTCCCACTCTTCCGTGGCAAGCAGGATGGATGGCTTAGGCAGTGGAGTAGCCCCCGAGCCTGCCAGGCACAGGCACCTATGGGACAAAGCACTTTTGTTCCATTGATAAATGGCCTTAGTTCCACCAGAGAGGATGTAGTGTCCTAGTCGTAGGAAAGTAGAATGAGAATACTGTGCTCACATCTAACATCTACCGTGGCTACCATATTCAAACATTTTGATTTAATGTTTACAAAGTCTATCAAGGGCTGGCGAGGTGGCTCACAAGGTCTAGGCACTTGCTGCTCAGTCTCATGACTGGAATTAATTCTCAGGACCGACACAATGAACGAAAAGAACTGACTCGGTCAAGCTGTCATCCAACCTTCATATGCACGCTATAGTACATGCCTCACCTCCACCAACAGGGAAAATAATGCAAAAAGGTCTGTTCAATGAGAATGACAGTCAGAGTCCTGATAAAGACATTCTTGGTCCTGATCCCCAGGACATATTGCTGAGGAAAAAGAACAACCTCTCTTTGCCAGAATAGAGTGTATAATGTAATAGGACTAGTAGAATTATAATCAGATGATTGACGAGTGTCTTTAAAATGACAGATCTGATAAGTGCTTTGACCAAAAGATACCCAGGCAAGTATCAGAAGGATGTGTAAATATGGTATTTAAAGCAATTGAAGGGTGCTCACATACAAGGTATGATAAGGTATGGTAGAGATGAATTTGGTGTCACAGGCTGGTAATCCCAGGTACATGGAAGGCTGAGGTGCTGAAATTCAAAAGTTCAAGACCTGTTTAGGCGTCAGAGCAATTTCAAAGCCAGCCCAGACAACTTAGTGAGAACCTGCCCCCAAATAAAAAATAAAAATAGGGCTGAGGATGAATTTCAGGGTAGAGCACTTGCCTAGCACATACAAGATTCTAAATCAAATTTCCAGTACTGCAAAAAAGGAAAGGAAAAAAAAACAAGAAAAGAAAGATAAAGAAAAAAAAAGGATGTGGTCAAACTAGAAGCATACAGGGTAGGTCTGGAGAGGTGGGCAGCAGCAGATGTTGTCTGTCTGTCTAACTGTAGAGACCATGCTGATTCTTTTGATCTTTGTCCTAAGAACAGCAGGGCATGATCTGGTACAATTCCTGAAAAGTTCACCTAGCTTGGGATGGAACACTCAACAAGGGAGGGAAATGCAAGAGAGGGAGACACTCCAAGAGGCTGCATAAACCTGGATTGGAGGTTAGGGCAGAGTCGAGGGAAGAGAGAGGCATTTGGTGGTGGTGGCTTCATGAGACAGTAAGTTGTTCTGACCCACAGTAATTGTCTTAGTTACTGTTCTATCGCTGTGATGAAACACCATGACCAATGCCACTGAGAGAAGGAAGCATTTCATTGGCGGATGGGAGTTCCTTGCAGTTTCAGAGGGTTAGTCTCTGAGCACCATGGTGGTGAGCATGGCAGCAGTCAGGCAAGCACTGAAGGTCTCTAGCAGGCCTGAACAAGGCAAACACAGCACTGGCAGGCCTTGCCTTTCTCCCTTCCATCTCCCTTGTAAATTACATCCCTGAAGCTAGTCACAGAAGTCTATTCCCCTATTTGGGCACTTTCATATGCTAGACTCATTCTAAAGGCTGGTCACTAAGGTCCAACTATCAAAGTCCAGCAATCAAAAGCCCTCTTTTGGCTCACCTAATTAACATGCCCAATCAAAACATACCTCTGCATACTAGCCCATTCTACCACAGACCTCCCTCTTTTTCCTCCTAAAACTCACACCTGCTTAGTAAAGGATCTCTGTGAAAATATGCATTTGGGTGTGGTTTGTGTCTAATCCAGGGTCTGGGAGGGCACACCTCACTGTGTGTGCCCGTTCAGGCATGATGTTGGAGATGTAGCTGAGAATTTACATCCTGATCCACAGGCAGGAGGCAGAGAAAGTAAGACTGGACCTAGTGCAGGATTTTGAAATCTCCTTCAATAAAGCCACAGCTTTTAATTCTTTCCAAATAGTTCCACTAACTGGAGACCAAACATTCAAACATATGAGCCTATGGGGGTCAATCTCACTCAAAGCACAACAATAACAAATAGTTCACTAGGGAGATGACACTTTTACAGAGGACTGACACTGCCAAGATGTTTGCTATGAGAGAAAGAGATGTTGTGTAATTTTTTGCTTGTGAGAGGTGAACAATGCAGATTGGGTATCAATAACAGATCAAAGTAAAGAGTTCACCAAAATCTAGCTTAGTAAATCAGTGAGGCTATTGGGACTACTTACAGGACTGCAAATGAGGAGTTACTTACAACGGTATTGGTCACCCTAAAATCCACCCAGTGATGACTCATGAAAGGGGCATCTCTCCATTTCCTTCCCCAGTGTGCAATCAGCATGACAGATCAATCGCTCCTCAGTACTTCTTAACTACTTACACAACCTTGGGGGGGGGGGGGGGGAAGGGCTTTGTGAATCTTGTAAATTTGGTGAACTTCCTAGGATTTGTGAGTTGTTTACTTTCTTAGCCTATTAAGTTTTATTTAAAGATCCTCCCTCCGAGATGGAACGCTTCAATTCTGAGGAAATCACTTGCACACCAAGTGCACAATAATCAAATGAACACATACACTAACAACATCATAAGATTTGAACACATCTTAGATTCATTATTTTAGCACAGTATGAAAATCAAACTTCATATTTGAAATTCTGAAAATCAGGAAATCATAAACCATTCTGAATTTAGATGTGAAAATTCAGAATGATTGCTTTAGCATTGTCTATAGAACGTATTTAAAATAGTTGTGAGAATAACAGTTTAAAGTCATACAGGCAGCTTGCTTTCGCTTCTGGATTTTTCTCTCCTTTAAGTTACTGCTGCAAATTAGTAGGTATGTGGCATTTTTATTTCAGACCTTCTGAGTTCCGAATTCAGAAATCCTGCCTTGGGCAGAGAGAACAATCCTCAGTGCGTGTCCCCCCATTACCTGCTGTGTGAACTTTGCAGTACAAAGGCTCCACAGTGTACTAAGCTGGCAGGTGGGGATTGTCCCATGGTCCTGGTATTTCAGGACTGCCCCTTTGATGACCATTATCAGGTATGACCCACAGAGCCGGCCAGGCTCCCACATGGTTGATTCTGAACACTTTTGAGATAACACCTCCAGGCAGGAGTCAGGTCAAAGACAGCTCCTGTCGCCCAGTTCTTTCTTCCGACTGAGTTAAATGTTTAACAGAGAAGTTGAAAGCCTGCAGCCCAGAGGACCACAACGTGAAGGCCTGTTTACGTTCTGATGATTTACTTAGCCAGTTTTCCTCTCCTGTTAATGCTGAAGTTTTTAGCGATCTTCTGTCAGATAGTTTATTGGGCACAGTTTCACCTTTATTGTATAACTAATCGCTTTCCTTATATTCAGGGGACAATTTCCCTTTCATCATCATCACCAACATACTAAACCATCTTTGATTTAGCATCTTTATTAGGATGGAGTGACAACAGCTATTTCCCTTGCATACCCATGATTAGCCTGCATTATGTAGACAGACATTGCAGCGCACGTCAGGGTCCCGCTACGTGCATTTCCCTCATTTCCTATTTACCAGGCGGGACATAGCCATCAATCAAAAACTGACTAAACATATTCAAGCTATTGCTGGCAAGTAATTCCCCCTCCACACTTCATAATAGTCTCACTCCATTTCTTGCAAACACAAACGGATGATGAGTTTGGCCGAGTTACCAATTTTTTTTTTCCAGAGCATTGAAATAAACATTTTTTTTTAAATGTGACTGTAAGAAAGAAAACTCTAAGGAGCACTCTTATCTGAAAGGAACCAACTGCAAAATCGTGGCAAGTCACATTTGTGTGGAAAAGAAGAAGAAACCTGCCACATCACTGAGTAAAGTTCTGTAGGATGCTAAGATGGTCCAGGGTCTCTTTTCATAGTTCTTCGCACTCTTGTTTTTAGAAAATTCATGTAGCTTTTTTTTCGGGGACTGTTTTCTAGCTACTCAAGTCACTCTTACGATAAAATATTTTATCTGTCTTTGTTTAAAATATGAGTGTTGCCAGGAAACAAATAAATAAACAGGGATAATGAGATGTTCGGGTGACAACGTCCTTAGTTTTCCTCATCTTGACACCCCTGAGACACCTAGAACTGCCGAGTCACCTCTTACAGCCTTTCTGAGAAGAATTCGGAGGTCCCTGAAAATCAGTGCTTAGAGATCTATGGGAGACTTTTATGGGAAAAGCACATTCTGAAGGTCACCAGAACCATGCTGCTGAGACAGACCAGTCAGGCCCACTTCTTCCTGGAGCCCTTGTCAGGTCTTAAAGCTTTACTGAAATTTGTTTTCACATAAATAATGAATTCTGTAAGCTCTCGTAGTAAGCATTCATTTTGATGTTCATTTTCCTGTACATGAGTGAAAGCGTTGGGGGCAGGGTAATAGGACTCCTTAATTAGCAGTGATTGGACTCTCCCTAGCTGCCCTGGCGGCCTCGAGAAAAATGACTGTCAATCAAACAGCTGGCACAGCTACCCTTGTGTCAGTACTGGGCATCCTGAGCACTTCACAGATGTCTTGAGACAATACAAGGATCACAGCTGATTTCTCTGGCTCCAGAAGGCACAGCCCCAGTCAGACTTATGCTCTTATCATGAGCCACAGTAAACTGTGTATAACCCTGCAGCCATGTCTACCTTGGTCAGAGAGGGATCACTTTCCATGGCAGCCCAGCAAGAGTGCCATGATTGATGCTGAGAGGCAAGGCTGTGATTGGTCCAATAAATGGCAGAAAATTTGCCTAATTACTTCTCTTGTTCTATAATCAGGCTTACTCAGGGAGTCCCCCACTCAGTGTCTTGAGCTGACTCCCCCAGTGTCACAGCATTAGGCTCCCCAAAAGGCTTCTCTGCAGTGGTTTTTGTCTCACAGCCTTTCAGTAGTGTGGGCTGAGCTGACAGCAGGGTCAGCAGAGGACAGAGGCAGTGACAGAGACAACGGAGCAGCCGGCACGCTAAGAATGAAGCAGTAAGGCAGCCCGCTGCTTGACAGCTGAAGTGATGTCAGACTCTGAGGGAGTCCCACTGTGCGGTCGTGGCCCTGATGGGTCATCCTGGCCATGGCATCTGGTGCCATCTATGCAAGCAGCCCACTGGGCATTCTGACTGCTGGGTTCCTCCAGCCCAGTCCTGGCAGAGGCAAATACCTTGTACAGTCCCAGGGGCAGCAGTCGTGTTCACCGTCAGGCAGAAAGCTGTGTGACAGCTGAAGGGACAGCTGGCCACTTTGAGAGTGGCCAAGACAAGAAGAGGAAGTAAAAGAGAGGTGACAAGGAAGAATGAGACAGCAGAAGGAAAAAGGGCTGTACCGGGCGAGAGGAGGAAGCCTGTAGTCACCAGGGCAGTGCCAGACAGCCAAGTTGTCAGCATCAGGATCCTCCATTCAAGTTGTGGCCAAGGGCTAAGACTTGCCCTACCTGAGGCCTGCATGGGGACTGGAATCCTGAGGGTTCCACTTGTCCTACCTGAGGCCTGCATGGGGACTGGAATCCTGAAGGCTCCTCTTGCCCTACCTGAGGCCTGCATGGGGACTGGAATCCAGGAGGCTCCGCTTGCCAGTACCCCCACCTGCTTAGGGCTGCTGCTGATCATTCCTGCCAAATGGCAAATGAAAGCTGCCAGAGACAGAGTGAAGAGCTTCCTCTAGACTAACCAAAGTTCCTCTCCAGGCAGGGCAAATGGACCCCAAGTCAGCTGAGGGGTGGCAGCATTGTGGGAAACGCCCCCTCTTTCCCCCAAGCTGGCTTTCTTTTTATTTTTGCTTAGAGGACCATGAAGGAGAATGTCTGCCTTCCTCTGACCTTCCTGGCTTTCCAGAAGATGATTCAAATACCCACACTTATTATGGTCTATTACTATTATTATTAACTATTAAACCTCCAGATCAGATATGACCTTGTTGAAACAATAAATCTTATAGAAGAAAGAGCAAGGAATAGAGCAACGACCTTGGAGTAGGCAAAACTTTCGAATAATAGGACATAAGTAGGTATTAACGCCAAAGGAAGAAAGTTTTTGAGTTGAACTACATTGTAAATTTAAGGGTGGCAAGATGACTCAGTGGGTCTTGGCAAGTGTTGCCAGGGGTTATGAATGGAGTTTAGCCCTCAGGCTCCACATGGTAAAGGAGAGAACAAACTCTTGTAGGTTATTCTCTAAGCACCACACATACAGCACACCTTCTTCATGTGTGCACAGAAAATAAATAAAAATGCAAAAAGTGAAAAGCAACCTAAGGTTTGTCAGTGGCTGCTAAGTTATGCTTAGGGGAAATAAACGCTGGTGTACTCTTAAGTGATAATGAACTAAAAGAAAATTATTTTGAATATTTTTACCACAGAAAAATAACAAATGTTTGAGCACATAGGCATTTTATAGTGATTTGAGCATTATAAATAAATATAATAATCAAATATCACATGATATCCATATTATACATTATATATAATTACCAATATAATTTATCAAATATATACATAAACACACATACACAATACATACATACATACATACATACATATATATATATATATATATATATATATATATATATATATATATATACCAATAAAAAGGTAAAGGAAAGGACTGGAGAGATGGTTCAGTAGTTAAGAGTACTTGCTGCTCTTGTTAAAGACTTGAGTTTAGTTCCCAATCATCTGTATCTCTAGCTCAGGGGATCTGACAGCATCTTCCGACCTCTGCATATACATGGCATACAGACACACAGACATGTACACATGCTCATAAATGAATGAAATATAAAGAAACCAGTAGTTTCTGTATTAAGTCATCTTCATTAGATAGAATGAGTTGGCCATGTGTATTTTTATAAATTATTGTCCTTTAATGATAAATGTATGTGAGCATTAAAACGCAGGCTACCTGTGCATCAACTTCAAGTGATAGAAATAGGAGGCTGAACTGTACCTTAGGTATGTGTTCAGATTTACTAATAAGGAAATAAATGAGAAAATAATTAAGTTTATAAGCTCAGATAAGCAAATGTGCACCGGATTTCTTCATGCAAACATGAGCATGTAACGATAACCCTGTGACTCAGGTTTATTCACATACTGAGTTTGCATCTATCGCAATGTTAGTTGCCTTTTGCTAACCTTGCCATCCCCTCATAGGTCCTTCATCCTGTTGGACTCTGGCTCTGCTCTGTTAGGTAACAGGGATCTTCTGCTATCGTGGCTTTGATGGGTACTCACACACTAATCTTTAAGTTGAGACCAAGATGATAAACCTTCACGACAACAGTGCTTGAAAGGTTTTAAAAGCCACTCCTCCGAAGGTTACCCCAGCCAAGCAAAATAGTAATATTTTCTTGATTTCTATCACTGTTAAATGTTAGTTCTCATTCACACTGAACAAGGTGCAGGATGTTTTGACGACAATATTGCACAGATGTAATGTATTCTAGTCATGTTTCTACATTTTTGAAGGTTCCCATTCAACTTTTGCTCTATTCAGTAGAGCTGTTTTCTCAGATGTCCCTTCTCTAAACTATGTATCAGCAATTCATAGAAAACTCGATACCAAACTGTTGTTTTATAATTCCACATCCCCAGAATACGTTTGTATTCAGGGTAAAATAATAGCAATTATAATAAGAAAGGACAATCTTGATCTGCAATCAGAAAGATTGCTAATTTCCTTCCCAAGTGACCAATGGGTTTGAACTAGCAATTCAAAACTCAGAGCTTGAAAAAAATGTACAAAATGGCTTTGGGTCTTTAAAAAGAAAACTATTTTAAAAAGAATAAGCTCTGATTGATTGCACATTGATATAAACATGCACATGGGGCTAGTTCTGCAGTCCAGAGATGGAAAAAATTCCTGTTGGAATAGTAGAAAAATAGATGCATTTAAAGGGAGCCTAAGGCGGTAGAAGCAAGAGAATTGAGGCTTGGGGAAATAGCAAGACCTGCAATATTTGAATGTTCTCCAAAGTGTGTGTGTGTGTCTGCAATGCCATTTTGAGGAGTTTATTAAAGCAAAGGTAAGCTGTCTGACACGCATTAAAGTCAGGAGCTGTCAAGGGCATGCTATGGACTTTGAGAGACATGATCTAGGCTTGGGAAGCATGCAGACATCCTGCTTTTCTCCCCAAACAGTTAGATGCTATCACTCCAGAAGAACACCGGCCTGAATCGAGGCTGTAGGGTGCTAGATCGAACCTATCAGAAAGCTGGCTGGATTCAGGCAGGCTGTTTCATCTCTCTGGACCTTGTTTCTCTCATCTTAAGAAAAAGGGAAAAGAAGAAAAAGAGGAGGCATTGGCAAAATATTCTCCAAGACAGTGTCCAATTCTGATGTCCTCAGAAAATTGAGGACTATTGAACTGCAAGGAACACTTTGTCAATCATGGCATCTAATAAAAGTTGTGGGAAGATGGTGGCAAGTAACCTTTACCCACTGAGCTCTCTTGCCACCCCTCCCCCATCCCATTCAATGTTCTTAGCGCACACTTTCAAGGCCTCCTGCAAGCACTGCTTCACTCATTCATGGGCATTCACCAGACAATGGGCTTCCACAAAGCTGTTTTAGATGTTTCTGCAAGTGGATCATCTCCATTCACTGAGTGGTCTATCTCCATTCACTGAGCCTTGGTGGGGGCAGGCATTCTAACAACCTCTCAGGAGCTGCTACAGGGTGGGGTGCTATGGAAAGGCAAATTCAGGGAGCTGCACAGAGAATGAGTTACCCAGTGAGTGGGAGTCTCGGCAGTGATGACATCCAGCGCACAGCTAAAAGAGATGGCGGATGGAGGAGACATACCACACCATAGGTCAGGTACACAAGGAGCTTCATATCATTTTGAAGCAGAGGCTAAGTGGGAGAGAAGAACAGAAGGCCAATAGAGGAAACTTACCTAAGACCTATGTGTTTGTGTCTTCCCCTGACGGGGAGCAGGGGCCAGAGGAAGAAGAACAAGAACCCCAGGCTTGTTAGCTCTTGCTCCTGCTCTCTTAGATAGATACTCAGCACTTGTGCCCTCAACCTCCTATTTGGGATTGTTTTGTGGCCTTCGGGCATTGGCAACATGTTATCCTGATCTATTTTAAAGCAGCACCCAGACAGTTCAAATAATTCAGAAGTTTAGTGTTTTGTGGGAGCTATTCTTGTCTCTTTGTGTTTATAATGAAAGGTAACCATGTGTCTCTACGAAAGCTACTGAGCATCATGGCTGCCCAGCTATTAATAAGAATATAGCACACCAATATTTATATCTATTGGATAAATTTGCACATAAATGTCAAATGCAAAGTTAATGTCAGTGTAATTTTGGTGTTTAAAAACAGAGATATCAGGACTATTTTCTTTTGTACAATTTAGACTTATTATTAAATAGATATAGAAACATTTGTTTATCCCTGAAGGGAACTACTTAGAAGCTTCGAATAAATGGTATTACCTACAAGTGAGTTTGCTGGTGTTTTAGTCTCAAGTCTTTGGGAATTACACACAGTGCTGTGAGAATCAGCAGAATGGAAATTAAGTTGCCGACTTTATTTCTGACTTACTCATGACCTCCAGGCATCCACTGAATTAATGTTACATTCAGTTTCTCCAGATGCAAGCTAACGAGGCAAGATTGCCTGTTATTTTATTCTCTTGACTCTGTTGAAATTAGGGATAACACAGCTTTTCCCTAAATACAAGCCATTGTTGTTATGTATACACGGAGCAGTTGAAAGACAGCATAGATGGGGCAGGTAGATGCCCAAAGGAGTTCACCTTCCCTGAGTAGCTGTGTGACCGGTGTTATGATTGCTCAGATGGAGATGACTGGGTATCATTATGCACTGGGGGTTGCTATATGCAAAATAAGCCCCTGGGAACTGGTAAGTGCTAAAGAAATGATGTATGGTTATGCTATATTTCAAGCTAGTTAGAAAAGTGCTCTGTGCGGGACTGACCTAGGTCCTTTGCTTCTATGTTACAGTTGTGTAGCTTGGTCTTCTTGTGGGACTCCTAACAGTGGGAACAGGGGATGTCTCTGACTCTTTTGCCAGATTTTGGGATCCTATTCCTCCTACTGAGGTGTCTTGTCCAGCCTTAATACGAGGGGAGGTGCTTAGTTTTACTACAACTTGATATGCTACGTTTGGTTGATATCCAGGGAAGGCCTACCCTTTTCTGAGTAGAAAAAGAGAAGGAGTGGATGGAGGGGGCAGGAGGGAGACAGAGGGGCAAGAAACTGAGAGGAGAGGAGGGAGGGGAAACTGTGGTAGGGATGTAAAAAAGCAATAACAATAATAATCATATCACTAAAATAAAAAAGTACTCTATGAAGTCTTGAATGTACAGGTACATGACAAGACCAATGATAGAAGAATAAAATAGATCGATGATAAGTGCATAGATTATAGATAAGTAGCTGGTAGATAACAGATGTTAATAGATAACAGATAGTAGGGATATTATAGATGATAGACAGATAGTTGTGGGTAGATAGCTGGATGGACACACTTACAGATGATTGACAACTAGCAAGCTAGTTAGGTAGCTATATTATAGACTGATAACTATTGGTAGATGATGGAGAGACTGATAGATGATGGATAGGTAAATAACTAGGTAAACAGTGGGTAAAGTTAGAGTTAAAAAATACACATGTGTAGAAAGTGATTTCTTATGAGCAACTATCTCACTATAGAAGAGAACAGGTCTCATAATGTCTCTGGAGAAGGCAGCCCAGGAAGACTGGGGTACTGTTCCTGTCCAAATCCGGAAGCCCAAGAACAGGGGCAGTGGTTTTCCCTGCATGTGACAGTAAGTGACTCTCTTGTGGCACTGTCTCTCAGCTCATGACTTTGTCTGTAGCAGATTTAGTTGTTGGGAATCTCAGAAGATGACATTCAAAATTGTTCAACTTGGATAGAACATGCAGCAAGTGTTATATGTAACTTTAGCTGCAGTGAAAAACTATTGAA
Organism: Peromyscus californicus insignis; assembly: GCF_007827085.1. Classification (NCBI taxonomy): domain Eukaryota; kingdom Metazoa; phylum Chordata; class Mammalia; order Rodentia; family Cricetidae; genus Peromyscus; species Peromyscus californicus. The sequence goes on from NW_026294606.1 coordinate 97,551,533, forward strand.
ACTTTCACAGAGTCAAATGTGTTCAGCTGGCAGTTAGTTTTGAGTTTTCATTCCTTACAGAAGGTGGCTGCAGCTCAGGGCTCCAGGGTTCTGGTTTGCATTTGCTTTTTTCTCTGCTTACAACACTCACCACCATTTCACATGGTTGTTGGTCACTCTTACTTCTTGGTAAAGTGCCTACTCAATTTCCTCACAGTTTGGGGGTTTCATCTTCTTATTCAGTGGTAAAAGTCTCCCATGTGGTCTCCATACAAACCTTCTGTCAGGCTAAATTTATGAAGAAAAGAAGTTTATTTCTCTCTCTTTTTAAAAGATCGATTTAGCTCCTGGTTTTGAGGCCCAGAGTCCAAATAGCATAACCCTGGCTCTGGTGAGGGCCCCAGGCAAACACAAGGGTAAACAACAGGGAAAAAGAATTCACACCTCCAAACCAGAAGCAAGGACAAATGTAGAGGGCAGGGAGTGGGAGCAAGATTCAAACTTTCTTAACAACTGGGGACTCAAATGATTTCCTCTGTGCTCAGGGCCTCCACTTACCTAAGGACTCGGTCCCACCTCTTAAAGGTCCACACCACCTCCCAACCTGGTGAAACTGGGAGTCAGCACTCCAGCACAAAGACCTTTGACATGCTTCTAAATCATATGCAAACCCCAGCAATGGGCTCAGCTTAAAAGTCTCCTCTAGAAAAGTGGTCTCTTAGCTTTGCCTTGACCGTCCAGTGGCATGATGTTACCTCCCTTGAATGAGCTCATTCCATATTTGTGAAAATTCCCAGTGAGCGGAAGGAAGGTAGGTCCTTGTCAGAGACTTTTTAATTTTTTTATTACACTTATTTATTTGTGTGAGCACACGTGTGCCACAGTGTGGTGTGGAAGTGAGAGGGCTATTTGTGAGAGTCAGCTCTCTCCTTCCAACATGTGACTTCAGGGAATCAAACTCAGATCTTCAGGCTTGGCTCCAAATACTTTTACTCACTAAGACATCTTGTCAGCCCCAAACCACCCCCAACCCCCAACACCCTACCCCTGCCACCCTACCCACCCCCTGTCAGATTCTTTAGGGAGTCTCAGTGAAGTCTTTGTGTTGTTTTAAATATGTTAAGTGGCTCTGGTGTAGAAAGGACACAAGCCATGAAAAAACCCAGTATCAGAGCTTTATTAGAAGAGGGAGGGGGGACCAAAGAACCGGGCCTCCGGAAGAAGCACATGGAGAGAGAGAGAGAGAGAGAGAGAGAGAGAGAGAGAGAGAGAGAGAGAGACAGAGAGAGACAGAGAGAGAGAGAGACAGAGAGAGAGAGAGAGAGAGAGAGAGAGAGAGAGAGAGAGAGACAGAGACAGAGACAGAGAGACAGAGAGAGAGAGAGAGAGAGAGAGAGAGAAAGAGAATAGAGATAGTAGGAGAGAAGAGAACAGAGAGGAGGAGTCTGTGTTCAGCTTTTTAAGGATTCCCCGTGCACATGCACAGGTAGGCTTATGGAGCTATACCACACACACATGCTCTGATTGTGTGACTGCGCTGTGCGCATTTGCATGATCTCATAGCACACTGATGATGTAAGACCTAAGACCCGTTGCTTAGTTGCTGAACTGTGCATGTGCGGTCATATAGCTGGAGTGGCGGCAGAATCCTAACACTTTGGTCTTGCAAAGGAGAATAAAGTTGTTCCTTTTGTGAAAAGGAAGGTCCATATATAATTCTTCAGTAGATGATGAAAACCACACACTTTCCCAATCAGATCTTTAGCTCTAGCTGTCTGTCATCTGGCCCTGATGCTCACTTGGACAGACACCACAAAGAGGAGACAGAATGTGGATTTTGTTCTTCCATCTACCTTCAGTGGGTTTATAGACAGAGCAGAACGGGCAAAAAAGTACCCTGCTTCTTGGTTTCCTTTTTTTGTTAAACAAAGTCATTTCTAGTTCTTCATTATACTAGGTCTTATATTCCAAGTGCTTTAATTTGGATGTTGTTTTACTAACTCAGGTGAGCATGATAGATATTTAGTCAAGAAATCGCATGTGACAGCAAGTGATTCTCTCGTGGCACTGTCTCTCTCAGCTCATGGCTCTGTCCATAGTAGGTTTAGTTGGTGTCTCAGAATATGACATGCGAAATTGTCCAACCAGGGTAGGACATGCAGCAAGTGTTAAATGTAACTTTAGCTGCAGTGAAAAGAATATCGACACTTTCAGGACAGGGCAGGGAGGATGGCTCCCTTGGGAAAGTTCTTGCTATACAAGCATAAGGATCTGAGTTCAATTCCCAGCATGTAGGTAAAAAAGCAAGACATGGTGCACATGTGTACTTGTAATCCTAGTATGGGGAGGTAGAGACAGGTGGATCTCAGGGCTCTCTGGGCAGACAGCCTAATCACTGAGTGACAGGCCCCAGCCAGAGACTCTGTCACAGAAAACAAAGTGGAGAGAACTTGAGGAAGTTTCCCAAGGTTGATTCCTCCTTTGGCCTCCACAAGTGCACATGCATCCAGACATACACTATGCATGTTCACATAAACAAGCATGCACACACACACACACACACACACACACACACACACACACACACACACACTCACGCTCTCCAAATCAGGAATCATTTAATTCTAAAACAATTAAATCAATTAATCATTAATTGGCTGAAAACATAAATGTCTGTGTATGTGTGAGAAGAGCAGAGGGTGGTTATATATTAGATTATGTGTTTGCTTTCATTGTTTCTATTATCTCATGAGCATTGTGTCTCCAGAATAAAGAATATATACATGTATATATATACACATGTATATGTCTATTTCTATTATCCATCTGCCAATCATCCCTATCTATCTATCTATCTGTCTATCTATCTATCTATCTTCCTTCTTTCCTTTTCCCTATCTATCTATCATCTGTCTGTCATCTACGTATGTATGTATGAATGCATGTGTGTGTGAACGAGCAATAAATTCTTTCACTGCTAATGCAGGGCCAACAGGAAGCATGTTAAAGGGAATAGGATGTCATGAAATAATTTTTTTACCTAAGTGTGACTAAATATTAAAAAAACAGATGACATCTGATGTTTTTCTAATATGCATCTAGTTTACAGAGCGGCAACATAGTTTTTTGAAAATTGAATGTGAATCTCAGAAAGTTCAGTGTAGCAGAAGGGCTGTTGATTGCACATCCCTGGTTGCCATTTCAGAGTGCAGCAGGACCTAAGATGCTGGCACAAGGCAGGATGTATGAAGAAGTGGTTTGTCTACTGATGAGCATAATGGCGGCCTCCATGTACCTAGTTTCTGGATTTATTTCTTCATAAGGCAAAAGTTATTTACAACCATGAACAAACTGAAGGTCCAAATAGAGGGAAGTGACCCCTACATCTTCAGCGGAGCCACGAGGGCTCTCAAACCTCTCCTGTCGAAGGTCAGAGATCATGGGGATAGGCAACATTTCTTCATTTGAAAATGAAGATGGTTTCCAAGGGACTAGAAAAAGCAAGGAAACATATTCACCCTACTGAGGCCAGAAAAAGCAATGCAGACCTGCTTTAAAAATTGTGCTGGCTTTGTGACCTCTGGGGCATTAAGATGATGTGTTTACATAGCTTCTGAACACCGAGTCTGTAGTCGTTTTTATAGGAGCAAGAGGAAATTGTTTTAGACTGAGGATCTCAGCTGCTAGGAGCTGAGCTGCAAAATGACAGATGACAGTCATCGTCAGAGCCCAGGGATGATGTCTCCAAAGACAAGGATGATATGGTGAAGGTGTGTGTTTGTATACACACATGTATGCATTTGTGTATTATATAGAATTTCAGACTGCTAAAAAGTAGCATTCTGCAGAGCTTCTGCCTCAGTGGAGGGAGCGCACACAAGAAACAAATTATAGAAGAAATAAATTTGGGGTAATTACCCTTTCCATGATTAGTGACTCTTGAAAAACATGGTCTTTTTGAAGATTTATCAATAGCTTATTAGTTACATATAACCATCCATCTGGTTTTAAGTGCTTTTTGATTTCTAAAATTACATCATTTGCTATGTCGTTGTATATTTGTGTTGGGGTTGGTGGGTGTCCACATGCCATGGCATGAATGTAGAGTTCAGAGGAGGGCTTACTGGAATCTGCTTTGTCCTACCAAGTAGATCATAGGAACCAACTCAGGTGATCAGGCTTGGTGGCAAACACTCATTAGGACCCCTAACTCAGAGTATGTGATCCATCTGTAGGAAAACTAATTTCTCTATCCCAGCCAATGTTCCAAACTTAAACAAAGCCCCAGAGTGGCCATATTCAATTTTTCAAGGGACATCCAAATTTGGCTTTTTATATCACATTTTCCCCTAATTTTATAATTTAAAATGCTTGCCAGGTAAAAACAACACCCTATTTTCATGCTGGATTTGGCCCCTGGGAGAGTCATAGCAAATTACTGTACAGCTCATACATTGAATGAATGCCTTAACTTAGAGGGACCAACAAGACCATTTGCTTTCTATTCAAAACCGGAAGAAATTTCCCCAGAGTATTTAAAAATCTAATAGTGTTATTTGTCCTGAGGCACAAATTATTGTGGGTACTTTGCAGACTTGGTCTAACTCTATCAGTCCGGGTGCTAAGGACAAAATCTGATTTGTGTGTTCTTCTCCAAGGTGACAGGACACCCTGTGGAGAGCTCCCATTGTCACCCATGGTTCTTCTCTTCAATGGCATTCGACATTTTTGATCACATGGTTTTATGGCGTGAATCTGAAATACGCCATTGAGTCTTATGTTGAGCATTTGGTCCTCAGCCGATGGTATAATTTTGGGAGGTTCTAGGAACTTCAGGAGGCATGACTCTGGTCCCTAGGACCCTCTTTGTCTGCTTCCTGACCAGTATGAACAGTCTTTTGCTGCTCATGCTTCCAGCAGGACGTTCTGCTCAAGCAACTGTGGAGTGAACCCTCTGAAATCCTGAGCAAAGAAAATCATCCCCCTTTTCGGTTTCTCTCAGGTGTTTTGCTCACAATACACAGGGGCACCATTTCAAAGATCATCAGCCCACTGTCCATTCCATCCCACCCCATTATAGACATCTCTACAAGTAGATTCCGGTCATCAGTTGAAGACAGCTGCATCTGCTCTTCGGCCTGACACGGCTTCTTCCAGGTAGCTGTCCCTCAAATTGTCATCTTAAAGCATTTGACAAAAACATTCAGGGGAAACCTAGTCAGTCAAGAAGCAGACCTGTGTGTTCACTTTTAATGCTCTCTACAGAGGTGAAACATGCTTGCAATTGCTTAGCAACCAAAGGCATCTTTCCAGAAGGCTTGGCTCCTGTGAACTCAGCCTGAATTTCTCTGTTCCCTCCGGTAAATTTTTCATTCTTTTCCTGAAGTATAACAAACAACTAGCGAGTTTTTTAGCTTGATGCCCCTTTCCCTCCTAACTCAAATCAGGTAGGGATTTGCAAGGAGATATCCTATTTCAATATCATAGTGTATATTTTCTGTCTCATACAGTATATTTTAATTAGAGTCAGAATGCTCTGTAAGATGGAGCAAACTGTGTTCCATTTGAAGAATTAAAGAATCACCCAGGCCTGCCAGCATGATCTGAAATTCTAATTCAAGCTCTGCTCTGAATGCCAGCTGCTCAGAACTCTTATTGTCCATCAAATACCACCTGGAAGTATTTATCACAGCAGAAGGAGGGAGCCTCTCATATCTTTTTGGACAGATACTTTTATTAAAATTGGCTTCTTTTGATATTGCCCAAACTTATAATGAACGGAATCTCTGGTCGGGCTTTAACTCTAATCAGAAATCAGAGCTGATTACAGAGTTTTAGGGATTAGATGCAAGACAAAACCCTCAAAAGATTTTGCTTGAGTGGTAAATCAATTTTTGAAGCACCAATGAGAAATTCAAAAGCAGTAGAGGTTTGGCAAAACAGCCCTATTTGTCACCCATCTCAAAATTTCGTTTTAAACTATTTACTCTTTTTTGGAAGAATAACTAGTTGATTTGGGCCAAGAAGTCCTGAGTAAATTGCCCAAAACAAGTTGACGAAGCAATCAGCACATTAAAGCTTGGCAGGTGAGATTCCTGCTTCTCTTGGTTTTGCCTTCTGTGTTCCAACAGTTAAGCACCTGTATGTTCAGACTTGGGGGATGACTCAGTTGGTACGGTGTTTACCTTGCAAGCATGAGATCCTGAGCTATCTCCAGAACCAAAATTAAAACAAACAACAACCAACCAAACAAACCAGCCAGGTATGGTGACACGTGCTTACGATCCCAATGCTGCAGAGGTGGAAACAGGCAGATTCGTGGGGCTCCCTTGTCAGGCGGTCTATCCAGCTTGGTGGGTCCTCAGGGCAGTGAGAGACTGTTTCCACCCTCAAAGTGGATGACACCCAAGGAAGTCAGCTAAAGTTGTCTCCAGGCCTCTGTATGCACGTGCACATATGTGTGCACTCATACCAACACACACACACACACACACACACACACACACACACACACACACACACACACACACAAATACCTATCCATGCTACCACACACACACATGCACCCAAAACAACATACACATACATGCCCCCATACCAGCACACACACATAAATACCTATCCATACCACCCCTCACACACATGCACCCAAAACAACATATACATACATGACCCTATACCAACACACACACACACACACACACACACACACACACACACACACACACACACACACACACACACATGCACGTGAAACTACTGTGTTTCAAATGATGGATAAAATGAAGTCCTAAACCTGGAAAGAAGTCTGATCATTTTTATCCTGTCCTGAGAGCAGGGAAATGAGAAATATCCAGGTTTTCTTAAAAATATCTGTTCTATTTAACATAGATTTGAGGTTATAGAAATCAAGAAATAGTAAAAACTTTGCAACCTATTATGAGATAAAATGATTGAAATTTTTTTTGAGTTCCCAAATTACCTCCATCCCAGGCCTCTCTTTTTCCCTTCCCTCCTTCCTTCCTGCTGGAGTGTTTGCTGGCTATCTGTTAAATACCAGAAACTCCTCTAGGCATGTGGGAAACGCTAGTGAACATCACAGGCAGATAGCGTTTTTTTTTTTTTTTTTTCTCCTAGAGCTATGTGTCTATCGGATTAAGAAAAAGCAGAAAATAACTCCATCAATTACAACACACAGGTAGATTGTGACTGATCCCCCTGAGAAGATAGGGAAGTGGGGACTGAAAAGTGAGTTTGATGACTTTCTTCTTGCCGGGTGAATGCTATCACACCTGGCCTGCCTTCTTTCCAGGCACAACCACTCATTTCTTCCTGTCTGGTGGCGATAGGGAACTGACCTCCCACTCGTCAGGAAAGCCAGTTAGCAGAGAGCTGTACTTTTTCTCTTTCCTCATAGGCTCATACTTTATAGAGACAGAAGGCTGTAGTTGGGTATTGATTATGTCAGTATCCCTAGCCCCTAGCCCGTAAGTTGTAATAATATGAAGTGATGGAAAAGATAAGATAGACATTTAGTATTTTCCATGGTGGGCTCTCTAAGGACAGAGTTCTCAGAATGGGAAAAGGACAGTCTTAAGGTGGTGGTTCCCCTTCTAAGAGGGACTCAAACATACTTTGCACACAATGATGAATTTGTAAGTCGTCCCGTCCCCCATGCCCCCCCCCCACTCCGGCCAGGTCTTCATTCTTCAGTTACATCTGAAGATCCTTACACGCCCACTATTGCTCTCTGCCCTTGGCTCACAAGAAGCAAAAAAGCTAGGTAGAAGTCATTGTCAAGGATTTAGAAGTTTTAAAGAGACTGAGAAAAAAGTTCGAAATCGGGTAAAACAACAATATAAAAATACACGTAATGACTGGAAGACAGAAGCAAGGGGCATGGCAGAGGCTGCTGAGCATCACATGAGACGGTCCTGGTAACTCAGCCACTGGGGTTAGGGGGCTGGCTCATGAATTTATGCCTAAGACAAAGTAAGTTGTCCATATGGACAGTGGAGACAAGGTTTCCACGGAGGGCACAGCAAGTGTGCAGAGGAAGGTGCGAACCTTGGTGTGTCTGAGAAACAGGAGTGAGCCAGGGAGGGACAGGCTGGCAGTGAAAGGAGTGGCTGAGAATGCACTGGTAAGGACACCATTGACATTCAAAGGCTGGACTGAAGGGAAACGGGATGTTGTGTCAACACCATTAATAAATTTCAAATATATCTGTTAGGCAGGGGTGAGGGGAACATTAATTAAATGCAAGAATCCCTCAGTTCCCCTTTTCTATTCAAGACCCTGCTCCTCAGAGAAAAATAAACCATGTGTTCTGCTTTGCTGTGTTTTGTTCTACTGGCTGCCTTCAGGTAATTAAAGAATATGCTTTCCAGGCTATTTCTTGATTTATCAAGTTCATATCAAATCCATTGATTTTTCCTCCAACAGTGGCACAGCAGACAGAATATGGCTCTCTAAAGATATCCACGTTTGTGACTGGGGAGATGGCTCAGTTGGTAAAGTGCTGAGCAACCCCAAGGACCCGAGTTTGGATCTCTGCACTTAACGTAAAATTTCAGACACGGTGTGGTGTATACGTGTAATTCCAGCCCCGGAGGAGGTAAAGACAGGTAGGCTTCTAGGGTTTCAGGGAGAAATCATGTCTCAAAAATAAGGTGGACAATGACTGAGGAAGACAGGTGGTGCTGATGTGTGGCTTTCACATGCACTGTCTGAGAAGGCAGAACGGCAAACATAGGGGCTCTCTTTTAGAGCCTTGAGAAGGAAGGGTAGCCTACAACTTCCTTTTAGCCCGATGAGACTCATTTTGAAATAGTGAGCCTATAAAACTGCAGAGTAGTGGATCTGTGTCTTAATTTGCTGGGATTTTGATGGTTAGAACACAAAAGAAAATTAACTCAAGTAGGTAATAACGAGTTAGCCCAATTATGTGCCTATTTCCTCCTCATCCAGCACTATAATATAAGTCCTAGCTAGTTTTATAGTCTTCTCAATTTAGGGCCCTCGTCTCTGTTTTTCTACTTGTCTCCTTGCTTTTCCTGGATTGTATTCAGTAGAATTCTGTTTGTATTCTCCCATACTGAACACTTTTTATTCAAGCATTTCCTTTGGTTTGCTCCTGAAATAATTTTATTTTCTTTAGGAAGGGTTTCCGGACACGTGATTAGATTGAATTACTCACTAAGATCTTCCCTTATTTCACTAAAAAACCAACAAACACATTTTAAAAGAAATGGTGTGTGTGTGTGTGTGTGTGTGTGTGTGTGTGTGTGTGTGTGTGTGTGTGTACACACACGCACATAGGTGAAAGCAGTGACTGTGGAGGCCACAAGGGGGCGTCAGATACTTTGGAGTTGGTGGTATAGGAAGCTGTAAGCAACCTGACTTGTGTGCTTAGAGCTGAACTCTGGTTCACTGCAAGAGCAGGAAGTGCTCTGAATTGCTGAGCCATTCTCCAGTCCCTCAAAACTTTTATTTTCATTCCCTTTTCTGTATATTTTTATTCTTATTGACAGTTTCTCTTATCCCTGCACTTATGCTCTTAATTCAGTTTTAGCCTTTCTGACACATAGACCTTATGCTGTATAGCTGTGAAAATCGACATAGATTTAATCTAGAATCTTCTTTGTTTATTTGAGATCTTGTATCCAAGAGATCTATGTACCACTAAGGCACAGATTCATTTTGTTTTTGTTTTTTTCCCCCGAAATGTGGTATTCTGTTTCCTGAATTTGGCAAGTATCCTCTCTCCATGTTCCTTTGATGGATATTTAGTTTGTTACAAATGTCTTACCATTAGAAATAAGGGGTGAAATATGCAATATCATATACATATATGCATTTTGACCTTCGTCAGATGTGGCTACTGTACTGTCTGTCAGGTTTGTATCAGATAACCTCAAAGAACAGTGTCAAGCCTTGGGGACACATTGCAAAAACACTGAGATATGTTTCCCTACTTTTATGTTATTCATCACCACTCTTTCAGCAACTCTTTCTAGCCTGGTGTGTCTTGGTATTTTGTTTGTCTGAAAATGTATATTCTCTGCTTATTTGTATGTATTAGTTCTGAGTCACCATGACCAACATACTTGAGAACAAACAAATACAAAAAGGGTGAAATAATTATTTCCTCCTTATTTCAGAATAGAGGTGTCTACTTACCTTGGTGAGGAGGGTGTAATGGTAGCAGAACAGTTCACATCATGGCTTCCATGGAAGAGAGGGAGATAGATAGATGGATAGATGGATAGATAGATAGATAGATAGATAGATAGATAGACAGACAGACAGAACAGGACGTGGCCAGGATACAGTTTCTCAAAGCCCACCTCAGTATCAATGTCCTCCACCAAGGCTGCACCTGCTAAAGGTTCCAATACCTCCCCCAAGCAGCATCACCAACTTGAGAGATAAAGTGTTCACATACATGAGCTGATTACATACCTCAGTGACTTCCTTCATTCAGCCAGGCTCCACTCTTACCTTTCACCACATCCCAATAATATAATATCATCATATTATGAATTCATCTGGATTTAATCCATCCATTTAGATCACAACTGTCAGGCACTGAGTTTCTTGGAAATCCCCAGCGGTGTGTCATACTAATCTCCTAGGTGATCTTAGTCACTATTCTATTGTCGTGAAGACACCATGATCACGGCAACTCTTATAAAAGAAAGCATTTAACTGGGGCTGGCTTACAGTTTCAGTAATTAGCCCATTATCATCATGGTGGGGAGCATGGTGACATACACCCAGATGTGGTGCTGGAGAAGAAGCTGAGAGTCCTACATGCTGATCTGCAGCAAGCAGAAAGAAAGAGTGACTGGGCCTGGCATGGACTATTGAATCCTCAAAGCACACCCCTAGTGACATACTTCTTCCAACAGGGCCACGCCTTCTAATCCTTCTAACCCTATCAAAGAGAGCCTCCCTGGTGGCTAAGTATTCAAATATATGAGCGTATGGGGGCCATTCTTATTCAAACCAACACAGTGTTTCTTAATTCAATCAAGTTGATAAATGGAAATTGATCACCATACTATTTCTAATTTCCATGATGTTTTTACTATGGCATCTAAGGTATTCTTTATTGTAAAATGTTACTAATTTTACCAGAGCCAAGTTTTCTAGTCTTTCTTTCAGATTTACTTAAAAAAATCTGTTCTTACTACAACATCATATACTTTTTAATCTTATAGTGTTTTCTGAGTCTGTGAAGTATCACTTTCCCCACTTGAAGGTTTTATCTCTTTGAAATATGTTTTAACATATTGTGTGAAGAATGATTCAATTTTTCCCACACTGATGAATTTATTTCCCTACTCTCTTTGTCATGAGTTTAGTCTTCTCTTCAGTTCAATTGATCTTTTTTTTTCTTTCCTGGCACCAAATGCACAGTATTTTAATGACTAAAATATTGTAAGATTCCCTGGTTTGTTTGATTTCAATATTTTAAAGTTAATTTCAGACCTTTAGTGATATAATCATTTATCAACATATATATAATTTGCTCAAGATATGCAACAGAATTTTGCTTGGAACTGCATTCAGTTCTAGATTAATTGAAGCATGCAAATGAACTTACATGTTATCTTGATAGTATTGACTCTTCTTTCCACAAACATGGAATATTTTTGCATTTATTAAGGTATCTTTATGCCCTTTAATAAAGTTTCAGAATGTACTTCATAAATATTTTATGCAATGTTGGTTGTTTTCTAGATATTTAAAATTAATTTTGCTAGTGTGATTTTTCTCATTATATTTTCTGATTTATTTTGCTGGCAAGAATTCAAGACGAAGCCTTTTCCAAGTTGTAATGTCTTGACTCTCTAGTAGAAGAAGACAGCTGAGCTTTGATTATTCAATGTGCAACATGATTTTTACTCCTAAAACATTTTATATGTCTTAATTAATCTAAACTGGAGCATATCACACCTAAAAGTCTATGCATGGCCTGTTAGGATTTTCAGAGAAGTAGAGCATTAAAATGTACCTCCATGTCTGCTACCTCTTGCCCCAAATAAAAGTCAAACAAGCTCCAGCTCTAGAGGAGTCTTTATCATTAAAATATGATCAAGAGGGGACTAAACATTGTGTGGTTTTTGAAACTGTGTTAAAAGTCATGTGTAAGAGTGTAGCCCAGGCTAGCCTTGAATTCACCTTGCAGCTGAGGATGTCCTTGAATCTTCTGGGTCCACTTTCCAAATGTTGGAATTACTGATGTTGCCACCACATGTCACCAAAACACATCTTATGAAACATTAGCTCTAGGCCTAAGAAAGGAGAAAGGCAGTCAGCATTTAAGTCTAACAGCCTTGTGTTTGGGAGAAGTGTAGGTAATGAAGTAGGATCTTGACAAGAGCAAGGACATTGGCATCACAGAGATGAGAAAGATGACAAAGCTAAAACAAACAGACAAAAAAAAAAAAAGGGAACCCAGAACCACAAATCAGTGTGCTATCTTCAGTCTGTGCAGATCCCTTTCAGTTACTGAGCAGAATCCACGTTCAAGACATGTGACCCAGAAATCAGTTACATCATTGTTTGACACTGACTTGACATCTCTGTTTTTGGTTTGTTTGTTTGATGGTTGTGAGCCACCACGTGGTTGCTGGGAATTGAACTCAGGACCTCTGGAAGAGGAGTCAGTGCTCTTAACCTCTGAGCCATTTCTCCAGCCCCTTTTTGTTTGTTTTAAGTACAAACCAGAGAGATATAGCTAAGAGGGAAAAGACACTTGCTGCATAAGCCTGGTGACCCTGATCCCTCGAATCCACGTAAAGGTATAAGGAGAGAATAGACTTTAAAACGCTGTCCTCTGCAGGTGGCACACATGTGCCCCACCCCATCTCTATCTTTGGCATACATGCTCATACACAGAAATAATAAATAAAATTAGCAAAAATAAAATAATAAAGCTGAACCTCTTAGCCATTTTTCAGTGGCAGACTGCTTAGGAGGAGTGAAGGCGTCTTGGCATTTCAGAATTCAGTTAGGAAGAGGGTGTGTGGCAGGATGACACACGGGTGCCTTGGAATCTCCTAGATGGTGTGTAGAAGCTGCTTGAGAATTCCTTCACAGGTCTTACATGTCAGTGAGTGAATTTATATCCTCGTGGTCTAAGAACACGTGTTCCACCCTCAATGTTGCAAAGGAAAATCTCCTGCACTGTGTATTTATTAAAGAAAATCACTACAACTAGAAAAGGGGTCATAGGAGAGGAAAGGGATGTTAAATGGAGTAATGGAGTACAAATGACATGACAACAGAAGGAGAGACTGTGTGGGGGCAAGGAATGGAGCCAGCCAGAGGGGAGGAGGGGTCACGGAGCAGGGCAATGTGAGAGGGGGCTGGGTATGCAAAGTCTAGAGACACATGTATGAAATGTCATGGCAGAACCCATTGCTTTGTGTGCTAACTAAAATAATTAATAATAACAACAACAACAATAAAAATAATGATAGTATGACAGCTAGCACAGGACTTGTGTGTAAGCATGAGGACCTGAGTTCAATCCCCAGAACCCACATAATAAACAAGATGTGGTGGTACATGCTTGTAATCCCAGGGCAGTGAATCCCTGGGACTCATAAGGAGCTAGCCTAGCATGATCAGGGAGCCTCAGGTTCTAGCAACAGTGACTGTGTCTCCAAAAATCGAAGTGGACAGTGTCTAAGGAATGATGCCTAAGGGTGGTCACCAGCTTCCACATGGGTGTGTATATGGGTCCAGTTGCACTCACACATGTGCCCTCCCAAAAGACATACATACAGAAAATCAAAGCCTATATATAGCAATCTAATGCCTGAAGCAATTAGAGTAGACATGGCAGAGAGACTGCCGTAAGTCTAATAGATGTTTTTTAACCACTGCTTCATTTCAACCTTATTGGTGTTGAGACACTCCCAAGGATCTTTAATATTCATACAGAAAAGTGAAAATATATTCTGACCCAAGTTACTTAGGGTTCAAACATGAGCTCTAAGTTCTTATGAAAAGGAGCTACTAAAACCTTTAGAAAGATGAATGTGTGGAGCCAGCAAGATGGCTTAGCAGGTGCTACCAAGTCTGAGGACTAGAGTTCCATCTTCAGGACACACATATTTTGGGGGAGAGAGCTGAGTCTCACAAGTTGTTCTCTGACCTCCAAATGAGCCCTCTCTACCCTCTCAATAAATGTATTTTTCAAAAGGAAGATGAACATGTATAGACACTGTACACACCCACACATTGTTTTCTTCTGTCAGGACCCAGAAGTCTTGGAAGGAGGGAGGGAGAGAGAGAGAGAGAGAGAGAGAGAGAGAGAGAGAGAGAGAGAGAGAGAGAGAGAGCGCTAAAGAGACACAATGTCATTTCAAACAGCCTGGTCAGGAGATGCTAGGGTCTAAGCTGCCATGGCTTTAAACTCCAGGCCAAAAAATTATGCCTCCACCTCCTAGATCCTGCCCTCCTATAATTCATTTTTGTGAGTTTTTTTTTAAACAGAGTTTCCTTATAGAAACCTCTTATGTTTTACTGCCTCTATGATGAGCAGATTAGCTTTGCGTTTGCAAAATTAAATTACTTTCCCTAAGTATTTCTTAATTTTTGTGCATATGCCACTGAAAATTCAAAGAGCGAGCAATGTTGTTAGCTGCACTTTAAATACCAGGAAATCTCTGTGTAGGAAGGAGAAAGGAAGAGGGGAAATTGACTTTGCTGTTAAGACTGAACACCGGGGTGTTTGTTCCATGGCGTGCACATCTGGAGCATCAGCGTCTCAGGGGAAGATGATTTCGGAGCTCAAATTTTTGGGTGTTTCTTGTGTCAATCTTCTGATCGATATCATCTATGCAGAAAAAAGAAGTTGCTCTAAAAATGAAACATAGAATGTAGCACATGAGGGCAGTGAGATCCGGAAATTGAGTTGGCCTGAGAGCTGAGTTGAGATTTGTCATGTTGTTACATTTCTGACATCCTTCCAGCGTTATGCCCACCTCCCTTCTCTAAACAGCCTCCAGAAATCCCTAACACAGTGCTTTTGTCTAAAACAACAGTAAACATCTCCTCTGTCCTCTTAAATTAGTCTCTAGGTCCTGCAGATTAAATTGACAAAAGGTATGTTAATAAACTCACCCATTTGAACAGTGGGGCCAACAGAGTAACTGGCTTATTTCATGGATAAAATTAAAGATTAATAGCCTAGTTTTAGTAAAGGAAGGTGGAGGACAGTTTTGTTGGGGAAACTAGGTTTTGTTAGAAATGACGGGTTGGTTGCTTTTTTTTTTTTTCTTTTTTACAACTACTCACACATGTGGAGATCAGAGGACAACTTGTAGGAGTTCACTATGTGTGTCCTGGGGATTGAACTCAAGTTGGTAGAGTTGACAGCAGATGCCTTTACCCACTGGGCCCTCTTGCTAGCCCCAAATGTATTGGTGAAATTATTAAGGCCACTCCACGTAGTTAAAAGGAGATTTATTTAATGGCGTAACTTACAAATTAAGGAATAGGTAGGTCGCGGAGTCTGGGGAAGGTGTATCACAGTCCAGCGGTGTTCTCTGGAGCTCTACTCAGTCCACCTCTCCAGTCCAGGGTCCCGCAACAGAGAGAGCGCCCGCCGATCCAGATCTCGGGTCCCCCGGAGCCTCCCTTGGCCCTGCCTTGTAGGCGTGACAGTTGCCGAAGTCTCAATGGGGGTTGGAACTTCCAGATCAAAGCTGGAATGGCTACCCACTACATTTAGGAGTTCACTATGTGTGTCCTGGGGATTGAACTCAAGTTGGTAGAGTTGACAGCAGATGCCTTTACCCACTGGGCCCTCTTGCTAGCCCCAAATGTTGTTTTTTGTTTTTGTTTTTTTGTTTTGTTTTGAGAATTGATGGGATTTAAG
Source organism: Peromyscus californicus insignis (assembly GCF_007827085.1). Taxonomy (NCBI): domain Eukaryota; kingdom Metazoa; phylum Chordata; class Mammalia; order Rodentia; family Cricetidae; genus Peromyscus; species Peromyscus californicus. Next base: position 97,567,413 of record NW_026294606.1, read on the forward strand.
GCAGTCTGTGGTACGATGAAGATCACCTCACACACTAAGAATGGCTCTTTTCAAAAGGATAGAAAAACTAATGAGTTCTCATCATGTGTGTGGAGAAAAGAGAAATGTTGCGTTCTGCTGTTGCTGAGGAGGAATACCTGTTATAGAAAGCCATATGGAGGTTCCAGAAAAGTGTTTTTAAAAAGATACAGCCACTATGTGAGGCAGCTAGACTGTTTCTGGGCACTTATCTAAAAAATATATCTATCAAAGAGATATGTACACTCACATGTTTAATGTGGGACCGTCCGTAATAGCCACAAAACCAAAAGTCTACCAATGAAGGGATGGATAAAGAAAATGTGTTACATACACACAATAAAGTACTATCCAGCTAGGAAAAGAATTTAGTCCTGTCAGTTGAGATAACATGGCTCAAATTATCTGCCATTATGTCAGATGGAAGAAGCCAGGCAAAGAAAGATGAAATCCACATGACCTCACCCCAGAGTGCAGTCTAAAGGACTTGGTCTCATAGAAGCTGAGGGCAGAATGATGGTTACGAGAGGCTGGGGATATTAGGGAGAAGTAGGCCATTGGGTACTGAGTTATAGCAGAAGGAAACAAGAAACTTGCATGTGCTGTTACATGGTGGGGTGACTCGATAAATAAGCTGTTGTATGTGTCTCAGAAAAGTAAACTGTACTATGTGTCTCAGAATGCTTGGACAATGTTTCCTAAACTTTTGCCATGAAAAGATCATAAATGGTGGGAGAGGAGCCTATTTTTAAATCGATTTAAACATTCCACAGGTTGTGTATCAGCACAACATGCAATGGCCCATGGATGTTTGAGGTGTAGGTGGTTATTAGGTTAAGTGTTAATCTGACTTAATTAAGGCTTAATTCCTTGGAGGTTTCTGTTCTGGGTTAGCTACATCCCTAGAAAGCTTGTTTCTGTGTGTGAGCCATATGTCTTTGTCTTGAAATCATCTTGATGCCAATGATAGATTTTAAAAATATAAACCATGGCAATTAATCTTGATCAGTAACTCATCCTGATTTAGAATCGTCTGAAGACACATCTCTGGGTGTATCTGTAAGGCAACATGTTATTAGAGAGGTGTAACTAATATGGGAAAACTCCTTCTGAATGTGGGTGGCACTATTTCATCAGCTGGTATCCTACACTGAATTAAAAAGAGAAAGCAATTGGAGAATGGGCTTCCATACCCTGCTGCTTTCTGACTGTAGGCAGATCAGATCTCTGCCTCATCTTCCTACAACCACACCTCCTCACCAGGGTGGACCGTATCCTTCCTTAAGGCTCAACAAAGCCTCCTCTTTTTTGTCAGGTATTTGGTCAAGGTTACAAGGCAAGTAAAACACTTACAGAAGGATGCTGTTTCTTAAGTGGACACTTCCAGTGGGCATGCAGTTTGTCTCTGAGCAGTGGGTCCATACAACTTGTAGAAGAAAAACATATTCCAAGCCTCATCAACCTAAGTGAAAAAGCCCCACTATGATTCCTTCTAAATAAGTTGTCATCCTGAATGGTAGAGCTATAGTTATTTTTTTCCAGTAATTATTGGCCTGAATGGTTGTTCAATTAGGCACCAAATTTTTCTGGTTAATAGACACTGAAAATACATAAGTGAGGCTACAACTGAAGCGCTGATAAGTGGCAAACACTTGGATCAATAAAAAAAAGTCAACATAAAGCCAGACTGAGATGATTTGTTTGGTAGTATGAACACACACACACACACACACACACACACACACACACACACACACCACACATATACACACCACACATGCACATCACCTCACATACACACACCATACCCACACCACACACACACATATACATTTCACACACAAACATGTACATAAACACACACTCGCACACACACAAGTCTGAATTGAGAGTTTTAACCAAGAAAAACAATGACATCATGAAATTTGCAAGCAAATGGATGGAACTATAAAATGTCATCCTGAGTGAAGTAACCCAGACTCAGAAGGATAAACATGGTATGTACTCACTCATAAGTGGACACTAGATGTAAAACAAAGAATAACCAGACTACAACCCACAGCTCCAGTCAGAGAGGCTAATTAAGAAGGAGAACCCTAAGAGTGGTGCATGGATTGCCCTGGGAAGGGGAATGGATGATATCTTCATGAGTAGACCGAGGATGAGGGTGACATGGAGGGTAGGGGATGAGAACATAAGGGAACAGGATGGTCAAGCTGGGACAGGGATGGAAAGGAAGAGCAATGAAAGAGATATCATGATAGAGGGAGACACCATGGGGATAGAGAGAAACCTGATGCTAGGGAAAGTCCCAGAAATCCACAAGGATGACCCCAGCTACTACTAGCTATAGCGGAGAGGGTGTCTGAACTGGCCTACCCAGGCAATCAGATTAGTGAATACCCTAACTGTCATCATAGAGCCTGCATTTATTAAATGATGGAAGCAGATGCAGAGATCCACAGCCAAGCACCAGGCCGAGCTCCAGTCTAGTCGTAAAGAGAGAAGAGAGATTCTGTGAGTAAGAGGCATCAAGATCATGATGGGAAAACATATAGTGACAACCAAACCAAACTAGTGGGAACTCATGAACTGTGTGGACCAATAGCCGTGGAGCCTCCATGGGACTGGACTAGGCCCTCTGCATAGGCCAGACAGTTATGTGGCTTGATCTGCTTAAGGGGCCCCCTGGCAGTGGGATCAGGATCCATATTTAGGACCTGTGGTGGGACAACTTACACAGCCTTGGTGCAGGGGGAGGGGCTTGGACCTGCCTCAGCTGAGCGTATCAGGCTCTACTGACTCCCCACGGGAAACCTTGCCTTGGAGGAGGTGGGAATGGGGGTTGAGATGGTGAGGGGGAAAGCTGGAGGGTGGGAAGACGGAGGGGATCTGTGGTTGGTATGTAAAATGAATTGAAAATTTCTTAATAAAAAATACTTAAAATAGAAGTATTATATATATATATATATATATACTTTATTATTTTATATATAAGAAAATTAACAGATCCACCATTCATGTAATGATAAATGAATGCCAGAGTTCTAAAGGATAAATTTCATTCATTATTCATACATATTGGAATTGCTTTCCAAGGGCTCTCTTCCAATACCCAAATGAAAAGTAATGAAGTAATGAAGTAAATACATTATTTTTACCTATATTAGAGAGACATCTAACAGGTAAAGTAAAATGAAAATCTTCTGATATTTTCTTCATTGATAGAGCAAAATCCATGGCTTTAGGACTCGTAAGAGTTTTCTTCACTTTTTGGGGGGAGGGGAAAGTTACTTATCCAAGAAAATATAACAGAAATGTCAATGTAAGTCCATCTTGCTTCTCCACACTAAAACTTCATGGCTATTTTCTTGTAGAAAGTTGACAACGTGATGGATCATTTAGATGCCAGATGTCCGGCACATTTGGGTCTCTATGTTCCCAATGTTATTTTGGATAGAAAATGAAAGTCTACCTTATCCACCTTAATTTTTGGTTAACAGGTGGGTGATATGTAATATTCTGAGCACTGAACCAATGCTTCTGCAGCTAAGCTGTCAAACATATCCAATGAGTATATCAGGGTTTTAAGCTTAATTCAGACACCCCAAGGTACAGACACCATTTAGTCAATGCATTTGCTCCTCTGCAGCCACAGAAAGTAAACCAGCTCCCTTTTATATCTTATACAGTAAGTTTTAAGTCCAAAAGTCTCCATCAAATAATATCAGTGACATTCAGCACACTGAGCCATAGTCCCTAGACATATGCTAACTGAACCATCTCTCTCTTCCTCCCTCTGTCCCTTCTCCATCCCCTTTCCTTCCTTCCTTCCCTTTCTTCACTTTCTCTTTCTCCTATACCGATGTCATACTTGCTTTGTTTCCCTGGAGAACCACGGATAATGTAACCATCCACCACTGTAGTTTCTTTGAACAAAAGTGTTTTGGGGACGGCATTGCAGAAACAACTCTCTGAGTTTAGAACCAATTCTTTTGTACTAAATAATGTCATGACATTGGGAGATGGATTCGCTCTTCTGTTTCTCATCTATAAAGAGCTAATTTTTAATAAGTGCATTTTAATCAGCTTTGCGTACCAATCGAGATACAGTTTGCTCTGGAAACACTGAGTAAATGTTAGCTGTGATGATGAAGAATCTTCAGGCCATTTTCAGAATTAAGTCTCATTCTATGACATGCTAATTACAAATTAAGGAAAAGATGAGCATTTTTTTTTCCCCTTGAGAAACGGCGTGCTTCCCAATATCTCATTCCTGGTCTCAGAGACTGAGCAGAAATATACTAAAACTGCACCAGCAGTGGATAATGATAGATACCAACCTGTGGCTGGAGTTTTCTCCAGTCCTGTCCAGCCCCATGGACCCCACAGCCACTTATAAAATAATCCCTCAGAAGATCATATTAATTAAACTGCTCGGCCATTAGCTCAGGCCTACCACTGTCTAGCTCTTACACTTAAACTCAGCCCATTTCTGTTCATCTGTATGTCGTGATGTGTTCCGTGGCTTTACCTGCTACCTTTGCATGCTGCTCCCTGGATGACAGGCTGGCATCTCCTCCTCTCAGCCTTCCACTTCCCCAACTTCTTCTCTCTCTTTGTCCCGCCTATACTTCCTGCCTGGCTACTGGCCAATCAGCGTTTTATTTATCAATCAATCATCCACAGCACCAACTCATTCCCTGTCTCATGAGATTCTCAAGTTGGGCAGGATTCATGTGCACTAACAAGCTTCCTTATATTTACTATTTATACAAACAGGATGAGCAGTCTTTATTAAGAATTACAACATTTTATGCTTTGCATTCTTTGCCCATCTGTATTAACTGGAGGATTTGTAGAAGTTCATTGTTTGTATTGAGTGAATTTTCTTGGGGAGAGATGTACAAATGACTGTTTGTCCCAGACAGGGCACCAAGCTACCTTGCAGAGCTGGCTACTTGCAGAGATGCGGCTGAGAGGATACTTGTAACAGCATGTATGATGCCGAGGCAGATGCATCACCAGGCAGCCCCGACATGGATGACAGCTCGGAAAACTGCATCCCTGGAGCCACTCCTCAGGCAGCACCACTTGGCAGGCAGCTCCACCGGAGAGTCCGCCCCGTCCCCCCAGCAACCGTTATGGCATATTCCTTTGGGGAAGGGCCTGTGATTCCTGTGACTTTCTTAGCTCGTGTGTTTCCTCAGCTTCTTAAGCCATTGGGGTTTCCCTCCTCCCCCAGGAGAGAGGGTTTCTATTCATATAACTGCGTCACAGTTTTCCCAGTAGCTTTCACTTAACAGCACTAATACAGAGCTATAGCTGTTGATTTAAGATCAGATGGGCAAGTGTCTCCATCAGTTTGCTGGGATCTCCTGGAGTAGATGAGTGATTGTCATTTAGCTTGGTTTCCTGGCAGGTGAAGAGCAAACCCCAAATCACATGGCTGGCAAGTAATAGCTCGACTGTCACCCCAGAACTAACTTGGTCCCAAGCTAAGCAAGGCTGTGTTTTGAGACTCATGATAAGTCTTTTCTCTCTTCTCTCCTTTCTCAAGCTTCTCTCAGTAGAAACCCTTCAGACACATTAAGCCTGTCACACCTTATTTAGAATTTCACTTTGCTTCTTTCAACAAATATAAAATAAAATTAAATCTTTTCCTCCAGGAACTTGACATGAGAGACCTTTAGGAATTAGAGTTTCCTCAAAACTGCTGTCTCATCGATTTACATTTGGGAAGTTTGCCTTTCCTGCAGCGCACATTTCTTAAATGAGGCGAGAGGAAACTTTTGGTTTCTGTTTGGTGGAAAGCTCCCAAGATGCCATAAATCAACTGTAAGGTGACTTTTCTGGAGGAATTCTCCAAAGAAATTAAGCAGATGGCAACTTTAATTGGTCAAAGCAGCATCAGTATTTATTGCTATAATTTATTCTTCGATGAACCATTTTTGCAGAAATGTACACAGAGTAAGATGCCAAAATATCCCAGTTTGAAGGAATCTAGAATATTCCATGCAGGAAACTTCCTTCCTTTCTGTCTCCACTTGACTTAGCAAGCAGGACACAAGAGGTCCTCTGACTTATTATGGCCATTAGAATTCACTGGCTGTGGAAATAGTGACAGGATTACCACTATAAAAGGGGGAATGGCAATTCTAGTTAATTCTAGTTTGGCTGTTGTTTACAGGGTGGGTGAAATATAATATTGCAATATATGTTCCTTCCAGGTTTCATGGAAAATGTGAAGGCAATCTCATTTGTCTTGCTCCTTTGTAAAGAAGAGGAGTAGTGAGACCCCTCACTATGGCTGTGTCTGCTCCCTGCACGGTTGTCGTCAGGTATCAGATTAATCAGCTTCTCTCTGAATCATGTATCCACCAGCCAGGCACCCACGGCAATTACCACCGTCTACCCAGCTGCTGGCCTGGTTGTTGATGGATGCTCATGTGTTGTGTCTACATGTCCGTGTTACTAAAAACACACTGAAGCATGCAAGGAACCATTTTCAATGGGTTTAAGGCATCTCCTAATTTTCTTTTCCATTTTGGAAATGGAAATGGAGGTCTCACGATGATGCCCAGGCTGGTCTCAAATTCCTGAGTTCAAGTGATCTTAGTGACCTTAGCCTCCGAGATTCTGGCACTTCAGACATGCATGAGCCACCATGACCTGCCCTGATGTCTAAAATCTTTCTAAAATGAAAAGAAATAATGAAACACCAAATGGTGTGGATCCTTATATATTTAACGTGTTGTGCTACCATATTCTTTAACATCGTAGTTTCAGAAATACAAAATGTCATAGCAGAGTGACATTTTATACAATACGTTCCTTCAACTTCTTGAAGTACTATACTGATAGCTAACTAAATATTCTTACTAAAGTGCAGAGCAAGAACAGAAAAAAGAGGATCTTAAAAAAGCTTGGGTGTAAATCCGATATCACAGATTATTTACCAATTCATACTGTCATTCTTTGAGTAATAAACTCATCACTGCCTATTTCTGTGATGGAATGTAGTAATAGAATGCTTGAAATCATATCAGGCATGTCTGTAATATAAAGTGATCATTCCAAGTTCAAGCTCCACCTGGTATATAGTGAGCTCCATGCCAACTTGGGCTACAGACTGAGACCCCATTGAAGTCTTCAGCGTCATCCACCATGGCCCTTATAATGTTCTGCTTTCTATTCTACAGGCTTTCTTGAGGCCCGAGGGGAAGGATTTGATGAGGACACACCATTTAGTGCTGAATGCTCCAGAGTCTCTCACTTTCTCCACAATGTTCAGTTGTGTGTCCTTGTGTTAGTGCAACACAAATCTTAACAGGTCTTATTAATAAAAACAAACCTGGTATTGGGGTCAACGCTGAAAGATCAGAGAAGCAGAACAAGCCACAGTCACCTCACCTTGCCAATTCCTCAGCTGATCCTGTTTCCTCAGGCTGGAAGCCTCTGAGTCCTTATCCAGAATGAATCTCAGCTGAACTGCTGCTCAAAAGCCTAAAAACTTAACCAGGCTAGTTCTTGGTTTTCATGCCTTATATCTCTTTCTGCTTTCTGCCATCACTTCCTGGGATTAAAAGTGTGAGTCACCATGCCTGGCTGTTTCCAGTGTGGCTTTGAACTCACAGAGATCTGAATCTCTGCCTTGAAATGCTAGGATTAAAGGCGTGTGCTACCACTGCCTAACCTCTATGTTTAATATTGTGGCTGTTCTGTTCTCTGACCCCAGATAAGTTTATTAGGGTACACAATATTTTGGCGAACACAATATCACCACATGCTAGTTCCCATCTACCAATGGCTCTCTGATGAGAGTTGAGCACGACATTGACCTATGGGTATAGCAGTATGAGGTATAGCAATATGCCACCAGGAGTCTTTTTATTGATATGCTCCTTTAATAGAATAATAGCATAGGTTTCCCCTAGGCCCATGGCCTATCTAGTCTCAGGTTCTTGGCTATTGCTGGGAACAGAAAAAGCAGTTTTCTCCAGGGACGTCTCACTGGATAGATCAAGTACACTCCAGAGCAGGCTTATGCCCAGAAGTAGTTGCCTAACACAAAACAGATTCTATTGTTGTTTTGCTTTTGATGTGTGTGTGTGTGTGTGTGTGTGTGTGTGTGTGTGTGTGTGTGTTTGTGTGTGTGTGCACTTTTTGCTTTGCTTTGATTTTTTTTGTCTTATTTTCTCTCTTTGGTTTGTTTTATTGATTTTTTTTCTTTTTTTGTGTTTTTTTCATGTTTTTTTGTTTGTTCTTTTAGAAAGAGAAAAAGAACATGAAGTAGGGTGGGTAGGAGGTGGAAGGATCATGGGGGAGGGGAAAGAATACAATTAAAATATGTTGTATGGAAAATTATTCTAAAATAAAAAATAAAGGGTTAATTAAATAATAAACTAATGACAGTTGCCAATGTTTCCTCATCACTTACTGATTTTATTTTCCCAGTTTCTCTTTTTAGAGATAGGACAACAGGTGAGGATGACACTTTTTTAAAAAAATTAAGGTTTGGGGGAAACATATATTTCTCAAACATTCTCATCTTGCTTCCTCAAGGACCTACCATGGTAAGCTGTGACAATCATTATGGGAAACAGTATGGGGGCTCCTCATAGAAGTAAGAAGAATGTCTTAGTAGATTTCTAGTGCTGTCATAAAAACACCATGACCACAAGCAACTTGGGGAGGAAAGGGTTTTCTTCAGCTTCTTCTTCCACACCACACTCCATCCCTGAGGGACACCAGGACAGGAACTCAAGCAGGTCAAGAAGCTGATGCAAGGGCCATGGAGGAGCGCTGCTTACTAGCTTGCTCCTCGTGGCTTGCTCAGCCTCCTTTTTATAAACCCAGGGCTACCAGCCCAGGATGGCATTGCCCGTAGTGAGCTGGGCCCTCCCACATCAGTCACCCACCAAGAAAATGTACCACAGACTTGCCATGGGCCAATCTTGTGGGGGCATTTCTCAATCAAAGCTCCCTCTACCCAAATGACTCTGGCTTGTGTCAAACTGACATGAAACTTGCTAGCGTAGTTGGGACTACCATAAGATCTAGCAATGCCAATGTTGAGAATCTCTCCAAAAGATTTAAAACCATTTTCCTGGGGCTGGAGAGACAGCTGAGTGGTTCAGACTATGTACTGATCATGCAAAGGATCAGAATTTGGTTCCTGACATACCTCTACTGGTTCACAATCACCTGTAACCCCAGATCCAGAAGATCTAACTCTCTCTTCTGGCCTCTGCAGGCACTGCACCCACACCCACACCCCCCCCACATACACACTTAAAAATAAAATAGTTTTTAAAAGAAAAAAATCTTAAGCATATCTCTCTATTATCATGGCCAAAATCACATTGATCACCATAGACAAGAAATGGAAATCAACCAAGAGCCACCCGATGGCTGTATGGATAATGAAATGTGGCATATGCTTATACTGAGATGTACTCAATGCACACAAAAAGGAAATTCCACCTTCTTCAATGGTATAGGTATACATTTATGATATATTATTAAACAAAAAGCAAGACACAGGAAGAAAAATACCACAAGACCTTGCCTGTATGTAGGACCTAAGGAAAGAGAAGTCAAATACATAGGAATAAAGAATAAAATGGCGGCTTCAAAGGTTGGGAGTGGAGGCAGAGGAGAGATGCTGGCCACAAGGCAGTTATAGGAAGAATATGTTTAGGAGAGAAAGAATGCAGCATGTATTTCATATTTGAAATTTGTTGAGAGCCTAGATTTTTACTTTTTTAAATACACACACACACACTATGCAAAGTGTTGGATTTGTTTATGAATTTGTCTGTGAGGATGGCTGTAATGTTCCTACGGAAAAACACCATGTTACAAATCACCACGTACACCATTTTCATTTGCCGATAGATACATCTATGGCAATGCAAGCTCTAGCTTTAGTAACTGGGAGAATAGACCGAATTGCAGGTCTGGATGGAGCATGATCTAGACAGGATCTTGAGAGTGAATGCCGGACATGAAGGTGACATAAACCCACAATGAAACTCTGCTGTTTGAACTTTCATATTTTGGATTGTGAACTTGACAAACTGTGAGCTGGTAAAGAGCACAGTCATAATTCATAGAATATCTATTAGATTTGTAGGACCCAAGAAAATGATAGATGAGGCACTAGGAGGGAGGACATCATGTCCCTTTCAATTTTATTAAAATATGGTTTAAGTGGGTGTAATTAGATTCCCCAGGCATTTGCTGAACATGCAGCCTGGAAAGGCTGCCGGGGTCTCAACCTGGAGTGGGCAGGAAGATTCTCATTTTGCTCAGTGAACAGCAGCACCTGGGGTCCACCTGGCACAGAGCACTGATTTGAAGCTGCAGTCGAAAATTAGCACTGCTGTATTTGAGACCCAAATTAATATAACATCCTTCCCACAAAATGTTTATGACAGTGAGAGGATATCTTCCTGAAATACAAGACAGAAGAACAGATAAAAGAGCACACTTGTGGCTCAAAAGTGCTTATTCAGTCCCCAGTGTGATTAATTCTAAAGCTTTACAGGAAAATGTTATTTTTAACTGGAGAAGATTAGCATGCTTGGCAAGTGGAAAATAATGAAGGAAGATGTAGAGTGGGGAGGATATTGTGAACAAAATAGAATAATGTGTCTTGAATTCAGCTTGTAAAAGGCAGAAAAGAATGAAAAGTTAATTTGCAATCAGAATTTGGAACTTTGTAAATGACTTGCTAACTTCAAAAATTAGATTTTTTTCCCTAAGGCCAGGTGTGGTGATGCAATCCCAGTCCTTAGGAGGTGGAGGCAAGAGGATGAGGAATTCAGGGCAGTGTTAGCTGCATCGTTCAAGGCCAGTCTAGGATTCATGAGACCTTGTTAAAAAAAGAAAGAAAAGTAACAACAACAAAAAATTTCCACTAAGTCCCAAACTCAAATTAGGTCTTATAGTTAAAAAAAAATTCTGACAATGATAGTGACCTAAGATATTATTCATGGTGAGGTTGGAAAGCTTTTTCATTGGAAGAAGTAAATTAGTTGTTATAAAACATACTACGGAGAACTGAGAATTTAGGGGCAACCTGACAGCGGGGTGGGGAAGGGGGCTGTTAAAATAATGTAGACCAGAAAAATGGGGCAGATCAGAGAGGAGAAAAGGTAGGAGTGAAGGCTGAAGAAAACTGGACTGCGCTGAGGGCCAGGTTCACTCAGCAACTTTCCTCTGGCCTCTTACAGGATTCCAAGGTCTCCTGTGATAGCCATGAAAATGGAATCTGTGTCTTTCATGTTCACATGAGAGAAGGGACTGGAAAGTAAGTTATTAACATCTATTGATGGCAAAGTAGCTTGAATTAAACCAAACTTCTAGCAGGTAACTTCGTACCAATATAAGAAAGTGACATTAAAGGGCTTGGAAATGGTCAAAGTTGCCAGAATATTCCGAATAAGTTATTTTATTTTATGTATTTGTGTGTGTGCGCGCACGTGCGTGTCCATGCCACAACATGTATGTGGAGATCCGAGAACAACTTGCAGGAGTCTGTTCTCATCCCCCAGCACACAGGTTCTAAGGATGAAACCTAGACTTGGCAGCAAGCACCTCTACCCACTGAGCCTTCTCACAGGCCCCGGGTAAATGATTTTTGAAAACAGAAGAGAAAACTGCGCATAGGATTTATTTCTTGATTTTGCTTTGCCAGAGATCAAGACTTCAAGCAGAAACCATAGTCTTACAGCTTGCTAAGGTCTGATGGGCTCCCATGGTGGTTAGAATACGAGATGAGAAAGAAGAGCCAGGAAGGAGAGCCCAGCATCCTGTGTCAACTAAGACCTTAGTTTATGTTTAAACTTGACTTGTAGAGAGAAGTATGATACTGAAGTAGCAGCAGGATAATTGAAGAGGTATCAGCTGCTGCTCATCCTGAGAATCCAAGTGACACAGTAGCAATTAGAATAAAAAACATGTCAAAAGATTTGAGCAATGTCAAATCTAGGCAGAATTTGAAGTTTGCCAAATTAACAATTCCCTGATCTGAAAATGAACACTGACAATGAATACTACCTAACATTTTCATAAAAAAAACCCGGATATTTGAAGGGAAGATAGCAGACTTCAGAACTTCTTTATTATCAGCAATATGTTGGGCAGGATACGAAAAAGACGCTAACTGTGTGAAATCAGAGAACAATGGAACCCTGATTCAAGAGAAAAAGAACAATACATAGAGACACATCCCAACATGAGACAAACCTTTAACTGCAAAACAACAACATTATGTATCTATTATAGAGGTATTTTCAAGGACTTAGAGGAAATTATGAACATAATGAGGGACTGGAAGAATTCAAATGAGGAATTTTAAAGAATAAAATGGAACCTTAAAGCAATTCTGGAATGAAAATGTAAAATTTGTAAGATGAAGAGAAATGAATGGGTGGATTTAGCAACTAGAAGAAAGCAGAAGGATGGGTGGTAAATCTGGAGACATGAAATAGACCCCAAAGAGGAGAAGAAGCAGAATTAAAGTCATGGAAATAGGATGGAAACATTTGGGAGGACAGGGATCAGCAGGAAGGATGGGAACAAGAACGGTGGATGAATATGATCAAAATACCTTGCGTACCTTCATGAAAGTATCACAATGGGACCTGTTTTTTTCTTTTATTTGAAAAGAATATTTTAAATTTATGACTTGAGAATCTCACACATGTATATTTTAATGCTCTCCACCCCCCCCCCCCCCCCCCCCCCCCCCCCCCCCGCCCCATTTTCCAACTTCAACTCCTGTCATGGACACCTACCTCATGACTCCTTCCCAACTTCCAGTCACTTTTCTTGCATCTAATTGGTGCTACCCATGTGTACATGGTTGTGGGGCTCTTCATTAGAGTATGGTTGACCTAAATGGGGTCACACCTTTAAAGAAAATTGACTGTCTCTCTCTTCTTTCAGCCATCAACTTTCAGTAGCTCCTGAACTCATGAGCCTCTCCTCTGGCCATGCTGGAATGGTGATCCTCTTGATTTTGTAAGGGAATTCAGAGTTACTGAGAGTTCATGAGTGCAATGACCCTGTCATTCCCTGAAGACATCATTTTGCCCAGTCATCCCCAACCTCTGGCTCTTGCCATCTTTCCATTCTCTCTTATGAACATTTTTACACTACTAAAAACAGGAAATGAATCACACCTCAGAGACTCATGAAAGACATGAAACAATATAACAAATACATAATGTGAGCCCAGAAGGAGGGGGAAATTGGACCAAAATTGCTTAAGTATTTGATAGCTGTGATTGCCCAAAATTTGATGAAAACTACCAAACTCTCAGTTTATTATGGTTAGCAAATGCCAAAGATGGTAGGTTATAAAGGCCTGGCTGAGGACACACCAGTCAAATTGCTTAAAACAGAGGAAATGGAGAAAGCAGAGAAAGAAGAGAGACATGTGAGGGGACCAGGAACACAAACCATGAGTGATTGTTTATGAGAAAGAAGCCAGAAGATGAATGACCTGTTACTATTTGTTTAAGAAAAGAGTGGTCAGTCTACACTTTATAAAGACTCAAGGTCTTCGATGAGAGTCAAAGTAGAATAAAGATATTTCCAGATAAGTAAAAACTAAGTGATGATGAGATTTAACATAATAAGGAACATCAAAGTTCAGGGCAGGGGAATGTGACAAGTTGAAGCTTGTACCTCAAGAAAGAAATGAAAAGTATCAGAAGTGGTAAATATAAAGTATTTTATTTTTAACTGTGTTGCTTGGATTCTAACGGCTCCCTCGGGGGAGGGGGTTAGAAGGTGTGGCATCAACGACTCAAGACACTGGGAATCCATTGAAAGCAAATAACAAACTCATTTATTCAATAACAGGGAAGGCCTTATATACCCTCCTCCCAGTGCCCAGTCTGTGTGATTACCCCTCATTGGTTCAGCATGATTCGGAACTCTGACATCACATCGACTGTTGCTAGGTCCTCAGGCAGACTCAATATGATCAGAAACTCTGACAGTGACTAGGAACTCTAACAGCTCCTGTTGCTAGGCCCTCAGGCAGACTCCAGGTTGGCTCTTAAGGAGTACGTTATGTGCATGCCTTGGCTACTGAGCCAATTTCCTCGACCCTATGGGCCTGTCCTACTACAACTATGTTTATATGTATGTGTGTGGGGTGTTATGTGCACATGTGAATGAAATAATTGTGGAAACAAAAAGAGGGTGCCAGATCCCATGGAGCTGGAGTTATAGGCTGGTGTGAGTCATCATGTGGGGGCTGGAACCCAAACTCTGGTCCTTTGTAAGAGCAGTTAGTGCTCTTACCTCTGAGGTATCTCTCTAGCCCTCTATTTTTTTATCTTTTCAAAAATAAATACTAATATTTAAATAAAGTGAGGTCATTTCTTGTGGTGAGGATTGTACATTTGTAGCAATACATGTAACAAGATCACAAATAACAGGAAACACATGAAACTTCACTTCTATGTGTCTTTGCATTTTCATGGGAAAAGCAAACTGTGGGGAGTTAAGGAAAATGACTGTAACTTCTCAAGTAGCCTCTACTAACCAGAGTTTCACAAGAGAACAAAACACACTGCTGGAAATGAATGTGGGAACTGTATTTTCAATCATCCCTAAGAGGCAACATAATTGTTTTCATGCTGATGGCATGTTAATGAGTTAACTCATTCCCTTCAATGGATGTCTTGGGCTTTAATGGCCTCATGGAAATCAATCTGAAAATGAGTTACACACAAGAGAGTGAACATAGCCATCAACATCAGGGATAAGAGCAGAGACATTGCTATAGATAATCAAAAGATAATCAGGGAATATTAAGAGGAAATAGTAAATGCAGTCAAATGAAAACAATACACTATATCAGGGAAACGAAACCACAAATGATGACTGATTTCTCCTCAAAAGCCAGAAAAGAAGATGACCATAAACTTGAAATTCAAGTTCAAAAGGACATACTCATAAAAGACAGGGATGAGCCAATGGTGGCAATCAAATTGAAACTATAAACAGCAGCAACAAAATCTCTCTCTCTCTCTCTCTCTCTCTCTCTCTCTCTCTCTCTCTCTCTCTCACACACACACACACACACACACACACACACACACACTCATATTCTCACATTCAATCAGTACAATTCTTTATCAAACCACCTTCAAGTAAACACATGGACACAATGCAAACTCTAAGAAATACCATCAACCAGATAAATTCCCTACCAGAAATTTGAGTAACTAGAAAGAATTCCCAACTTGACTTATGAGGCCAACAACACCAAGATATTAATGACATCATAAGAAAATTACAGGTTGCCACCTCTTATGGACATAGCTGCAGAGATTCTTGGTGCAATGCTAACAATTTGAATCAAGGAACACATCCGCAAAATTTAATTTAATATTAAACAAATCAATCAATGTGATTTGCCATTTTAAGAGAATTATGGAGAAGTTTTGCTAAAATTGTCATACCTGTCCTGGGATAGATAAAGGCTCACTCCAGACAATTAATAACTTGATTATGGTTCAGGCTGAGCTTCCTATTGTGGAAATGGTAGAATCTAATTAATGTCGCATTAAGATCTAAGCAGGAGTGTCTCTGCTAATGCCAAGAGCTAGCCATTGTGCACAGTTGCAGGCTTATGTTGGAGGCGGCTTAATCTTTAGATTATGTTATAAAGGGGAAAGTACTTTTTCCAGAAGTTAATTTTTAAATATCTCACTGTGGTTTTATGCAATTTCTGTCAAAAATGTTTATATATTATTCCAAAGTGTTGGATATCATAGAGTCTGTTGTGACTCAGTTCTGGTTCTATTGACCACTTCACAAGTTAGGATCAAAATATATTTTCAGAACAATGATTCCTATTTTAATTCATTGAGGCCATGAAGGTATGCTTTGATTTGCCAGGAATCATGCACACAAAAGCTACTTTTACTTTCTGAAACGTCTTATGCAGCATGATACCATATAAGTTCATCTCAGTTTATGAATTAGCAAGTTCAAGGTGTGATATCTACTGGTGGCTGGTTCTAGATGGATCTGACAGGTCCCTACTTGTAGAGCAATGTTTTTGTCTAACCCTCTACCCTTCAGAGACTTGTTTTACACTGTTTTCAAGGTAGACTCAGAACCAAACATCAGCACTAAGTTCTGTATCTTTCCAGATAATTTGTGGTGGTGTATGATAGACTTCTTGTAACTGTGAATTTCTATTAAATATTTCTGTTGGGAATTGACCAGATGAAAGTAATTGCAAAAATCTCCTATTTATGAATAACATGAAAACTACCTGTGAACCCAAAGGGGAAATGATTAATTAGATTAAGTAGAGCTCAGAGGCATTGGAAAAGACAAAATAAAACAAAACACCAAAGTTGCAGTATCTTCACAAATTAAAAAGTCAACATTTTGCTTTTCATTTCTCAGTGCTTCTTTTCCTGCAGCATAGTTCCTGGAATTAAGTTCTTATAAAAGTTGGATCTGCTCAATGTAAAGAAGATGGTTTTAAAATATACTGAATCATAGGTTCCCTCTGAAGAAACCTGAAGAAGTTGATCTGTGTGTGTGTGTGTGTGTGTGTGTGTGTGTGTGTGTGTGTGTATGTGTGTGTGTGTGTGTGTGTGCGCACATGCACACACATGTCTGTGTATGTGTGGAGGCAAGAAGTCCACCTCAGACATCGTCCCAAATAGATTGTTCATCTTGTGTCTTGAGTCAGAGTCTCTCATTGGCCTGAAATCTGCTGAGTAGGCTAGGCTGGCTAGCGAGTGGATCCAGACATCCTCCTGTCTCTACCTCCTCAGCATTAGAACTGTCAGTGAATGCTACCATGCCCAGCCATTTTTATGATGCTTCTAGGGATCAAATTTCATGTCTATGTGGCAAGCATTTTATTAAATGAACTATAACCCTTGCATAAGAAATTAGAATTTAAAGCATGAATCAAATGATGCTCTCTTTTGGAAAAGGTTCCTAACCTCTCCTTGTTTTTACCACCTGAAATCAAATCCCTAAACCTGCTGTAGGGTTGCCACAGACCACCACCCTGATCCCATCTCCCATGGGCTACCTCCCCGTTGTTCTTTGCTACACACCTCAACTACCTACCTAGAAAACCACACACCATGTCCCCAGGGCCATGCCTCCAGAGTCTTGCTTTATGCTGTCACCTCTCTTCAGAATGTCCTTCCTCTTGTCAATCACTATGTTGCTTACTTTCCCACATATTGCTTGGACACTTCCCTAACTTTCCTCAGGCAGGATAAATCACTCCACCTTCTGTGATTCTGCATATACATACATGAATATGTATATGTATATAGATATGTCCCATTCATGGGACTTGTGCCTCAATTATATTAATTACAATGAGGCATTTAGGGATTGGTCAGGGGCTGGCAAGGTATGCTGGCCCTTAGCCTAGATAAGTAAAGGAAGCTTCACAAAAGTACAAACACATTGTTGGTTTGCTTTAATGTATCATCACCAGGTGATTTTATATCATAGTGACAACATGGCATCATTGCTGCAGAGTCTGCTGTGGGAAAGCCTGCTGTATTTACTCTCTGGGTCATTAAAGTTTTCCAGTCCTACTCGAGTGTGAGCTTCCAGAGAACAGAGATGTAGTAACCTCTGACCTTCTGACCCACTGCTCCATGCTGCTCCCGACTCTTAGGAACAAATGCATTACAGTGCTGAAGAGCATCAACTCAGATAACCAGTCTTTGCCTAATCTCACCACGTTCTAAATGAGAGACCTAAATAGAGACCAAGAATCATCTTTGGCTCTGTTCCCCCACCCCCACCCCCATGGAATGAGGGTGATAATGATAGCCAGCTCACATGACAAACAGGAGGGTTACTGAATGACATGCATTCAGTACTCTTACTATTATTCCTAATTATAAGATGCTATAGTGTGTTAGCAACTGATTTAGGTAATCCAGGTCTCACCTCATTTTCATCCCCATTAAAATGAAAGAGGGAATGCCTCAAGTCTCCCTCCACACCTCCATCATTTCACAATCCCATGAGTAGTTCACCATGTCCTGCTGACCTTTACAATGGCTTTTTATGGGGCTGTGAAGGTCAACACTTGACATTGGCTTGGTCACAGAGACCAGCTGACTCAGCCGTAGAATCCAAATTATTCTCAGAGACCAAAGAAATCACCATTTGGAAAACAAGCTTTCATGTGCTGCAGGAGTGAAAAGCCTCTACCAGTCAAGCACAGCTGAGACTGGACCAAGAGCCACCTATGACCCTTCTCAGCAAATTGACTTCTGTAACTCATCCAAATGTCTCTGAGAAGTCTGTAGCAGAGTCATTTGAACACAATGAAAACCACCGAGTCAGCTTTGTTTATTTTTACTCTATATAGTTTCATTTCAAAAACATATTTTTTCAACTACTTGGAGAGTTACACAGAGAATGTTTCTCTTTTAAATTTAAAAATGTGAGAGTAAATGCTGGCCATCAAAAAGTAACAGGATAATTATATTTTACTAGGCATCTGCAAACTTTCTTTTTTTAGCTTCCTATTGCCAAAAGGATATATAATCTTAGATCTAGGACCTTTCAAAGAATAAACAGAATCTGACTGAAGTACAAGGAATAAAAAAAATAAATTAAAAAAAAAACATGCTTCAAAACCTCTGAGAAATTGTGCTGTCAATCAAATACAGTGGCCTGATATTTAGTTCCAAACAGAAACGTACTCCTTCTCTTGGTAAGGAAAGGCCCTTACATGCTGAACATGACAGAACACTCTGGAGACATAGTTTTAAAATGTTATTTCACACCTAAGATAAGCATTGTCTATAGTAAGGATCAACAAGGCTGATTAGCTTAAACAGAACCTTAAAACAAAAGAGTTGGAGTCTGGATCGAGTTGGAAGGTATCAGAGTAAATTTCCTCTTCCTCCCTTCTAACAGTGGTCATTTCTAGACCAGTGACCACAGTGGAATCTATTGGCTTTTGTTACCTTTTGTGAGCTTATTAGTGTTAATCTGTATAGTCTGCTAAAGTGTATGACTCAGAGGCTCCACTTCCCACCAGCTGTACTACACACTTGTATTCTTTTCTTTGTTATGTGACATTTAAATAACAAATCAGTGTATATGGATCTCTCTAACTTTTATTATCTTGCTATTTCTCTCTCTCTCTCTCTCTCTCTCTCTCTCTCTCTCTCTCTCTCTCTCTCTCTCTCTCTCTCTCCACCTCTCTCTGCGTGTGCATGTGTATCGGTGCCTACTTAAAAATAATATAGCCAATATTTCTAAGATGTATAAGAATTTTCTGAGTGTTTTAATTAGGCAAGAAAGAGGAGGTTAGGTAACTTGAAAAACACATGGAACTTTGTAAATTAAACATGGATCCACACCATGGCAGCCTTTTATTCTACCCATTGGCAGATAATAATTACATGTTTTGTCTGTGCTTTTTTTAAGGGCTGTGAATTTTAAATGATAATGCTCCTCTCACCTCAGTGTGAGAAATTGAGTCTGTATAATCAGCTCAAGTTATCCCTGCTTCCCCAGTATCCTGTTATTTAAAGCCTACTCTTTTTCAGTAGTTAATTATTATATATTATCCTCCCTATAATTATTTTTTCTTTTTCTGCATCACTTATTTTCGGATGTCACAATTGCACTTACTTGAATACCAGATAAAAATACATTTGCTTGCTCTGCCCCTCTACTGATCTCAGTTCTTTCTCGTCTTAACTTCATGGGATTCCTTCCGACTTGTGTTTTCTTTGTGTTCCTTCAATGAGATCAACTTAAAGCCAGGCAAGATCTTCACTGCCCTAGGATAAAGGAATGAGTCTCAGCAGCATTTTGTGGTAACAAATACTTGTTAGAAAATCTCTTTACTTGTATCTTTTTGTCTCCAAATCCTCAGGGGCTGGGTTTTTGAGTTTCAGTCATATTACTATATATAATAAGGCCTGTTTCAGTAGGCTTGGCTGTAAGGTTACTAATCAGTTAGAATCCGAAGGTTTTCAAAATTTCAGGGTTTTTATATGGTAGCTTGTACTGTTAAACTAAAATTTATTCCATCGTGTAGCTTGTTTGTCTGAGTTACCATGCTGTATCTCAGATAGTACATGCACACACACACACATACACACATACACACACATATACACACACACACACACACACACATATACACACACACACACACACACAGTGCCATTCCACATGATGCTGATGTTGGATGATATTCAGCAGGAATGTAATTCTAGAAATTACATCAATCAGGATCCAATTAGGAGATAGAAATCATACTAGTTGTTTTAGTAGAAGAACTTTGATTGAAAGAGTTTATAACTAAATGTGCTGGTTAATTTTGACTACCAAATTGATTGGATAAAAAAATACCTATTGGAAATGACAGGGCTGTTATACATGAACTTACCAAAACTGTGGTTACCTGCATACAACCTAAATAAGACAAAAGATTCCAGAATGGAAGGGTGAGCGATCCTGAGGCTCCACTCCAAGTTGAGGAACTACATTGTCAGCTGATGACTACCATGAGATGGAGAGTCACTTTTCTTGAAGGTTGTCCATGCCCCACTGTATGACCATGCAGCTATGAGTAGCCATGGGCATGGGCAGCACTAATTGGTCTCAATGGATTATTAAAAAAAAAAAAGAACTGGAAGCTGGAAGGGAAGGTGGGAATGAAGAGTGTAGTAGAGGGATTGGGGGCATATACAATCAAGATTCATTGTATATACTTATGGATTTTTCAAATACTAAATTTTTTTAAAAAGAAATGCCTAGGCCATTAATGAGACACATCTTCGGGTATATCTGGGAAGGCTTTTCCAGAGATTAACAGAGGGTAGAGATCTGCCCTAAGTATGGATGGACCACACCACTCCCATGTATTGAGGTTCTAGACTGAATTATGAGGAAAGGGGAGGAGAGACCTGGGCACCAGGACCCTCTTTACTGATCTGCTAAGACTGACTTAGCAATCTCATCTTCCCATCACTATAGATGGGAGTGTCTCCTATCCGCTTTCCCCGCCATGACGGACAAATACTCTCAAACTGTGAGCCTAAATGCTTCCTCCCTCCCATTACTTCATGTCAGGTGTTTGATCACAGCACCAAGACAAGTAATTAATACACCAAGTATAATCAATTGTTCACTAGGTAACTGCAGAAGTCAACAAAGAAGCCAGAGCCATTACAGGTAGTGATTTCAACAACAAGTTATTATCATTGTGGCTGTGTTTGAAACACGAAAAATGAGAAACTTGCAGGGTGATGTGTGGGACCGACACTCAGGCCTCCTAGGAAAGTCACTGCTCAGCTAATGCTGACAGATTTGATGACATAGGAGGTTCCCAGAAGGCTCATGGGCTGTGAAGACAGGCTTGACTTGGTGCAGTCAAGTTCAACCTTTTGACATCTCAACATGTGCTATCATCTGTAAATTCACATGCTAGAACTGCTTGATCAAGTTACCAAAAACAAACGAGCAAACAAAAAACTTTAAGATTTTGTGTCATGCTGTGTTTATAGCTATCCTGTGGCCCAGAGACTGAAGGCTGGATATATTTAGTAGCGTTTCTGATAGGAAAGTTGGATCCTTACACACTGAAAAATCCTCACACTGGCTCAATGGCTGCTGTCACCATGGACTATAGCGCCAAGGTGAAGAAGCACAGCTAAGACAATGGTCACAGGAAGAGGAAGGAGACAGGCTGACCAAAGGCAACAACAGGAAACAACCAGGAAGGAAACATCCTGCTTCCTCCTGGAGCCTGCAGTCTCCTTCCTACAGTCCTAATAAGGAAATTGACTTTGGGGAAACATGACTTGCCCTCCCCCCTGGCCTGTCTGAGTGTTATTCTTGGGGTACCGATGAGACAGCAAGGCACAGGAAGGATACATAACCGTATAGTCACAAGTTCACCCCGTTCTGAGAAGAGGACCACAACACATCCAACATCACCATTCTCACCATAGGACCTGGTGACTAAGAGAAAGATGTGTCATAAAGATTATAAGTGTTGGATTAAAATAAACATATATTGCAAATTCAAGTAAAATATATCAAAGGTTTTCAGGCATTTTTTGCAAAGCCCAAAGGAAGATGTTTTCCTTCACATTAAATGTGTAGAGGATATGACCTTTTGCCTACATCCGGTCACAAAAATAGTTCTCTAGGAAGAAATGACCATTCCGCTTATCAACTAATTATAGTTATGTTTGATTTTCTATTTTAATTTGTGTTATTTTCAGATAATATACTTTCAGTATGTGTCTGCAACGTATTTCTGGGCCATAGTTTTAAACAGTTATAATTAGTGAGACTATTAAGTGTAGGAACAAAGCAAAACCCAGCAGCATCTGCAACCACGGAGAGAGTTAGAAATTTGTCAACAGGTGTTTGTAATTGTAAAATATCCCCTTTGTGTTAAAACAAGATAATTGCACAGAGGCACTTTTCTGCTACTAAATAAATTTTGTTTATACCGATGTTGGCCATTTTTAGCATAGAGTCACATTAGTCTTGCTGTTTGCTAAAAATATTTGCTAGTCTGAGAACAAAAGGGAATTCAAAGAGAATAGCATTCAGTGGCAGTTTGTACAGGAGCTCTAGAAAACAGGCCTGCTGGGTATGGGTGAGCTAGGGCTTGTGTGATATACCATTTTAATAACAGCTGTGACACAGTATTTAGCCACAGTCATGTGGGAAACCCTGTTCTCTACAAGTCTCCAGTATCTTCAAGTATGTTTCCAGTTGGCTTGGGTAGTGATCTGAAGTTTGGTATTTTAGATTATAGCAAAAATTCAAATGCTTTTGAAGACAATGTAAAGATGATAAATGAGCCCGAAAGGCAGTATGCAAGTTTCATCCCTCTCGAGAGACCCTCTTGTCTTATAACATCACAGAGGCGATGTCGACATTTACCAACTATTAGGAAATGCTGTTTTCTTAAAAAATATGATTCAATCATTCATGCAATGAGAGTTTATTAATTAAGTCTTCTATTTTCAGGAGAGCTAAATGCTAGGGAGGGCAAAAAAATGACCAAGACTTTGAATGCCCTTACAGAGGTATCAATTAATCATAGAGACAATATTTTTATCCAAAAAAACAAGTTGAAAACAGTTTAGAGTGTTAATTAATTACAGCAGACTTTCTGTAGTATCCAGGGAGATAACCCATGATGGATTTAGGATGGAAGAGAAAACTTACTTCTAATTAGTTTTGAAGGGGAAGCTCAAAAGTGAAAGGTTGTTTGCATCTACCCAAATGCGTCTTCCTCCAGACCTGCACTCCTGGATCCCCTCCCAGATCTCTGTTTCCCCTGTCTCCTCATCTCCATGAGATTCAGAGGTGTCCTCACTGTAATCCTCCATAGAAGTTTTGTTATTCTATAATGTGGGCTCTGCTTGCATTTGTCCTTCTGGCTCTCGTGGTCTCCTGTGCCCCATCCAGCCCCTGCCCAGAGAAGAGCCAACTGGCCTATCAAACCTGATCCTGCTTTCTATGTGCACCCTCTCTCTATTATTCTGGTTGTCAAAGAAGCTTTCAGGTGATTTAAGACTTTTGGCATGAGATCTCCTCCTGAGGCAATTTTTAAGAACACCCAAGGTAGCATATCCCATACAGACCAACACTCCTCAGGAACTGAACTGGTTTGCCCACACACTATCATTGGAGTCTCCTTACATCTCATGCAGAGGTTGCCAGTCTATGGAAGAAATTAAAATCATGCATGAGAGGAGATGGATGAAATCAGGAAAAAGTCCAGTTCTTGGCCAAGATACATGGGTATTTGGTTTAGTAATAGCAAAAAGAGTCTTGCTTGGAAGACAAAGTTCACAGCTCCTGACTTGGGCCAAGCCTGCTGCAGGATATAAGTTCCTGGTTAAGTATGGGAATTTTAAGACACGTTCCTATCCATCCTTGGAAATCTCGTTGTTGTCTGGCCTTTGCTAAATACTTGGGATCTTGATCCCTGGACTCAATACCATATAGTGTTGTCCACAGATGGCCCACACTGCCCGCATTATCCAAATGCCTGATGTGGCTAGATGAGATACTCTAGAAGATTCTTGAATCTTCAGAGTGTCTGGATCTTGCCTCTTCCCTCTCCGATATGACTCACAGTGATTTGTTCTTAGCCTTACATGGTTTTTAAATTTCAAAATGTTACATATCATAAAAGTAATAGAGTCCAACTAAAATTAGTGAGAGAGAAGATATATTACTTTCAAGGTACAGTCAACGAAACCAGAAATAAACAACAGAACAACAAACTTTTGTACAACTAAGGGACTATTCAAACAGCTAAAAGGCCACATATGAAATTCAAGAAAACATTTCCAATTCTGTCTGATAATGGATTAATCTCCAACACCTGTAAAGAATTCTTGTGAGTTAATTGCAAAAAATTTAATAACCTGGTTTTAAAATAGTCTAAGAACTTAAATCTCTCTCTCTCTCTCTCTCTCTCTCTCTCTCTCTCTCTCTCTCTCTCTCTCTCTCTCTCTCTCTCTCACACACACACACACACACACACACACACACACACACACACACACCACCTCCAATGGACACATTATAAAAAAAGACCCTCCATGTTACCATTATCTGAGAAATATATGTGAAACCACAGTAAATGATGCCTTATGTTTTTAGGAGTAATCACAACGGCCACAGCATTGGCAAGGTTGTAGAGAGATTAGAACTTGGGGCATGGTGAGAAGGCAGCATGGTACAGATGCTATAGGAAACAGGATAGAAATCCATCAGAAAAGGAACACAGGAAACGCCATGTGTTCCCAACACTTCTGGGTATTTACCCTCCCACCATCCCAAAATGAAAGGAAGATCTCAGAGATACCAGCACCCCATTTACTATTCTTATGACAATCTAACTATACACTGACAGATGAGTGGAAAAAGAAAATGTGGAGCAGTGTGGGGTAGAATAAGCTTTAGCCTCAACAATGAAATTCTACAAATCTAACAACAGGGATAAGATTTCAGGGTAATCTGTGAAAAAACATAAGCTGTCACAGAAAGACAAGTGCTGATTCCACGTAGAGAAAGTGTCCACACTGGCCAGGTGATATCAAACATAGTACCATGGTTTGAGGGTGGGAGGAGGCAGAGATGTAGGCTATTATCAACTGCATGACATCTCAGCCAGGCCAGATATGTAAGCTCCCCAGGTCTTCTGTGCACCTTTGTCCTTGGAAAATTACCCTGGACAGTCTCTGGTCCCCTGTGGGTTCATATGTACAGATCCTTCAGCTATCACAGGGCTCCTGTCACCCATGTCCTGCAACAGTTGCTAATGAATCCATGAAGTATCTGATTTATTTTGTTTCATTGTGATAAAAATATTTACGTAAGATCTGCCCTCCTTAAAAATTTCAAGTGTGCAAGACTTTACTAGTGTTGGCAGACAGGAAGTTTGTACAGAGATCATCAGGCTAGGTAGAGAGCACCGTTGCCTGCTGAGGCCTCTCAGCAACCTACACATTTTTATGTTTGTTTTGTTTTATTTTTCCCTGATGCTTTAGCAACCTGTGGGTATCAACCCCTTTGGGGGTCAAATGATCCTTTCACAGGGGTCACCTAAGACCATTGGAAAACATAGATACTTACATTACAATTCAAAACAGTAGCAAGATTACAGTTTTGAAGTAGCAAGGACAATAATTTTATGGTTGGGAGTCACCACAGCACGAGGTCGCAGCTTTAGGAAGGTTGAGAAGCACGTTTTCTATTCTCAAGTTTAGAAGACTTTGGTCTTGGATCAAAGAGTGGGACTGTTTAAACCTTGAGAGGGAGGTTGGCGTTTCAAGCTCTTCCTGTGGGTTTCTCCTTTGTTCTTGCCATTTGAGGGCCCTGCAGGTGTTCATATCCCAAAACAGAATCACAAAGTCACATCTGAAGCTTGCTGGTCATTACAGAGATTATGCTGG
This sequence comes from Peromyscus californicus insignis, assembly GCF_007827085.1. Classification (NCBI taxonomy): domain Eukaryota; kingdom Metazoa; phylum Chordata; class Mammalia; order Rodentia; family Cricetidae; genus Peromyscus; species Peromyscus californicus. Next base: position 97,593,425 of record NW_026294606.1, read on the forward strand.
CAGTTCATAAAGGGATTATGCAAGCACATTTAATGACTGCCTGGAAGGCTGTCTCCACAGACTCACCAACCCCATAGGCCCTGTAAAAATAAATAATAGGCAAAATTACACAATGGCACACCGAAGGCAGCCAAAACCAGAGACGAGGCTGAGATCTCTGATTTCGTTTATCATTTACAATGGCCTAAATGAAATTATCAGGCTGAATTATGACACGTCCATTGGACTGTGTTTCAGTGGATCAGATGATCTGAAACATTGGGTTTGCTTTCTAACTGAATGATGATCCTAGTGATCACATGTCCCTAACACAAATTGGGATTTTAGCTCTGTTAAGTACAGTGCAAATAACAGGGCCGGCTATTTGAACTCAAGGAAACTGTGGAATTTCTTTGGCGGGGGAGGGTTCTTTCTGTACTCTTTCGTATCGATTTTCTAACTATTGCTTAAGACATCTCCTAAAAGCATGTGTAGAATAAAGAGAGAGAGATAGGAACACAGAAAAGGAAAAGCGGAGAGAGAAGTAAAAGCTTGTTTACCTCCTAGACATAGTCCATGCACCTGTTTAGGCTTGTGTCACTTAGCAGCTGAGAATCTTGCTCTTTCTAGCTATGATGCTTGTGCGCGCGCGCGTGTGCGTGTGCGTGTGCGTGTGTGTGTGTGTGTGTGTGTGTGTGTGTGTGTTTCTGTCCTGTGTCTTTGTTACTTTTCTATTGCTGTGAAGAGACACCATATAACTAAGGTAACTCATAGAAGAAAATGTTTATTGGAGCCTATGGTTCCAGAGGGTTAGAGTCTATGGTCACCATGGCACAGAGAATGGGAGCAGGCAGGCATGGCACTGTAGCAGTAGTTGGGAACTTATCTATAAGCACAAGGTAGAGAGAAGTTAATTGGGAATGGGTTGGGCTTTTTAAACCTGAAAGCCTGCCCCTCCCCCCCGCCCCAGTAATACACCTCCTCCAACAAAGCCACACCTCCTAATCCTTTCCAAAGAGTTCCACCAATTGCTTATCAAGCTTTCAAATATCTGAGCCTATGGAACCCATTCTCATTCAAACCCCCACACCTGGCTGTTTCCCCTCCCCCTCTTTAACTGTTGTGTTTTTCCTAATCTGTCAAGTGTCTTCTTAAATGTGATGTTTTGTTGAGGTCTTGCCTCTGTGAATGCATTTGAGTGAACTAAGATTACTCTGATCTCTTCACTCCCTTCTCTCAGGTCCACTCCTGCCACCCCCTCCTCCTCCCCACAAGTCTCTTTACCATATTCATGCCTTTTTTGTTTTCTTTTGTGGCTCACTGACTTTAACTCCAGTTTTGGAACTATCTGATGGAATCTGGTGGGCTCACTGCTCGGCACAAAACTGAAGTCAATGATTGCCTTTCCCCCAGAATCTATCAGTAGTCAATTCAACAAGGAGGCTAGTGAATATTTTGCCAAAGAAATAATTACAAAAAAGGAATTCTGAAATTTACAATATTATCAAACATCAATCTCTGAGAAGAAATCATACTATCTATTATACAAAGGCTTGAAAATTTTTAACTCATAAATGAGATATCTGTTAACAATATTCTACAGAAGGGATTTTGTGTTAGTATATCAAGCCACACTGTACATGCCTAGCATGCTATTCACAGACATAACAACTGGCCACCAACCAGGCCCCTGGAAGGAATGGATGGAACACTCTGAGTGCATTGAAGGGAATTTAATGCAGAGACCAGGTGCACAGGAGAGCAAAATCACAAGCCAGGGTAATGGGGAATCACCTAGAGTCTAGTCCTGGCAGGAAGCTGTTCCTATGTCAAGGCCCAAGCATAAAAGAAAAAATGGGCAATTCTGGAACCTGGAGAAACTTTAGCAGCAGCAAGAGTGTCATCTGACAGCCTTTATGGCTCCAGGTGGACAGCCACAACCCAAGCACAACAATACAGGGGAGAAGCCAGGAAAATAAACATCCTGTCTTCTTTCTCTCTGACTGCCAAACAACAAAATCAATTCGATGCCAAAGATGAAGGGAGCCCAGCGAACACAACAGTGATCCCGTGAAAACAGAAAGTAGTACTCCCCTGACCCCAGCATTTTAGGTTCATCAAGTCTCTATTCTTTTCTCCTCCTCCTCTTTCTCCAACTCCTCCTTTTCCTCCGCCAGGCCTTCTCTTACCTTGCTTCCTCTCTTCCTCTTGTCTCTTTCTGTATATTTACACCCCCAAACCAAACACATACCAACCAAGGGGAAACCATGACATCCCCCTTCATCACTGCATTATTTCGAGGGAACTTAATTTAGTCAGAGTCTAACCTGGAAGGTAAATGGTGGCTTTAAGCATGACTGTTTTCAGTGTACAGGGGGACTTAAAAATGCAGGAGCAACAGTTTCATGCAGGGTACCGATTATTATGTTGATCACTCAACCATCTCCTCCCACCAGGGATCCCAAGATCCTCACAGTTGTCAGCACCCAGTTCTTCATTTCCTTTGGGCCCAAGTCTTGTGTTTGTCTTTCTTAGTTCATTGTGTTTCTCAGGATCACAACTCTTGGTGTATGATCTCTAAGATGCAGGCACACTAGTGAATTTCTGAATCCTAAAGTCTGTCATGTCTATTTTCAGCAGCGATTTTCTCTTAGAGGTGTGGATCAATAAGTCCAGCCAGTAGAGATGCACTTACCCCCCAACTCCCACCTTATCTCTAGTTGCTCAGGGACTTGATGAGCCTAAAATGCCTGGCATGGAGGGAGTAGCAATTTCTAGTTTCATGGGATCATCGTTGTGTTCACTGGGGGGGATTTCTTTTTCTTTTGGATATGCCCTTTTCTGACATGCTTTCTGGGTCAAGAAACAATTCCATTAGAAGGTGATTTGGTATGGGCAAGGTTCTGTATATCTAGATTAACCCTTGTTTCCCTGACCCAAGGCAGCAGTTAAGAACCACTGCCTTAAGACACAGCATCTAATAAGACGTGGCTTCTGAATCCATATGGGGTAGTATAGCTGAACACAGAGCTCAATAAAATGTTGGCAATAATAAAAAGTTTCTAGGTGTTCAATGACCAAAATATCAATTCAAAATCAAGTGTGTAATGAATCTGAGATGTTTCTAGCCTTGATTACCCATATTGCATCATGGGACTTGACTGCAGACTTGCTTCTGAACACATAAATTCTGCACTTTACAGTGTGCATATGCCGTCATACTGCATAATGCCAATGAATACTGCACGAAACACCCTAGCTCACATTCTAGACACTTGTATGTTAGCAATTACAATTATTTTACAGCATATACAGAATTTTCTGCTCATCTAGAGGCACAGTGTTTGCATTACAAAAAGCAACAGTTTTTTTAATATTTTTCTACTATCATTCCTCAGCATATAAGTATGAAATTAGTATATCTTTGGATTGAAATTTGTTGAAATGTTTGATTTTTTTTAAAAAAAATTCCTGTCTGAGTTGCTGACTTGAGTGTCACAGACCGCCATTCAATGAACTTTGGCTTGAGATTGGGACAGATTTTCCAACAATTTCTGAAATGGCACTAAGCATAATTCTGCCATCTTGCTCTGCATATTTATGTGAAGCTGTGCTCTCAGCACTGACGAATATAAAAGGGAAATATCAGTGGACTCTGGAAAATGCTGATGATGGTCCCTTTCATGCAGTTTCAAACATTCAGCCAAGATTTAATTTTTCATGTGAAAATAAACAAGCACACCCTTCTCATTAGTATGTAAATTTGCTTTCACCTTTAATAAATGACAAAATTATATGTACTCCAAAGAATTGTTTTGAAATAAATTTCTCTCTGATTATCAGTAAATATTTGATTTGTATATCTATTTTGCAGACCTATAGACCAAGCATCATCAAAATTGTTGGATTAAAAAGCTCCTTTGGTCAAAAGAATAGGATCTCTGGGTAACATTTCTGGTAGGTGGCAAGGTCAACCACTGTGCCAAGAGACAACCCCTGGAAAGTTGATCTCACCTTAAGCCATGCTGAAAAAATAGATGGAATAATTGTTCCTATAATGAAAAATTGTACTGCCTCTTCTCAGAATCCCTGTCTTCACCCCCAGTGCATTTTCTTGTACCTTAGACACAAAGCTTTGCAATCCTGCCTGCTTCCTGAATTAATCAGAAAAGCATAACTTTTCCCTTTTCCTTTTATATCTGTTCTGGGTATGCATTCCCCCAACTCTGAGCTTTCCCAACATGTTACTCCTTCTGTAAAGCTCCCCTCCCTGCCACGTGCTCTGTGTCTACCATGTGTCTGACCAGCTCGGATGCCATGGCATTTTCCCTTCTCTCCTCCATCCTCAACCTCTGGGCAGCAGCTGAGATGTATAGATTGCCTGTTTGGGGGGTTTGGTTTCCAGAGCTAGTAAAATTGTCCTTAAGCATCAAAAAAAAAAAAAAAAAAAAAAAAAATCTTGGGTGAAAAGGATCACGAATGTAAAGTGGTTAAGAAGCCCTGCTGTTGGGTAACCAGGTGGCCTTTCAGGGTTGCCATTAGTTAGGAGAATTGTGGCTGAGCCCCTGCAGTGTTCTGTTGTCACTGCTGCCTTGGGGTGGTAAGGCTGAAAGACCAAGTTCTCCAGCAGGGTGAGTTCATGGCTGCCATTTCCTCACCACAAAATGAGCTCCTTGGGTGGACGCAGTGGGTATGAGTTGGTTCTCAACATTGTTACAGAATACACAACAAAAGCAACTTCAAGGAGAGGCTTTATTTTGGTCCAGGGTTTGAATTATAGTCCATGATGGCAGGAAGCAGGAGGAGGCTTCAGGAAGTTACAATGACTCTGCATGTCTTAGCAGAGTAGGAAACAAAAATGAAGCAGGAAGCAGGGGTAGGGTACCACCCTCAGGACCATCTCTAGCCATCAAATTGGGCCTGCTAGCCACCATGTCTCAAACATTCCACAACCTCCCTAAACAGTGCCACCAGCTGGGGACCAAGTGGTCAGAGCATGAGTCTGAGGACTTTTCACATTCAAACTGTAAGACCAAAGCTCCACCATTTTTAAAATAAGGCTTCCAGTTTGTAAGAATCTCTATTCTAGCTTTAGATTTTGAGTTTCCACAGTTGATCCAAGTTCCAGGAACCTGAAAGTACAAAGTACAGTGTAGCTAGAGTTTTCCTGCCTGGCCCACAGTCAGGACAAATCTCTCTCACCTGCCAGTCCCACAGCTGCTCAGACCCGACCAAGTAAACACAGAGACTTATATTGGTTACAAACTGTATGGCCGTGGCAGGCTTCTTGCTAACTGTTCTTATAGCTTAAATTAATCCATTTCTATAAATCTATACCTTGCCACATGGCTCGTGGCTTACTGGCATCTTCACATGCTGTTTGTCATCGTGGCGGCTGGCAGTGTCTCTGACTCAGCTGTCCACTTTCCAGCTTTATTCTCCTCCTTGTCCCGCCTATACTTCCTGCCTGGCCACTGGCCAATCAGTGATTTATTTATTGACCAATCAGCAACACACTTGACATACAGAACATCCCACAGCAGTACAGAATCACAATTTAACCATGTGATGGTGACTGTGTGACCACGGAATGTCCCAACCCTGGTCTTCTACGGCGATTGTTTAACCACCTAATGTTCCTACCCTCAGGCAGCCAATGAGAAACAAACAACCACCCCAGCCCCTAGCAATAATATTAATAAAAGGTTTCTGGTAAGTCCCTAAAAATGAGCCAATCAGAAATGTACATGTATGGAAATCCCCTGCTATTGAAATCTTGTGGGTTTTCCTTTAAAAGTCATGCTCAGTTCAGGCTGGGCACCTCCTGCAGCCTCCACTTCATTGGATGTGCTTGACAAGGTCCCTGCCTAGGCTTGAATTGCTCCCTAATAAAGCCTTGCTTTTGCATTCTGGTACGCTCATCTTCAGTGGTCTCTCTGGGAGTTGCAATCTGGGCACAACAAAACCATAACATAACACAGTTTTGGTTGGGATACTGTGTTGATAAAAAGACATTATAGATTTAGCAGAAGCTTTATAGACTGAGAAAGTGACCCTGTATCCAACTACATATATATTCTTCTGAGAAGAAAGTTTTATCTGGATTGGGTAGATACCCTTGCAAGCATAAGAGCCCAGGTTTAGTCTCCAGAACCCACATTAAAAAAAAGACAATGAAGTAGAAAGCACTTTTAATCTCAGCACTCAGGAGTGGAGGCAGTTAGCAGTCTAGCCAAGTCAACCAGTCTAAGGTCCTGTCTCCAAAAAATGAGGTGGACAGCTCCTGATGAACAACACCCAAGGTTGACCTCTGACTTCCACATCCATATATGCATGTATACCTGCACACACATGCAAGAGAACACTCAGGTCCCACTTCCTCTTAATCAATTAGAAATTATATTTCCTTCTGTGATGCATAAACTTCATGTTATCCATGTGACTTATAAGGTAGCTGGCACATTAGGAAATTTTGTTGCATCTGCTTTAGTATTGACTTCAGGGGTTGGTAGGTGGTCCTCAGCTTTAGTAGTGACTGGTCATATGTAGAAAGATGTCCAGGCTACTGAGCTCATGCATAGGTCTATTATTGCTATGATGGCTATTTAATACACAGGACTGTGGAGCAAGGACCCAGGTAGATGGGAAAAGGGGGCATCTTCTACCCATATGTAGTCATCCATTCATTGATTATATCTTCAGGAAAGCTCTTGAGAGATGTGGTGTACCTCATAATGAAATATTTATTGTTTTGTTAAAGTCATGCCCTGTCCCTTCACAGAATATAATTAGGGCCAGTTGAATAGTATTAGATTCACCCCCTAAGCCACTGTACTCATTCATTCACAGTTTGCCATAATAATTTCTCAATTTAATTTTTTTTTTTTACTGTGGATGCCACTTGATGAACAAATTAAATTAATCAGTCACAAGACTGTTAATACCTTTCCAGGGTGCTAAAGTCGATTTATTAAACGCCAAATCCCAAGACAGTGCATGCCCATAAATAAATTCAGCCTACATTTAATATTACTGTCCTTCATTCATATGCTCCTGATGTTGACAGGGGGATTTGGAGTTACTGAGTTCTCCACCTCAAGTATGCTTCACTTAATTCCCCATTTCAAGTGTCAGGATTCCACTTCTAATTATCCAAGTCTTTACTTCACTGTTAGAGACCTACAAGCTGCATATTTAACTCTATAGGATAGACACAGGAAAATATTAGACTGAAAGCTGCTTGTTAAGTTGTAATCACCAGTATTTTAAATTAATAGTTCAGTACTCTAAACGTGTTTTCCTTTTATGTACAGTCCCTGGGGGCAGTACCCATAATCTTGGTGAGCACTAATCTTGCTTTATAACCAAGTGCCAGTCTTGACCTCAACCCACCCTTCCTCTGTCACTGTTGACTCAAGTAGTCCTGGTGTTGTGAAGACTACAGATTTCCAAGGTCAGTTCTCTGCTCTAATGAAATGTTCTTAAGACCTCCTGCTGTCTTCCTGCCAGGAGGGTGAGCTTAGGGAATTCCTCTCGTGTTCATCATTATAACAGTCAGGGGCTCCTACAGGAGACAGTTGTCACAATCAGAGTCAATTGAAGTGAGTTTAATGATGCGCCATTGAATCACCAAGGGACTGCTGACGGCTAAAAACTGTTACCTCTGTCAAGCATGAAGGACTGTGGGAGGAAACTGTCTCTGGAATGAGACAGACACTGTAGCAGAGAGAAGGAAGAGTGACAGAAGTTTCAGATGAAAGAATCAACCACCAACAAAGCCATCATCTGGCAGGGATGGAGCAGAAGGACAGAAGTACCTTGGCTTTATCCTACAGGCCATGTTCCTAGGTTTTGTCTATTCCTCCTTTGCCTACTTCTCCTCTCTTCCTCCTTCGTGTGTATGTGTGTGTGTGTGTGTGTGTGTGTGTGTGTGTGTGTTGTACACATGAGTGTTCATACTTTTGTAGAAGCCAGAGGTCAATGCTGGGTGTCTTTCTCAACCACTCTCCACATTATTATTATTATTATTATTATTATTATTATTATTAGAGGGTCTAGTGTTTCACTGACATTTTGGTTAGTCTTGCTATTCAGCAAGGCCCCAGGATACTCACTTCTCTATCCTACCCAGAAACTAAAGATGTGCCATGGTCCACAGGAATTATGAGAATGCTGGAGGTCTGAACTCAGGTCCTAAGGCTTGTGCAGCAAGCACCTTGTTCACCAAGCCATCTCTGCAGCCCTCTGTGTCTCTCAGTCTTACCGACCAGCTAGCTGGCAGCAGATAAGCCAAAATGTCAGGGGATTTCAGTCTGGATATTTCAGCCTTTCAAGTCACATCGTAGAGAAGAATAGAAAGAAAGAAATGAAACTTAACCAGAAAGCAGGACACAGTGGAGAAGGAGGATAATGTGACCATGTTGTGTGTTTTCAGAGTACTATGAAACAACTTACACAACCCTGGGCAGTGACATCGTATTCATGTCTTCACCTTTCTCAAAGCTCAGAGGGCCTTGGGATCAGTCAGCTATCCATCATCTTCATCTTTTAATTTTTCTACAGTATCTTTGAGTTTTCATTCTTAGACATTTCAGGTATGCTGAGGTTCAGAAACAGAGAGGTTTGACATCTTGGCTAAAAATATGGTTGGATCTAATGGACTTCATTCCATTGGAATGGAACTTTTAGGTTCTTGACTGCTTAACTGATAGAAAACAAAGAAAACAAGACACATAGGTTTTACTGAAACATTCAAGCAGAGCAGGAAGTATTCATGCCTGGGATCTGGCTTCGAATCCTGTCTTGGGTGAGTTGCTTTGTGCTAAAATCTGGGTTTTAGCTGTCCCTAAAGGCCTGCGTGGCAACAGCTTTGTTTCCAGTGTGGCCTTGTTACAAGGTGGTGAGAAGTGTAGGAAGTGGGGCCTGGTGTGTGTGGAGGGTCTGGTCCATTGAATGTATGCTCTTGAAGGGGCTATTGGACCCTGTCCTCTGCCTTTCTCTCTTTTACTTCCCAGCTAGGAGAAGTGATTGCAGGAGGATGGCTTGACTCAGTTATATGTGCCTACCATCAGCCCAAAGCAATGAGGTTAAGAACAAAAACAAAAACAAAAACCAGGACTGAAACAGTGACTCAAAATAAACCGTTTCACTTTGTAAGCTGATTATCTCAACTGTTTGTCACAGTGACAGAAGGCTGACTTGCACACTGTAGACTGGAGAAATTGCTTAAAGCCTAAGTCACAAACTGGTAAAGGGAGTCTAGCCCTCTCAATATTAGAGAATGTGAATTAAAGTTAACACATTACAAAGAAGCATCTACTCAGCAGGGCTATAGGGTAAGACCTGGCCATAGCATGTCTTTTTCTCTAGCATTTTATCTAAGTTCTATTCACAGTTTGGAGTTGCCTCAAAAACTTCTGGGAGCTTGTAGAGGTGTGTTATTTCTGGAAACCAGATGAAGTATAATATAAGCAATACATCTTGCCAATTTCTGTGCACTGTCTTCCCGAGCAGAATGAGAAGGAAAGAATGACAGAAGAACACCCTGCCCCTTATAAGAAGATAGTCAGGGCAAGGGAACACACTGCCTTATTATTTCCCATGCCTACTGCATGATTGGCAATCAGAGAGTCCGAATTAATAATAAAGAAATAACTCTGAGGTGGGTGAGCTTGAGAATGCATTATGAAGGAGATGTGGTCAATTTTTCATGCAGACAGACATCTAATGCTCCCTCAGCAGCAGTTACATTCAAAGCTGGTGCAAAGTGAAAGAGAACATAAAATGCTGATGTCAGATTACAAAGGGCGACAGTGGTGGGTCTAATTCTTCCTTCTTTCTTTTTATTGAGACAACATTCATAGGTGGTGGGAGGGAGAAATAAGAGAAGAAGGAAGAGAAGAAAAAACGGAGGACAAAGAGCTCTATGTTGCCATTTGTCCTACTGTGGGTGTGGCAGGTTTAGACAGTCTAGGATTTCCTCCAAATCTCCCAGGACCTCTTGGATTATAAACCCAAATGCGGATATCCATTCCTATGACATTCTGTGTTAGCTGCGACACAACTCCACCAGAGCAGAAATACTTTTTCTGTCTGCTCAATAGAAAGTTAAATAACTTTATTCTACTTACCCATCTAGCACAAGACCTATTATTACATATTTCAAAATGCATTATAACCAGGGTTTAAAATCACATTCTCTTTTGCTGGTCACTGTGAACTATGTTGAAAGTTCTGAGTGTAACAAGAAAAGAATAAGAGTGCTATTCTCAGGGTTCCAATGACTAACTCATCTCAGCATACCCCCTCTGCATTTAACATGTCTTCCACAGTACCACAGGAAGGGAATATATGATTTTAATCTATTTAATTTGATAAAGACAAAGTGGAATGTCACCTCCTATGATGAATATCTACCACCAGTTCTGTAATAACTGACGAAAAATGCAACAAGCTTCAGGAGTTGGTGTGTGTAAATTGCTAAATAATGTTCAATAAATGTCATTTCTCATGAAATAGTCTCATTTGAACATTTATTCTGATTAGTATAGATTCAACCTACTCTGTAGTCCCTAGGAGTAGTTGATTTTGGAATATAGCATGATCTCTTGTAGATCACTGCTCTTTTTGGAGTAAAACTTTCATCATTGATAGCAATTATAAGCCAAATTAAGTATGTTAATTGGGAAATGAGTGAATATTTCAGGGAACATACACTGACTCTTACTTTTCCTGACACAATGCAGACTTTATTTGATCTGTTAACTGGAGACATAGAATAGGCAATTGATTGTCTAAAGCCAGAGTATTATTCTCTTACATAGATTAAAATCAGGATTCCATGTAGAGTGGAATTGGCTAGGGAAAATATCTTCTATTAGTTCTCTCAAGCCATTTACTTTTTTATCTTCTCTTTGTGATGTTTAAGACATTTGAATCCATATTGATTTTTTAGTCATTTCCAAGGTTGAAATCTTGACTACTTGGGCATTTGGAAATATTCTTGTTTGCCTGTCTGCCGTGTTGGGTACATATGTTTTGGTGAGTTTTGAAATTCACAGTTTGGGACATAGTTCAGTAGTAGAGTTCTTCCTTAGCATGTGAAAGGCTCTGGTTCCAACCCAACCACCATTAAAAAAAAAATAGTCCATGGAAATTGATGACTGTTCTGCAAAGCTGGTAGAACAAGGTTTGGCTGGAAATTTCTTCTGTTTGTTTTATCTATCTTAATGTTTTAGAAATCTTTTTTATTTGAATTCTGTGGTGATAATTTGTTTGTGATCTAACAAATAAAGCTTGCCTGAAGATCAGAGTGCAGAGATAAGCCACTAGCTAACCATAGAGCCCAGGCGGTGGTGGCACACACCTTTAATCCCAGCACTCAGGAGGCAGAGGCAGATGGATCTCTGTGAGTTCAAGGCCACCATGGGCTATAGAAGATTGATCTAGTCTAAAAGAGAAATAAAGCCAGGCAGTGGTGGCACACACCTTTAATCCCAACACTTGGGATCTCATGTCACTAATTCTTGCACTAGGGAGGTGGAGACAGGAAGTGATATGGCTGGGTAGAGAGAGGATATAAGGCAGAAGGAGACAGGAACTCAGCTGCCTTTCAGTCTGAGGATTCTTAGAGGTATGGAGTCTTTCTAGTGGCTGGCTGTTCTGCTTCTCTGATCTTTCAGCTTTCACCCTGATATCTGACTCCGGGTTTTTATTAGCATGACCAGTTAGAATTCATGCTACAGAATTCCCATTTCCCATATGGATCTTATATTTATTTCTTTTGTCCATTTTCTACTCTTTTCTACTTCTTTCCTTTTGTTATTGTCTTCCTCTTTCCATGGGTCATCTTTTCAGTTTATCTTTCAACCTTTCTTTTGAATTTTTCATTATTGTTATTGTATCATAATTTCCAGAAGTCTTTTGTTTCCTAGGAACACTCTCTGTTGAGTCTTCTTGTTCTTGTTTTATCAATAGAATATTTCCTCAAATCTCACTAAAGCTATCAATATTAAAAGGAAAAAAGACTGCTCTAAGTGCTATGTTTCTGGCACTTCTGGGTGTGCTTTTGTCTCGGTCACAGCAGAAGATCCATCTCAGTGCCTGGTGGTGTCTCCTGTTTCTTGTATTTCTAAGAAATTTACTTCAAAAGCCTTGAGAAGTTCAGGAATGAGAAGAGCACAGGCATGTCCCTAGTGGTGTTCTCTGCATGGTGACGCAACACGGCTGCTCTGCAAGGGCCTCCCAACTGCCCATATCATGGCCTGATGTGTCCCTCAGTAAGGCTGTGACTCCTAAGGCTGATTACCTCAGTGATTCTCAACCTGTGGGTTGTAACCCATTAGGGGACGTCACATATCAGATACCCCGCATATCAAATATTTACATCACAATTCATAACAGTAGCAAAATTACAGTTATGAAGTAGCAACAAAATCATTTTATGGTTGTGTGTCACCACAACACGAGGAACTGTATTAAAGGGTTGCAGAAGGCTGAGAGTCACTGGACTATCTGAACTTAGTTGACTCATGGTTTCTTTCTCAGTCTTCAGTGTGGAGATTTTCCCATTCTCTCTCTGTGTCTGTCTGTCCCTTTTTGCTGCCCCCCTCTCTCCTCTCTTTCAATAAAATCCTCGTGCCATGCAATCGTGGTGGCACGATTCAGTATCTAGGAAAGGCAGGCTGACAAGGTTATGAAGGAAATGTGGCTTCCTTCCAAACCTCATGTTGCTGCTTCCTAACTTCTAGATCTCATTGCTGTGATCCTTGTCTTAGCTTCATGTGCTTTTCCAGTACAAACAAGTCTCCGCTCCAGAGGCTCAAAACAAGAGCAATGGGTTGTTTCTTACAGTTCTCCTGCTAGGAAGTTGATGAGGGAGGGAGGGTCTTAGCTAGAATAGGTCAGCAGGGGGACACCTGTTCCTCTGTTATCTTCCATATCCCCAAGACTCTAAGCTCCCTTTCTCATAAGATGGCAGCCTCATTGCATGAGAATTCTCGTATTCTAGCACTTACCAAGTGTCTGTTAACTTCTCATTTGCTGACGTCTCAAGCTAGTCTCAGGCCCACACTCAAGGTGATGGGGCACTGTGAATGGGGACTGAAGTAACAACCAACAGCAGTGGCTACAACCATTTGCACCCAGCAGCAGCAAGAGCATGTTCCCATTGCTCCATGGTCTCCATGTTTCCTATTTTCCTTTTTAGTAGCCATGGCATGTTCAGTGAGCATGGAATGCGCACATCACATGTTCATTCTGACTTTTAAACATTTTAATCAGTGACATCAAACATCTCTTTGAGTACCTGTATTAAACTCTCATTGCTACTGCTGTGCATTACCACACAGTGTCTTCACCTTACACTTCCAGAGGTCACAGAGTGTGGACATTAAGGCGTCCTCAGGTTTCTACTCTTTCTGGAAGCTTCTGAGGAAGAACTTGTTTCTGTGTCTTCTCCACCTTCTGGTGACTGCCTGCTTTTCTTGGCTATTGTCGCCTTTCATTACATTTGAAGCCAGGGTTTTCCAAAGGTGGCTCCCTCCTGTCTCCTTATCCTCCTCCTCCTTGATCTGTGGTGGTTTGAATAATTACTCCCCTCAGGGGTCAGGGTACCCCGCTGAAGAGGAGGCAGAAAGACTGTAAGAGCCAGAAGCAAAGGAAGAAGGAGACCAAGAAAACAAGACCCTCTAAATCAACATGAGAAAAGAACATGTGAATTCAGACTGAGGGGCCACTCACGGGGCCTGCATGGGTTTGAACCAGGGCCTTTGTGTGTATACCATGGCTTCCAGTTTAATGATTTTATTGGATTCCTGAGTGTGAGAATGAGTGGGTCTCTGATTCTTGTGCCTTCACTTGGGCTCTTTTCTTTCTGTTAGTTTGTGTTTGTTTTACCTTATTTTATTTTATTTTTATCTCTTAGAAGCCTCTTTTTTTTTCCTAGTGAGAAAGGAGTTGATCTGGATGGAAGGGGAGGTGGGGAGGAACTGTGAGTAGAGGGAGGGGAAACCATAATCAGGATACATTATGCAGAAAAAAAATCTATTTAAATAAAATGCAGATTAAAAAGAAGGTGTTATGATAAGCTAGATAGCTCTTCATTCCTGCCCCTTCCCCTCTATACACATAAATAATATTTATATTTGCCCACTTATATAAATGAAAATAGATACTTATGTATGTATTCAGAATATGCTGTATATTTTATAAAACAATTCAAAAATCGCATTCACTATTGAAAATAAAAATTTTAATTTCATTCTGAGCTATACATTAATTCAGCCTATAAAGTTTGATAAGGGGAAGAACTCAAGGACACAATGAGTAATTTGTAAGTCTTTGGATCTAACTTTCACACAGCTTGCCCGTGATCTCTGTCTACTTTCCTACTTAAAATAGACCAAGAGGAGAGTCAGTGGAATTTCACACTCTTTTCATTCATCAGCTCAGGAGTTTATTCTCCCCAGAAGAAATACCACAGGCACTTAGAGGGTAGGGAAGGGTGACCTGGATCTGTCTTGGTCTTTCTTCTAGGAGAAGGGGATTAATGATTGTTTGCTGAATGAATTAATGAATGACTAAAAATGTTGGAGTTACTTTTCTGTGCCATCACCTTGGTCTCTTTTGTGAAATTTGTTTGGGTATCCATTGCCTTCCCCCTTGCTCTGAATATTCTTCCTTAATTTTTAACTGTATCTTCTCAATTCACAGCACATAGGTAGGTCCTTGTATCCCTTTTCCTGATATATTTTCCCTTTGCTTATTAAACTCATTTCCATGGATCTTAAATATTTATTCCTGAAATAAAGATAACATTTTTCTTTTTTCCACATCTTGCATTTTTACTTGCATTTCAAACATTCCTACTAGGAACTTATCATGTATTTTGTCTGTGTACCCACTGATATTGTTCATTCATCCAACTAGCCATCTATTCATCTGCCCAATTATCTCTTCTTCTCTACCTCTTTCTGTTTTTTTAAAGATGGATTATTTTTTATGTATTGAAATTTTAAATTAATTTTATAAGTTACAAAACTTGAGACTGGAGAGATGGCTCAGTGGTTAAAAGCACTTACTTCTCTTACAAAGGACTCAAATTTGGGTCCAGCTTCCCTGACATGAGGTCCACAATTGCTGTACTTTCTGCTCCTGAGGATCTGAAGCCCTCTTCTGGACTCTGCAGGTACCTGCACTCACATTCTGCCCCATGCCCCAAATGCATACTCTTAATTAAAGATAAAATAAATCTTAAAAATAAATAAATTACAAAAGTCTTCAAAGTAGGTAAAGAATACGTATTCTTGATGTTTTAGGGGGACCATTCCTTATTAATTTGAGTAGGAAGCTGAAGGAAGGGTAGAAGTTTGGCCATATACCTTCTAGACATTGCATTTCCTGCTACAGGAGGACATCAGCCAGTTTGAGCAGAATGTTTTATAGGTTGCCAATGCTTAATTTACATTGATGTATAAAAATCCACTACTGATTTTATTTGTATCAGACATCTTGGGATTTGTGGAATAGCAGGAGACGGACAGAGGAGAGAGCATTGACAGATGGGTAGAGAGTCTCGGGTATTGGGAAGGAACATCTTTTCTCATGAATGTCATTTCCTATTTAATTTTGTGTTCTCATTCAAAGATCCTGATGCATCCGTTGAAAGGAAAGCCTTGTAGGAAATGACATTTGGGAAGGGGCCAATACGGGACACAACTCAAGGCTGCAAACGCCGGGGATTCTTGGCAGCTGTTTGGAGAACAACTGCTCAGCAACAAATTACTTGGTAGAAAGCCTCTAGAATCAGCAAAGGATTAAAAATAGAAAGAGAGGGTGGGTTTCTGCAGCTTTGTGGAGAGAGAATTGAATTCCCCTGGCTTCAGGGATAAATGTGCAACACCAGAACCTTTCCCAGAGTTTATGGGCTGCAGTGTCAGATGACAACCAGGGATGGTCACAGTAAAAGAGGTAGTTAATTCCCTTCTAAATCATTCTGCCAGTCACGCTCCAGGACTTTGCATATTACTTAATTAAAATGTATCTGAACTGGCTCATAGCATAATAATGCCCTTCCTCTCTCACAGGACACATTTCAAGGCTCTGTAAGTAGAAGATGTGAGTAATGCCATCTTGACTATGGTATTCCATAAAGCAAGATCCTCAGTCCAGGCTTTGATCTTATTAAGGAAATTGGGGTGGGAGAAGTTGGCTTCTTGGCATATATTTGTATTTATTTTTCAGAGTATTGTCTTTTGTGACTAGAAAAGCTTTCTCTATGATAAATCCAAGAGTCTTAATCTCTTTCCTTTGTTCTTCTGAGAGTGAAACTGGTAATTGCCAATGAATCATGGGCCCAAGCTTCTCAAAACTTAATTTGCCAATGAATCATCTGGGATCTTGTTAAAAGGCAGATTCTGATTCAGTAGTTCTGGTGGGAGAATCTCTTCCACTGTTTGATTTTTAAAAGTGTAAAGCAGGATAACCAATGCCCCAGAATCTGACTCTTTTGCTCAGTGTGATGCCCTTAACCCTGCTCATTTCATGGTCTCCTCATCCTCACAGGATGATGGATACTATGGTAATAATTCTTTCCGCTTTATGACTTCATTGTTTCTTTATGAACAATCTGATTGGATTATTTGTTGGATGGGGAGAACAAGGTGGGGAATTGAATCAAAACCAAAATATCTTGGTAACAAATGATGAGGCACATGGGAGTGCTGGCCTGGGAACCAGCCTCAGTGATGTGACAGTGCCATTTCCTTGCTATCTCTATAAACATATTGTGTCTCCTCTCTTTTACATAGCACTTGCTGCACTAGAGACCAGGACTTACACACTCGTTTCTTTGCAAACAAACCTTTTGAAAAAGGCGTCTATTCTCTACTGACTAAACTGTTTTGGTAACGTGAAATAAATCATGTTTATAGCTTACAGTGAATGATCAGCACAAGGTAATTAATATTGATTTCTTGAGACAAAGTTTGTCTTATGATACTGTAGCTCAGCACGTGCTCTCCTGTTGTGTAGATGAAGGTTTGGTGGCCATGTGCAGAAATTGTAGAAATTCAGTGTGTAGTACAATTGCCACTGTCTTACTTGACTCATAATTGTATTTTACACATTTTAAAGCCTTTTTGGTGAGTCTCAGGTCAATGAGAAACATTGTCTCAAAAAACAAGGCTGACAGCTCCTAAGGAACAACACACTAGTTGATATTTTCGGCACACACACACACACACACACACACACACACACACACACACACCCATGCAGAGCCTTAAAGTCTGATAAAACTGGCTAGTCTGCTTTGGCTAGATAACCCAGCTATTTGTAGACGAGGGATTTTTTCCTATTGAAGATATACTAAGTATTGAAATATCAATGTGTTTTTGCTCATTATCTGAGTTACCAGGTCAGTAGTCTATCATTTAGTAATAGAAATACTACCATAGGTATTTTTTTTTAAAAAAAGACTGAGATAGAGAACTCGGTGATTAAATTTTGTTGGGAAGGCTGCAGAAGTCACCAGCAGCTAAAATTTTTTTTTCTGGGATTATCACTGGAGTTCTGGTCCCAAGTGTCAGGAAGGCACTGGTGAGGTATAGATAAGAGGACTAGAGGAAGTCCCTGCTAGTGATCATTGAGATGAATGAGCAGGGAAAGTCCCTGTGGAGTGTACTATCTCACATCGACCATCACAGGCCTTTGCTCTTCAGATCTTAAGAGTGGATATGGCAAGGTGGAGCATGACCCCCCCTGCCTTTCTCAAAAATCTCATGAGTTGAGGAGGATTAGGAGAAGAGAATTGACTGAAATGAAATATGCATGGAAATCCTATATGAAAACCCATTATTTTACAAGCTAAAATAAAAATAAAATATTTTAAAAATGCTGTGGGAATGAATAGCAACTGACATAAAACAAATTAGATCTGTAACCCTTGTAATAAAGGGAATTTGCAAAATGTAGTCCTCACTTGTCTCTGGGAAGAGAAAAGTAGCAGAGTCAAATGCTGGTAGTCATTGACAGAGAACAAATCATTTGCTCATTGAAGTGCTTAAGGTAATAGGACATTCTCAGTGATGCTCTGTGCAATCAGTGGGTATTGGCTCTAGGAACACCATTTTCTGGTTATTCTACCCATCCCCATGAAAGGAATTAATCTGACTGGGAGTATATTTGTAACTTCTACTCATTGTCTCTAGTAGTTAAAGAAATCTCTTGCTTTGCATGGTGGCCCATAGGCTACAGAAGCAGTTTCTAGGAATTCCAACTTACTGGTGTAGCTAGGTGAGCAGTAAAGGTCTGTATCCAGTTTATCCTGCTTCAAAATTTTGCCAGTGGATCTGCCTTCTTGGCATCAGCCATTAGATCCTCTAGCGTGGAGTCTTGTTGGTGGTCAAGTGTCTAGGAAATCAGGTCTAAACTCAGTGTTGGTTGTCTTCCTTTTCTTGGTATATATGTGTGTGTTGCTAGTACATATGGTGCACAGATATAGTCAAAAGGCTAAGAATACAGTGAAGATATTATGCAAGCTGAGAGCACAGTCTTTGTTGACTAACACCTATCTATTATATTTTCTCTCAGTATCTTTCTCTCTCTCTTCTCTTCCATTTCCTGTGTTGTCAACAATAGATTAATTGTATGACCCCATTTCCTCACTGAGATCAAGCACCACTTGAAAAAGGGTGTTTTCCAGACTACTGCCTCTGGGAAATGGGAAGGTGTGTAGTCTCTGAGCACCATGCTTCCTTTGTTCTACAGTGGCTGTTTATATCAGCTCATTCTTTCCTGCTGTTCTTGGAGGTCTTTGCCTTTCTTTTCCTTGTTCGCAGTGAGGAACAGGAGATGGGCAAGGCAGATATTGGCTGGTTTCCAGGAAACAGGAATTTCTCGGAGTACAAATGGTCTTTATGGCCTCCTGTGATGGTGATGGTCCAAGAACAAAGAAATAGGAATAAATAGCTCTTACAATCACAAGGCATCTATGTTCTCTATATATTGGTTGGATTTTCCCACAGAATCTTTAAGATCCATTTTCATTATCTTTGTTTAAAAAAAGAAGGTGGGATGGAGGTAACATCTTGGGCATTTGAAATGGCAGGTGAAAGATGTCTTTGTATGTGATCTATATTGTCTGTAGACTTTGTGAAAAACCCTGCCTGTTGGTTACTGCTTCATTTCTGTACATGAAGCAGGTCTTTATTAACCATTGATACCAAAATGTTGCTTTATTTAAAAAGGGACTCAAATCAAAAGTTGTATTTTTGTTGAAAGACACATCAAAGGTCCACTGTTCCGGATCACACAAATGCAGCTTACTGCAAGGCTGGGCTCCACAAGGAGCAAGAATTTGTGACAGTTACCTCTTCATTTTCTTACAATGTTGTTGAATAATTTGGAAATGGATATCATGGGCAACAGATGACTTTAAATACAAGTCTGGATTTGGTTCAAAGGTGTGTGCTGGTTTCCTTCACAAAGCTCCTGATGGCTTTGATTTGAATGTACGTTTCTAAGTGTGCTAGTTATATAAGAAAGGAGGAAGGAAGGAGTGGGGAAGAGAGAGAAACAGGGAAAGGATGATAACGATAAAATCTGCTCCAGATAACAAGCGAAACATGGTTCTGTGGGCAGTGCCCTTGCATATAGACAGGAAGTGGGTCTCTTATTGCGTGCCTTCCCTGCGGCTGGGATGCTTCTCTAGCATCCAGGGTAATTGAGGGGAAGTTGTTTAACTAAAGCAGCATCAAGAATAAACCTTCACTTTGGGTTCCAAACTCAGAATTGGCCAAAGAGACCCCCCCTTTCTCATAAATTTGGAAATGGTAATAGAATTCTATTATAACTTTAACCTTACAGAATATATCAAATTAAAATGCTCTTAGATCCACGATCACATTACATTCTCAAAATAGAAATATAAGCTATATACAGAGAGTATGAGATTTTCCCCTTGAAGAAGGAAGATTTATGAAATGACTCCTGGTGATTCAAGCCCTTTCTTAATCTATCTGACTGCTGGGAGAAAGACCTAGGCTATGATGGGGTAAACACAGTGCTTTGTGACTAGATTATGATGAAGCACAGTTGGCTTTGAGAAAGGGACCATGCTCATTGGATCCGATCCATTTCAAGGGTCTGATCTTACTCTACAAAAGATATTCAAAGTGTGACAAAGAGTCAACACAAAGGAGAACTTTGTTGTCTGACTTTGAAGCTAGAGGGGCCATGCACCATGAAATGAATTAGTTGGTAGAAGATGAGTCAGGGAATCCTCGGATAGACAGTTAGGAAGCTTTTGAGTTTAATTTGTAGTATTAATACTTTATTTATTAAGGTCAGTAAACATTTCTGGTAAAGTATGTGCTGGTGTTTCAGGCTTTGCAAATACATGTATGGCTCCATATTCCTCTGTCTACATCTCTCCTGTGCCCATTTCAATAATACTCTAAAATGCTAAACACACGAATGAATGAATGAGTGAATGAATGAGATATTTCTTGGGGCTGGGGAGATTGCTCAGTGGTTGAGATGAACCTACTCTTCTTGCAGAGAACTTGCATTTGGTTCCCAACATTTATGTCAGGTGACCTGCAACTGTCTATAACTCCTGATTCATGAGTTCTGATGCCCTCTTCTGGCCTCTGTGGGCACCTGGATTCATGTGAACATATCTACACTCAGACACACATTGACTGCCAATATCTCTTCTAGTGGTGAGGCCTTCTGACATTTTCCCCATCTCCCTTGACGCATCAACCAGTGTTGTCATTATGCAGGTTTTTGCTTCAGAAGTCATGTTGTTGAGATTTCCTAATTGCAGGTTCCCTGCCATGCCTAGAAGACACTGTGAGTGAGCAGGAGTCCTTGTCCTATGGCTCTTGCCCCACATTCTAAAATGTTCTCTGAGATTCTCTCTCTCTCTCTCTCTCTCTCTCTCTCTCTCTCTCTCTCTCTCTCTCTCTCTCTGTGTGTGTGTGTGTGTGTGTGTGTGTGTGTGTGAGAGAGAGAGAGAGAGAGAGAGAGAGAGAGAGAGAGAGAGAGAGAGAGAGAGAGAGAGAGGGAGAGAGAGAGAGAGAGAGAGAGAGTGCTACATGTGTGCAGGTACTCTTAGAGGCCTGCAGAAGATGTCAGATCCCATAGAGCTGGCGTTATAGGCCGTTGGGAGCTACCAAACTTGGGTGTGGGAAACTGAATCCAGATCCTCTGCAATAGCAGCCAGTCTGCTTAACTACTGAGCCATCTCTTCAGTACCTGCAATTTAAATGTTAATGGGGGCTCTGTTTAACACACAACTCAGATGTTTCTTGAAAATGTAACAAATGGCTCTTGTGAGCAAGTGTTGGGTAGTTAGTTCTCTTACAAGGCTGGCTATACAGTTAAAAGGCAGAGTGGCTTTCTCTCTGTTTTCCCATACTGTCACCTGGAATGTGAATAGAGCAGATTAGTTAATGGGCACCTTCACTAGAGAGACATGGCTGCCTCTGTGAGAAGTGTTAAAATGACAAGGAACAACAGAGCTGAGTTCCTGACTCTGTAATGGCCACACCAGACCTGAATTCCTATGTTCCTACCACAGAGGAACAGGAAAACAAATTTTTATCTTCATTAAAGCTCTTCCCACTATAGATTCTTGTTATAACAATTGCTCCTGCATCCTCGTTATTATGTTATATATATTTGTGTTACATAATAGTAAAAGGCTCAGACATCAAATGGCTGGGAGTCTCTTGCTAGGCATCTCAAATGTATTTTTTTAACTTCAAGTCCAAGGTGGTACCCATTATATCATGTGGCTTACCCAGTCAATAATTCATTCATGCAGGCATACATTCATTTATTCATCAGAATAATCAATCATTCAGTTTTGGAATTAGCAGGGATAGAAGACTGCCAAGTGGTATTGTCTCTAGAAATGTTTTACTATGAAATAAATGAAGACAGCAGCATGAGGGTTAGGAAAAGAGAGGACCCTACGTGAAGAGTCATCAAAGAGGAAAGAAGTTGTAATAGCAGTTTCATATCTGAAAGAGTACCGAATGCAAGCAGTCAATGCATTGCTGGGCTAGATACTCACAGTAACCCAGAGGGAAATGTAATACAATATCCAAATGTTTGCATATCCCTCATGTATTAGCTTTAATTTTCTCACATTAATATGCTTCAGGGCCGTTTTTAATGATTAGAGTCATAAGACCATGTGTGCCTTGAAGAACTGTTTCATTCATAACCCAGGCACCAGTACATAGACATGTTTGATAATCACTTAGGAATTGAAATTGTCTATGTTCTTATAATATGAATACATATTATTTAAAATAATAATGTTATGGTTTTTATGTAATTAGCATTTCCTACTCAAATTTTTAATTTTTTAAAGTTTTTTATGTGTATGTATATGTCTCTGTGTTGGGGTATGTGCACATGAATACAGGTACTCTCAGAGGCTAGAAGGGGGCATTGGATTCCCTGGAACTGGAGTTTCAGGTGGTTGTGAACCTCCTGACATGGGTGCTGGGAACTAAACTCAGATCCTTTGCAAGGGCAGTGTACACTCTTAGCCCCTGAGCCATCTCCCCAGCCCCATAAAAGATTGCAATGCACCCTCAATTTGATGTTTGCAGTGTGTTTTTCCACCCATCTTTGTTTGACTGGTTATTTCTTTGCCCAGACTGAAGATTGAACCTGGGCCATGTGCATGTTGGTTAAGCACTCTTCCACTGAGCTACATCTCCCAGCAACGAAACTAGCCTTTTCCCCCAGTGAACACAGCCACTCTCCAAAACACTGTGGCATTCCACCAAGTGTGAGTTTTCCTTGAATTAATGCTCCTTGCTTGTTATGTGTGTAGGAATATGTTTTCACATCAAAAGCAATATTGATCTTTTCCCTCAGAATAACTGCTTTCAGGCATAAAACTATGTTTTATGCTTTCTTTATATATGTCTTAGTCCTGGGCAGCCTAACTCAATCCTTAATCCCAGGGGGTAGATTAATTTAATTTTCACCGTTGCTTCTCTAGACTCACACCAGCTGAAGACAAATGATTTGGGAGCTAGCATTATTAAATATTGTGATTTTATTTGCTCCCTGTGTTAGAAGAGCAGGTGGCTATTTATTCCAGCAACATAAATTTTACAACACATAACTTTTTCTTTCCACATTTTGCAGAATTCTTTTGCTGTCTTTATTTCTTTGAAGGATTGGGTTGCCTTTAATTTGTTATGGCAATTTTCTACCCCCCACCACAAATGGCTCTGCCTACAGCCACATCATCTAGTGGCAGTGCGAGCTATCTAGTACCCCCTCTGAGAAATTGCTACACCTGGAACCTGGTGTTGAAGAGGATTCTTCTGGCTTGGAGACACAGACACTCCAACAGAGAGGTCCACATTGATGGACCCACCCCGGCTTTGGCTCTTGGCTCTGGTTCTAAGCATGTATGAAGTGGCATGCATGTGTGCTGTGAAGCCCATGGCTTCCCCAGGGGACAAAAAACAGAATTAGAAAGATGTTAACTGCTAGAGGGGAAAACTCAGACCAGTGAGAAGTAAGGTTGACAGCAAGCTGGCAAGTATATTACACTCTGCCCTCTGACCTGTTAGTGTGATGTAGGTACTTGGAGTACAGATAGCTCAGAGACGTCCTGTGTGACTGAGAGACATGATGCTTCTTTTAGTAAAGCAGTGCCCATCTATGTAATGTACAGCCTCATCTTGAATTCCCATAATTCCTCACTTCTCTTTCTCCTTACCTTGTTTTTCCTGGGATTACATTTTCCATTAAAAACGATCACTTTTGCTGGGCAGTGATGGCACATGACTTTAATTCCAACACCCAGGATGCAGAGATGGGCAGATCTCTGTGAGTTTGAGGCCAGTCTGGTCTACAGAGTGAGTTTCAAGACAGCCAGGGTAGTTAAACGGGTAGAGAAACTCTGTCTTAAAAAACATACCACTTTTTTAAAACTTCTGGATTTGTAGTATGCATTTTGTAAATCACTTGAGCAAAGACAAGGGAGGTTACTGGAAAAATAGTTCTTGAATTTTCCTTGTGAATATGGTACAAACTGAAAACAACTCATTAATTCATTCCTTTTCAACTAACAACCTACTGGCATTCATGCTGAGCTGGGACCCATATAGAACATTAGACATAAAAACATAAGCTAGTAATATAAGAGATGACTCTTTAAAATTCATTATTTCTTGACTACTTCATGTACATATATGATGCATTCTGGTCACATTCATCCTTCTCGTCCTTTTTTGTCCCTCTTCCACAGAAGTCCCATTGCACTTTCAAGCTCTTTTGTATCTGAATTTAAGCAGGATTGTTTAATGTGAGCATGGGTGTGGCACTATCCACTGGAGTATGGGAAATTCACCAGTGGCTATACCACTGAAGACAATGACTCTCCCTTCTTCAACATCTGATCGCTAATAGTTCCCCAGGGATGGGTAGAGTTCTATGACTCCCTTCCTCTTCCCAACCCCAGGTAGTGTTTCACAGTCCTCTTCCCCATCATCCAACTCTTACATTCTTTCCTCCCTCCTCCCGTCATGTTCCCCAAATATATGTCCTGTTTCAGACTGAGCATTCAATGGTCTTTTATTCTCAGTACCATGAGTGGCCATGGATATTTGCATTCACTGCTGTCTACTGCAAAAAGAAGCTTCCCTGATTGTGATTGAGAGTAGAGTATAGACGGATCTAAGCATAAATATTTAGAAAGCAATTTGACATCATATACAATAAGCAAAATAACTCCAGTATGTTTCCCTTAGGGCCTATGCTTTCACTAGCAATGAATTTTTGACAGTTTTCAGGACCAGTCATGAATTCCTTCCTGTGGAGCAGGCTCGATTTCAACCAGAAAGTTCTTTGTTACCCCATAATAGTCATGCCACTATTATACAGGGCGCACATCTTAACTGGCAGGCTGATATTGTAGCAAGCAAGGTCTATCACATCACTCAGTAAGACTGTGCATGACTCTTTCCTCCAGTGGCGGCATAGCACCTCTGTATGAAAGCTCATAAGCAAGGAGGAAGATTCCAATTCAGTACCAGTTTAGATTTTCTATGTCATTCAACCAAGATGTGCACTGTCTTCCTCAATAGGGTCCTTCCACTTAGATCTGGTGAGGCATCAAGAACAATGTCAGCAGAGGCCTGTGTTGTTTGAGGGCTGCTGAAAATGTGATGACTAACAGCTTATAGTGAGGTACATCACTGGGCACTGGGCATGTAGGGCACCTCCATTCCACCTCTTTCTTAATACAAAGCAGTAGGTTCCATATGGCATCAGCCTTTGTTTTTGATAGCTACTCCCTCTTTCTTATTTCTCTCTCTCTCTCTCTCTCTCTCTCTCTCTCTCTCTCTCTCTCTCTCTCTCTCTCTCTCTCTCTTCCCTGTTTAAATCTTGGCACTTGAATTATTTACCTCCTCTACTTTCATTTTACATGCACTATCCCACTCTCCTTCAGGCCTCTTACCACACACCATGGCCCTTTTCTGACATCTTGGTCTCTACAGAATGGGACCTGAAGTGTTTTTATTTTCTCTCTCTCTCTCTCTCTCTCTCTCTCTCTCTCTCTCTCTCTCTCTCTCTTTAGATTTTTGAATATTTGCATATATATGAGATGTCTTAGGGATGGGGCCCATGTCTAAACATGAAATTCATTTATATTTCACCTGCACCTTTTGAAAACAGCCTGAAGGTAATTTTATATGATATTTTTAGTGTTCCTGTTTTGACTGTGGTGTGCCAGCTGCTATGTGAAGTCAGGTGTGGAATCTTCCACTTGCTGTGTTACGCAGGTACTCAAGGTGTTTCAAAGATTATAACAGTTAAGAGTTCTTATTTTCAAGTAAGCAAAATGATTCATCTTTGCAATGAAACAATTGGTTCTAAGTAACAAATTAAGGAATCCAGTTGCTCCTGAACACATACTTATGGATTTGCTCTGTGAGGGAAGATATCATATGTCAAGCAGTAAACTAGGATAAAACCATGTTCCTGTCAAGAAACAGTCACTGGAAACAGCAACAGAGAATCTGCCCCTGGTAATAGGACACTCACACTGAAGTTTTCTTATATGCCAATCCACAAGAACCATTATTCTCCCTACTCAGCTGAAAGAAACGATGACAACCAGGTGTCAGCAAGCATTACTAATACTTTAGAGTTTATTGAAGCAGGTAACTCACTACCATCTCTTCACATTTAGTTGAGATTCCAAAGCAAGAAGATAAACAATACTTCACAGACAGAAGGGGTTTGGGGTATGATGTCCTGATTGGTGGCTGTTGGCATGGAGAAAGTGGGACCTCATATCAATTGAATAGGGGTGAATTTTTTAAAATTGGATCTGATAAGGTTTTCTCACATTGGTGCTAAGTTCCAAGCAAGGTCAAGAGTTAGAGAACCTGTCAATTGCAAATTGAGCTCTGGTCATTTTGGACACTTGCTAATAAAATCCTTGTTTGGCTGCCTGGAATGGTTGCTGCATAAGGGAATGGTTGCTAGTGTGCACTGTGACTGAGAGTTGGTAACAGTGTAGATCACGCTGCAGAAAGAGGCTCTTCCAGCTCTGCTTACAAGTGTAATCAGAATGTTGCCTATTATGTTGTCTGTTCCTTCAGTCTCGCCACCTTGATCACAGTCAAGAGGCCAGGAAAGCAGGAGAACTGCATTTAAGTGCTATGCAGATGAAATATACCAATATCCAACACAATTCATCCTTTTTAGACGTATTGGTTTCATCTTTTTATGTGTATTAATATTTTACCTGTATATATGCCTGTGCACCATATGCATGCCGGGTACCTGCAGAGATCAGAAAGGGTGTTGGGCCCATTGGAATTGGAATTACAGATGCTTATGAGCCACCGTGTGGTCACTGGGAACCTTATCCGGGTCCTCTGAAAGAGCAGCAAGTGCTCTTAATTGCTGAACCATCTCTCCAGCTCACAATCTATTCATAATTATGGTTTCTCTAGAGACACTGATGTATCCTAGATTTTTTTGTTAAAATTAGTTTCAGAAAAAAAGTACTCTTGATACAACTTTAAATAAAAAGGAAGATGCAAGTGAGATTGTAGAGGGTGGTAAAATATTATTAGAAGATTGATAGGGGTAAATGCCATCCTTAATATCATAATAGCTGTATGATTGACAAGCTAAAGGACAACTCAATCTGAAAAAGAAAGCATTTTATGTTATGGAGTGATATGTGTTGACAGCAAGTTACCTCACACTCATAATATTTAAAACCTTCAAGTCACGTATTGTTACCTATTTTTTTCTTTCTTGATTATAGAAAAGTTCCCATTTCTGGCTTTGGTGTTGAATGGTCAAAAAGTTAGAAATGAGTAGAATGATGTCAGTCACAGTGGGGGTTTGATGGGGTGCAGTGTCAGTGAACGATGTCCCAGTACCTCAGTCCAGAAGGTAATGAGTTAAGTGCATACAAGGATAATATTGGAACACTGTGCAAATATCTGGGCATCTGTTTGGTTGGTTCTGCAGCTTCCTCTCACTAGATACAGTCCCCCCTCTTTATTAAAGTGTGTGTGTGTGTGTGTGTGTGTGTGTGTGTGTGTGTGTGTGTGTGTGTAGCTACTTACAGAGTCCAGAAGAAAAGGCATTGGATCCCTTGAAGATGGAGTTATAAGTAGTTGTGAGCTGCCCAATGTGGGTGCCAGGAAACAAACTCAGGTCCTCTGGAAGTGTAACACGGCTCCTAACCACTGAACCATCTCTCCAGCCCTTGAAATAGAAGTTAAAGGGACCCATTAGAAAACTGAACTACCTGCAAATGGATCCTCTTCTGTCTATAGATGCAGTATTACATATAGCAGAGAAATAAACGTCAGCAAAGTTCTTATCTATTCGAAACACTTGGTGATTTTTATGGAACTATTTAAAAGCATATTTAGGGGCAATGACATATTGTCTGCCATCCTTCAAAATCCTAAACTGTGCAAAGATTCTGCATAAGTGGATACTACATATACAAAAATGTATGTCTACATTTCTTTAAAGGTGCAATTACTTAATACAACAACCTGAAAATATATCACTTGATGGGCCTCTGTCCATTTGCATTCTAGATCTTTCACACTCATTATTTGAAAGAAAGAATTGAAGATCGAAATATCCTGCAATTATAAATAATGTTTAGTATAAGAATAGAAATACATTTTAGAAAAGTTTTATTTCTGAGACATAATAGTGTGGTCTGTTGGAACCAGTCCTAAACTATATTATTATAGTGTGGGTTTAGTCACAAAATTACCTAGAAAACAAAGCAGTACTTGTTCGATTGTACTTTTAATTTTGGGTAAATGAGTCTCTCTATATCTTTGATAATTCCTTTTTATCTCCAGTGGCAACCAAATCGGAATACTTTATTTGATGTGGAAACAAAACAAAGAGACTTGGTAGGTGTCGGTGGCTAAACAATACTATTCTGTGATCACATAGCATCTGTATGGAAAATGAAATATATGAAGGGGGAAAGAATAATCTAGAAGAGGGGGCAGAGCAGGACTCCAGCAAAGTCTGAACTCATAATTTTCTCCTTGGCTTCCAACACAGTGCCTGTCACCAAGCAAGCACAGAATCATGCTGAGTAAGTTCATGATTAGCAGCCGACTAAGTTTCTAGCGATCAAGGATAACTATAAATGAATCTGGATATTCTCAATCAGCCAGATGGCTGCCAGATGAGTCCCTCTCCCTTCACACTCTGCAATGATGACTCTCAGGCAGAGAATCCTTTGAAATCTTTAAATTTATTTTAGGATCTGAAAGCCATTGTTTTGAATATTGCCGATTATGGTATCTCTTTTTGTTCTTCCTAAAATGGAAAGCTTGATGTTTTATGAGAAGATAAAGGCCATGTAGTGTCTGGGGGCAGGGAGAAGCTATATTTTATTAACTCTATATTAGAATTACTAGCACCATGAACCATTTCTAAACTGAATAAAATTAGTTGGGGAAAGCACAAAATGTATTAATTAGTAGTGTTGGAGGATCTAGTGACCTTCAAGTAGGACATTTTTGCTTGTTTTCTATTTACTTCTTTATTTTTTTTTATTTTTCTGGTGCTCAGGATCAAATCCAGGGTTCCACACATACTGGACAAGCGTCCTGCCACTGAACTCTACCCAGCTCTTTAGAACGCCCCTTAAGAACTGTCATTCCTTTAACCCTCTACACATGGGTTAGAAGAACTAATATCATGTCCACGTTATATCACACAATGTACAGATTCAATGCCACCTCTATTAAATTATCAATGGCATTTTTTAAAGGGTAGGGAAAAATAATCCTGAATTGAATTGATACAAAACCACAAAGGATTCTGAATACAGCCAGAGCAATCTGAGAAACTAACAAAGCTAGGTGTGTCATAGTTCCATCACATATGTGAGCTTCATTAACATACCATGAATAACTATTAATGATATTAATCAAAAGAATGAAAACCATTACAATTGAGTTCTACCAGGCACCTTTAATTAGGAAGAAGAGAAAGTGGAAGAGGAGCTAAATCACTAATAACAAAGCAGACCACAAAGTTATACTAAGTGAAAGATCATATGCAGAGACCAATGGAAAGGAACAGAAGACCTAGAAGAAACCTGTGCATGCATGGCCAAGTGTCCTTTGGGATAGGCACCGTCAGCATAGACTGTGGCAAGAACAATGTCTTTAATAACTGATGTTGAGGAAACCCAGACATCCACATTCAGGAGACTGGAGCCACTTCTATCTATCACCATACAATTAGTCAACTTAAAGTGGATCCAAATCCATCTTAGATGTGAGCCCTAGACTAGTACACTGCCCGAGAATAGTATGAGGAAGGTACTGCTACTTATTTTTATGGTACTAGGAGTTTAACCTGGGGCCCTGGCCTTGGAAAGTCAGTGCTCTGCTCCTGAGCTAGACCTACAGCCATGGGAATAGTTTAAGCCATATGATAAGTAATGGTATTTTTGACTCCAGATGCAGAAGCAAGAGAAGTCAAAGTGGATGAATGGGATTATAGCAAACCAAGAAGCTTATTCACAGCAGAGGAGGGGGAACTGATGGAAGAAATGACAATGGAATGGGAGAAAAATCTTACAAACTCAGGAGATTAATATTCAAATTATAAGGAACTTGAAATCGCCAACATAAACAAAAGCAAACCAATGGCACTTGATTCTATATACAAGCAAGCAAAGGATCCCATGGGCCTTTCTCAAAAGCAGATCTGTACATGATGAATAAATACAAGAGAATGTTCACATCACTAATTATTAGAGAAATGCAAATAAAAATCCACACTGAGATATCATCAAAGCCCAGATACAATGACTATATATATATACATATATATATATATATATATATATATATATTTTTTTTTTTTTTTTTCTCCACAAAAATAGCCAATACTGGTGAGGCTGGCGAGTAGGGAGACCTCCAATACATTGTTGAGAATTTGAATTTGTATAGACATTTGAGAAGTCAACATGAACTCTCCTTAAAACCAAAAGCCGATAATAGAACTACTAGGTCATGGATATCAGACTCTCAATCTCCCCACTTCTCCCCTTACATCTCACTGTGTGTGTGAATAATAAGTACATTTAAAAACAGTTATTATTGGTTTTTTTTTGGTTTTTTGTTTTTTAAAGAATTAAAAGTTCAACTAACCTGGGTTCATAGGAGCTCACAGAGACTGAACCAACAACCAGGGAGCCTGCATGGGGTTGACCTAGGCCTTTTGCATATATGAGACAGTTGTGTAACTTGGTCTTCTTGTGGAACTCCTAACAGAGGGAGCAGGGACTGTCTCTGGCTCTGTTACCTGCTTTTGGGACCCTTTCCTCCTACTGGATTGCCTCGTCCAGCCTTAATAGAAGAGGAAGTGCCTAGTCTCACTAGAACTGGACATACCATGGCTGGCTGATATCACTGGGAGACTCATCCATATCTGAAAAGAAACAGAGGAGAAGGAGTGGACTGGGGGAGAGAGGTGGGGGGAGGAACTGGAAGGAGAGGAGAAGGGGAAACTTTGATTGGGGTTTAAAATAAAGCATAAACAAAAACAAAAAACCACAAACAAACAAACAAACAAAAAAGAATTAGAGGTTTATAGGTTGCCAACACAGAGAAACAATGGACATTTAAGAAGAGATACATAGTATGTATTAATTAACCTGATGATCACTATACATGTATCTGATTATCACTTGCACCCCATACATGAGTGTAGTCAAAAGGTCTAAAATGATTTAAAATACAAAATAAGAAAAAGCATACTTCTTTGTTGTATTCTTCAGTGTTGTCATGGCTACTCTTGGTAGTCAATTTGACTACATCTGGTACACCTGTGTGGGATTATTTCTTAATTAAATCACTTGAAGTGGGAAGATCCACTTTTATTTTTTATGTGTTTCTTTCCCTTTAATCCATGTATCTTTACTTGCAAGTGTTCATTACAAAGAGTCCTTGGTCTGGTTCGAGGCCTCTGGTTTCTGCTACTCTGTCAATGCTGGGCCCTCTCTGGAACTCCTCTTGGTTATCCTGCTGCTGTCCTGTGTTGTGGAAACCCTGTAGCTTTGGGTCTGCAGGACTGGTCCCTTCACATGCTCCAGCAGATCACAGATGGGGTGGATGTTGGGGTGGGCCAACACATAACCCAAGTTCTGGGCCTGGGTGGTTGTAGGGTTGGTCACCCCACCAGCTCTACCTTGTCCTCACCACCAGGGTGAACTGCATTGCCCTGGCTGGTCCACCCCTTGCAGCAAGGGGTGGGGCCAATTTCCTGCTTTCATGTCCTCAGGGTTGGTTCTGCCACACTTACACCTTGAGGGCCAGCTTTACTGTTTTGCCCAGGTGTGGCATAGGGGCCACTTCCCAGAGTTCTGCAGCTGATGTGGGGTAGGGGCAGCTCTCTTGCCCTAATGACTTCAGGGTCAGCTCTCCCACCAGCCTCAGGATGATGGGTGGGGGTGGCAGGTGGTAGGAGGCAGTTAGGGGAAGACTTGATTTTGACTCAGTTCTTTGAAGGTGGGAAAATCCTCCTTTAATCTGGGCCACACCTTCTGGTGGCAGTTCATATGAAGGACATGGAAGGAAGATGTTCACTCTCTTTTGCCTGCTGGCTCTTGCTCTGGCTGGCAAGTCCATTCCTTCACTGGCATCAGAGCTTACTTCTTAGCCAGATGGTGGTGGTGCACACTTTTAATCCCAGCACTTAAGAGACAGAGCGAGGCAGATCTCTGAGCTTGAGGCCAGTCTGATATTTAGAGCTAGTTCCAGGCCAGGCAGAACTAGAACTGTACAGAGAACCGCCCCCCCCTCTCTCTCTCTCATACACACACACAAAAAGCTTACTTTTTTGGAATTCTGGCATGTACTGAAACCACCCAGTCTTGTGGACTGAACAACTACTGTATTCTTGGACTTTCTCTTGGTAGACAATCATTGTTGAGTTAGCAGGACCACAGCAGCCTGTTTATTAGAATATATCATAGAATGAATATATACATATATATCTATATATTATACACACATATACATATATACATTATATATGTGTATATGTATACACACACACACACACACACACACACACACACACACACACACACACACACACACACACATTCGTTCTATCAGTTCTGTTCCTCTAGAGAACTCTGACTAGTACAGGGATGCTCAATGGTTTTGTAATGGATCAATATCTAAGTTTTTATATGTTTGTCTCTATGATTATTTGTATGTGTGTGTGGCATGCATGCATGTGTATATTTGCATGTATACACAGATGTTTGAATGCATGTGGAAGACAGAAACTGACCTTGGGTGTCCTCAGCCCCTCTCCGCTTTTATATATTGAGGTGGGATTACTCACCAAATCTGGAACTCATTAATTCAGCTAGCCTAGCTGCTCAGCTTGTTCCAGGAGCTCCCTTGGTTTGCTGAAGGCACTGGGATTACAGGAGGGCTGCCACACCCACCTGATATTTACACGGCTGCTAGGGATCTGGACTCTGTTCCTCACACTTATGTGATGAGCATTGTACCCACTGAGTCATCTCTCCAACCTCTGTGATAGTTTTAATCTTTAATTTAATCTTTTAATTTTTAATCTTTTGGTGCATATCCAAAAATGAAATGTTAGCATATTAGCTATCTAATATATTTGTTAAATGCTCATGTCAATTATATGATGTATATCTGATTTACTTTATGGCAGTTTACCAAGGCATCTATGAAAAAATGATTTCCCAAGTTTGCCTTATAGTACTAGTTAGGATATTCAGAAATGTCAGAGTTGAGGCGTTAGGGTATTAGCAGGCACCTTTGGTTCTGACCTCAGGGAGAAAGCTTTCACTATTTTACAAGGGAATGAGAATTTTCTTAAAGATTTTTAATAGATGCTCTCCATCGGACTAATGAAGTTCTATTTTATTGCAGCTTTGCTAAGAAAATTTTCATTAAGGCTCAATTTTATAAATTGCTTTTTCTGCATCAGTGGTGTGATGATTTTATTATTTTCTTCATTATTTTGTTAATGTGATTAATTAAATTGATTTGTTCCCTTCTTTGGGGGAAAATATTATGAAGTATAATGTGCATACAGAAAAGTGCACAAACATTGAATACACAGCTCAGTGAATTCTGACAAACAGATCTAGTGTGATTGATGTTCAGTTAGATGAAGACGCAGAATGTCCAATGGGGGCTCCTCCCAGTGTAGAGACTAAGTCACCAGAACCTCAATTTCTTGTAGCACACATGAGCTTTTCCAGATTTGAGGAAGGGGCCATCTGGCTTCCCTCATTCAACAGTATGTTTGTGTAATTAATCCTAGTTTCTGCAAACAGTACGCATTTGTATTGTGTTTATTCTCATTTTGGGACAGATTTCTCTTAAATGAATATGCGACAGTTTATTTGCTCATTCTACTGCTTGTGCATGTTTGGGGCTTATTTATTTTGGGCTGTGCTAATTAGTTTTCCTGAAGACACACATGCATATACCGCTAGGAGTGGTATTTCTGAATTAGAGGCTACGGGTGTATCCAGCTTTTGTAGAAACTGTTTAACAGCTTTCCAAAATGATTGTGCCAGTTAACACTTTCTCCAGCAGTGTATGAGAGCTCACTAACAAGCAAGTGTTGGTATTGTTATAGAATAATTCCTTCCTTCCTTCCTTCCTTCCTTCCTTCCTCCCTCTCTTCCTTCTTTCCTTCCTTCCTTCCTCCCCTCCTTCTTTCCTCCCTTCCTCCCTTCCTTCCTTCTTTATTTCCTACAGAAGTGATAGAGGGTCAATAAGGTCAAATGGAGTGAATAGTGTAATTTCTAATTATGTGCATGTTCTAGCATATGAACACATAACTTTCAAGAGGTAGCCAAAAGATGCATTAAAGGAGTAGACAGGAAATGCTAAAAGTCTTCATAATGAGCCCTTTGCAGTGAGCAGGCACATGGGTGTTAACTCATTGACCATGGGAGTCTGTAAGCTCCATCATAGACCAGAGTGATGGGAGAATAAGAATATGGAAATGCGTGGTGGGAGGAGCTTGAAGACATGTTTTCTGCCTTGGCTATTATATTAGTATTGTTTGTGATAAATATATGTGGTTGATTATTTTGTATATTATTCTTAAAAGGAAAGATTGTCCTGGGAGCAACTATACAAAGATAAGGGGGTTGCTGTCTCCTATCATCCAGGAACTCAATTTCTCACCACAGCCAACTGGGAATTTCTCACTCTTTCAATGGACTTCTGAAGAACATTTGATTCAATGATATTTTTTTTTCAAAAAAGGAGACATCATTGACACAGTGAAATATTTTTGTTTCTTAATAAATGTTGTTTTGCATTTCCTGTCTCAAGCACTTTTTTGTTTTTTTTTTTTTAAATTTTTAGCTGTCTCATAATAGTAATAATAATGTAAGTGTATGCCTCCTTATCACAAGGGTCATCCTCTCTCTCTCTCTCTCTCTCTCTCTCTCTCTCTCTCTCATTTGACATTTGACAGGCTCTCCTACTGTAGCTCAGACTAGCCTCTAACTCACATGTAGTCCTTGGTACTTGCAAATCATTATTTTCCTTCCTTAGCACGTATAGTTCTAGGATTGCATGCAGGTGCCACGATGGCTCAGTTCTATTGTTCTTACTAAATTTTTTGTTTGGTTTTGAATCATAGCACCTGTTGTGATCTAAATGTGACCCATCCCTCAAAGGCTCATTGTTTAAACACTTGGTTCCTAGCTAGTGGTTTGTAGCATCACCACTGAAATCTAACTTGGTAAACCAAGGGTTTATTGGTGTTACTTGGAGGAGTATGATGAAGGGTTACTTACAGGAGCATGGAAGATTCAAAGGCAACTGAATCATCAAAAGCCCACCTAAACATGGGAGACAACTCATGAAAACTGACATCCTGGGACTCTCTGTATGATTTGGAGCAGCTCAACAAGTCTGAGTCTCACTTCTCAGCCGACTTTTCTAGATACCTTAGAAGGGACGGAACATTATGCGTCTAGTGTTAGAGACTTCCTTGGTTTTGTCCATTGTTTACTTCCCAAGTCTTAAAGAGCTTCCCTCAAGGATGGTATGTTTCACTTCAGAGGAAATTTCAACATAACATTTGGTAACAGCAACAAGGAAAGTGCCTAATACACTGTTCTTAACTGGTAATTTTTGTGGAACAATATTCTCTTTATATTTTAGTGATGCTTTACCTTGTGGTTCTAATGTCTGCCATTTTTTTTTTGCCCTAAGTTTTTCATGAAATGGACACAGTACTCTGTTGCAGAGTCCTGCTGGCCTTGGTTTCCAGTGCTGGTCTCTATGGAAACTATTCAGCCTGTTTGAGGCAGTGGTGGTCCTTCAAGGCATCAGGGATTTCAGTTCTAGATAGTCACTACAGATTTTTGTATTAGGAAATAGGCTTGGTTCAATTTTAAACACTGGAAACTTTCCAAATTTCCATGCATTGTTTTATGTGAAGTAATCCTCCATCAAAATTGAAGAGCAAAGACTTTAGGCTTTAAAACGTAGCAACTGAGTATTATAGCAGCAGCATGTGATACTATACACAGTGTGAAACACATGGGCATGGATAAAAACATCAAGAAGCCACATCTGTGTGTAGTGACAGTTTCATGAGGACTTTGTCATAGAGTCCTAAAGCCTTGGAATGAGAATAATTCATGAGTGGTATTTGTGTATTTAAGCTTAAAAAATGAAACATAGTCATGGGCCACCTCCTTCAAACCCTATTTTTCTTTCTCAGTCTACTATGTCATTTAAGTTACATTAAGTGATAATGACGTCATTACTTAATGCAATTTATCATTATTTCCAGCCTATATGTCCGTATCTGTAAATTTCTTATTTTCCATTCCTTATTTAATTGTTTCTGACAATTTCATACAATGTGCAATGTGTCATGATTGTGTTACTTTCCCCTCATTACCTTATCTTATTTCCCCCTCACTCCTGCCTGGGCCCTTCTTTTTCCTAGCTTCTGCTGCTCTTATCGTGTGTGTGTGTGTGTGTGTGTGTGTGTGCAAGTGGTCATAGTTACTGTGTTCATGATTTCAGTAGCTATGCCATATCAAGAAACCAGTGTTAGATAGCATCCAATTGCATCTTCAAGCTTTTGCACTCTTTCCACTTCTTCTGAAATGTTCCCCAGGCCTTTGAGGAGTAGTTAGAGAAGCCCCCTTTAAGGCTGAGCACTCAACAATCTCTTATTCCCAACATACTGACCAGTTAAGAGTCTTTGCTTTCACTGTTGTTCACTGCAAAAAGAAGCTTCTTTGACAAACACTGAGAATAGCAGTGGTGTATGGAAGTATATCTAAATATTTAGAGAGCAGATTGACGACCTATCCTCTAACAAAACAACAGCATTACATTCTCTCCTAACTCAGTGGGCTTGTGGCCAGGTTTACAGTACCAGACATACATTCTCTGACATGGAGCGGGCTGCGAATTGCTCCAGAAAGTTGTTGGTAACACCTGGAACAGTCATACCACTAGTGCACCTACAGGCACATCTTGCCTGGCAGGTGGTTACTTTAACGTGCAAGTTCCATAGGTGGATAAGATTGTTGACAAGTTTCCTTCCTAGACAAACTGCATCACATCTTCCGGCACTGTGTGCTAGCCAGCAGGGAAGAAACTTCTAGTTCTATTTCACTCTATCTTGTATCCGACACTTATGGTGTCTTCAGCGATTGGGTCTTCCCATCTAGTTCTGGTGGACAACCAAGAACAATCTTGCTATATTATCTTTCTTGACCCAAGCATAGAACGGGTTTTCTTAACACCTTACCGTCTTACTTGTCTTCATTGAAGAGGGGCATAAAGACAGGTGGTCCTGGATATTTAAGAGTTAGTTCTGGGATCTGTGACACCTTAGAAAGCCACTTGATTTAAAAATTAAAGCATTTTTCCTCTATTATCAAATATCTTTTATCAGTGACAGTTTGATATTGGAATAATCTTTCCAGGACTCAAGTTGGTAGAACTTACCAAGCTCAGATCTGCTGGTTAAGATTGCATTGCCATTTAACCACTTATAGTGGGAGCAAAATATGGCAATCTGAGGAAGGTGATTGGCTGCTCAGCCATGCTGAGGCTCCACTATCAGAATCTTCTCTGCAACAGTAGCAGAGTATATGACTGCAGAAATCAGCAGCCTGGTAGAGTTGCAATTCTGCCATGGCATGCAGGTGGCTGCAACTCTGTCTTAGTTAGGATTTTTATTGCTATGAAGAGACACCATGACCAAGGCAGTTCTTATAAAGAAAACATTTACTTGGAGTGGCTTAATTGCAGTTTTAGAGGTTCAGTCCATTATTACCATGATGGGGAGCATAGCAGTGTGCAGGTAGATGTGTTGTTGGAGTAGTAGCTAAGAGTCCAACATCTTGCAGGCAGCAGGAAGTCGACAGACAGTCACACTGGAAGAAGCTTGAGCAAAAGAGACCCCCAAGCCTACCCCCACAGTGACATACTTCCTTCAACAAGGCCACAGCTTATAATAGTGCGAAAAGTGCCATTTTCTTTAAAACCACCACAAACACCCTGTATGGAACATCAAAAGAGACAGACTTGCTTTCCTTTTTGCCCAGATCTCCATTGGATCACTCAGATTGTCTCCTCCAACCTTTCTTACCACTCATTCCATTCCAGCCCCTAACCCAACAGTATTCCCTGGAAACCTGCCGGTCACACAGGCCAGAGAAGCAGGTAGGTTAACTACAGACCTTCACTCTCCCTCTTCTCCTTCAAATTCAATCCCCCAGTCTCACCCTCATCTCTGTAGCAGACCATCTGCTTCAGCATCTCTCTCCTCTCTGTCTTCATCCTCACCAGACCGTGTATGTCTTCTCCTCTGACCTTCTTTCCCACTCATCCCTTTGTACCAGCCCCCAAATGCAGCAGGCATTTCTTGGGAACTCACAAGTCAAACCTGCCAGAGAAGCCAGTATTCCAGTGAAACAGGTAAGCAAGCTTAAGATCTTCAGTATCTTTCCTGTCCTCTAAACTCAATCCCCCAGTCTCACACCCAGCTCTGCAGCAGACTACCTGTTGTGGCCTCTCCTTACTCTCTGCCCCCCATTTCTAGGGGACTAGGCAGATCCTGGTGGAATAATCTACTTTCGTCTCTCCTGGGGACACTTTCCCTCTTCT
Organism: Peromyscus californicus insignis; assembly: GCF_007827085.1. Classification (NCBI taxonomy): domain Eukaryota; kingdom Metazoa; phylum Chordata; class Mammalia; order Rodentia; family Cricetidae; genus Peromyscus; species Peromyscus californicus. The sequence goes on from NW_026294606.1 coordinate 97,632,139, forward strand.
AGCACATCCTCATTCAAAACTGTCAGCTCTCAATACTTTACTAGTAACACATTGTATTTAGAACTCCCAATGGCCACATCTGGCAGTATCTCAGAAGCATTCCCTGTCAGGCAACACACAGCCACCACACTCTCCTGAGAATCAAAGAGGGCAACAGAAATCACAAAACAAAACACCCACTCAACAGAGACATTACCAGATATCAGCACTTAGAAGTACAATCAAGCCAAACCCAGATAACCAAGATGCCATTGTAAAAACATAACCATTAACAGTCAGAACAACATGTCTCCACTAGAGCAAAACAACTCACTGTAGCAGGTCCTGAAATATGCAACATAGCTAAAGCATAAGAGAAGGAAGACTCTTACTATAGCCTTTATGATTATGATAGGGGTCCCTAAAGAGGAAATGAACAAATGCCTTAAAGAAATCTATGAAAACACAAACAAAGAGTGGAAGGAAATGAATGCAACAGACCAAGACCTGAAAGTTGGAATCATATCAATAAAGAAATTCCAAACTTAGAGAAAACTGGAAAATAAAAAATTTAGGAACTTAAACAGAAACTCAGAGGCAAGCCTCACCAACAGAATACAAGACATAGAAGACAGAATCTCAGGCACTGAAGACAAGACAGAATAAATGCATACCTTGGTCAAAGAAAATGTTAAATCTAAAAACACTCTTGGCACAAAACATTCAGAAATCTGTGAAACTATGAAAAGACCAATAGGCAAATAATAGGAAAAGAAGAAGAAACTCAGGTCAAAGGCACAGCAAAAATATTTTCAACAAAATCATAGAAAAACAATTTCCTAACCTAAAGAAGGAGATGCCTAAAAATGTACAAGAAGCGTACAGAACACCAAATAGACAGGACCAAAAAAAAATGTCTCCTTGGCACATAATAATCAAAACCCTAAATATATAGAAAAAAGAAAGCTTTTAATATTAATATTAAAAGCTGCAAAGAGAAAACACCAAATAAGGTAGGCAGATCTATTAGGATAATACCTCACTTCCCTATGTAGACTCTAAAAGCCAAAGGGGCCTGGTATGAGGCCCACAGAGACTCCATAGTGAGGCCTTATTCTATCTTGACTCAGGATCCGAGTTCGAGCTTGTTTTGCCCAGCAAGGCTGCATAACAAGATGTTATGGTCAAAGGCATGGCTACCCGAAGTCTTGAGTACTAAGGAGGTGTTTACACTTGTTTGTATTTTGTTCCCTTGAGAGGGGGAAGTTTTTTGCCTCTCCCCTTGCTGGCAAATAAACGGGCTGTGAATAATAAACTCAGGGCGACTCTGGTATTGACTCAGAGCCCTCCTGATGCTATTCTGTGTCTCTGCCTTTTTCTTTTACATCTGCGTCTTTCATATCTATTATTTTTCTTAATCCCCACTCCTTCATTCAAGACTGTTCAATAGTCAGACGGGACCAACAGCCCGGACAATTGTTTTACAAATTCAAGTTGACAACAGATGCCAGCCAATACTACCATACCAGAAAAACTTTCAATCAAAATAGATAGAAAAAGAAAGACATTCCATGATAAAACCAAATCTAAGCAGTATATACATACAAATCCAGCTCTAGAGAAGTCTCTTGAATGAACACTTCAACTTGATGAGGCTAACCACACCAAAGGAAACACAAGGAAAGAATAATCCTGAATCAACAAAATAAAGAAGGGGAAAAAAAATCACAGCACCACAACAAAATAACAGGAATTGACAAACGCTGCTACTTGATAACTCTCAACATCAATGGTCTCAATTCCACAATAAAAAGACAGAGACTAACAGAATGGATGTGAAATCAGGTTCCATCCCTGTACTACATCTAAATAACACACCTTAACATCAAGGGTAAAAGGATCGAAATATATACTCAAAGCAAATGGACCTAAGAAGCAGGTTGGTGTACCCAATTTAGTATCTAACAAAGTAGACTTTAAACCAAAACTAGTAAGATGGAAAAAAAATACTCATCAAAGGGAAAAAAATCAACCAAGAGAACATTGCAATTCTTAACATCGATGCACCAAGCAAAAAGGCATGCGAGTTCATATAAGAAACACTACTACAGTGACACACAAAACAAGGTTGTCCACTCTCCTCATGTCTACTCAATACAGGACTTGAAGTCTTAGCTAGAACAATGAGACAGCTGAAGGAGATCAAGGGAATACACATTGGAAAGGAAAAAGGCAAAGCACATTTATTTGTAGATGATATGATTGTATACATAAGTGACCCTAAAAATTCTACCAGGAAACTCCTACCAACACTTTCAACAAAGTAGCAGGCTATAAAATTAACTCACAAAATCAGTAGTCTTCCTATGTACAAATGACAAATGGACTCAGAAAGAAATCATGGAAACAACACCCTTCATGACAGGCTCAAATAATATAAACTATCCTGGGGTAACTCTAACCAAGCATGTGAAAGACCTGCACAATAAAACTTTAAGACATTGAAGAAAGAAATTGAAAAGATATCAGAAAACATAAATATCTCCATGCTCATGAATCCATAGGATTAATATAGTAAAGACGGCCATCCTACCAAAACCAATATAGGTTAGATATAATCCCCATTGAAATTCTAACATGATTCTTCCCAGAACTTGAAAGGCAATTTTTCAGCTTTTTATGACAAAAAAAAACCTCAGGATAGCTAAAATAATCCTGAATAACAAAAGACCTGCTGGAGATAATACCATCCCTGATTTCAAGTTGTACTGCAGAACTATGGTAATACAAACAGTGCGGTATTGGCACAAAAACAGACAACTTGACCAATAGAATCTACTTGAAGTCTCAGGCATAGATCCATAAACCTATGAACATTTGATTTTTTTTTTTATGGAGAAGCCAGAAACACACACTAGAAAAAAAAGATAGCATCTTCAACAAATGGTTCTGGTCAAACTGGATGGCTGCATGTAGAAGAGATCCAAAAAGATTCGTGTTTATCACTGTGTACAAAACTCAAGTCCAAATGGATCAAAGACCTCAACATAAAACCAGGTACATTAAACCTTAAAGAAGAGAATGTAGGGACCAGTCTTGAACTCATTTTCACAAGAAAAAACTTTCTAAACAGAACAACAAAAGCATAGGCACTAAGAACAGCAATTAATAAGTGGGACCTTATGAAAGTGAAAAGTTTCTGTATGGCAAATGACATCATTATTCTGAAAAAGTGACACTTCACAGAATGGGAAAAGGTTTTTACCAACCATACATTTGATAGAGGGCAAATATCCAAAGAAGAATATATATGAAGAAGAACAAAATCCCCTGGATATCAAGAAAACAAATATCCAGTTTAAAAAATGGGGCCCAGTTCTCATCAGAGAATTCTCAAAAGAAGAATGTTCAATATTCTTAGTCATCGGGGAAGTGCATATCAAAATGACTCTTAGATTTAATTTTACACCAGCAGAATGGCCAAGATCAATAAAATAAATGACAGCTCATGCTGGCAAAGATATGGAGTAAGGGGAACACTCATCCATTGCTTGTGGGAGTGCAAACATGTACAGCTACTATACAAATCAGTGTGGTAGCTCCTCAGGAAGAGGAAATTGATCTACCTCAAGAGCCAGCTATACCACTATTGGGTGTATACCCAAAGGATGCTTCATCCTACTACAGAGACATTTGATCAACAAGATTCATTGCTGTTCTATTCATAATATCAGAAATTGGAAACTACCTAGATGTCTGTCAATGGATGAATGGATAAAGAAAGTATGGTACATTTACACAATGGAGTATTATTCAGCTGTTGAAAAATAAATCATGAAACTCACAGGTAAATGGATGGAACTAGAAAAAAATATCATCCTGAGTGAGGTAACTTAGACCCTAAAAGACAAGTATGGTACGTATTCACTTATGCTGTTAGCTGTTAAATCAATGATAAGCAAACTACAAACCACAGAGGTTAGGTATAGAGTAAGGGGCTAGGAAGAACAAACAGATTGCCCTAGGAAGGAGAAACAGGATAGTCATAGATGGAAAAGAAAGGGTGGGACTGAAATGGGAACATCAGGTGAGGAGGGGAAGGAAAGAGGGAGACAAGGGAGGGAATATGAGGAAAGACAGCTAAAATTAAGGGCCATTGAGTGGTAGTGTGGAAACCTAATATAGTAGAAGCTTCCTAAGACAATAGTTTCCCACACTACCATTCAAATGACCTTTAGTTTTAGCTGTCTCTCCCCATATTACATGTGAGCTCCAACTGGACATCTCTTGTTACCAAATGAAGCTTCCAGTATTTGAAAGGGTTAAATCTAATTGAGTTGTTGGCCAAAGGGGTCTCATGGGAACCCCAAACAACCCAGGCTGTTGCCAAGGCTATAAATTGCTCTTCAGAAACTGATGACAATGTCCTATTGCTACACACAACATCTACCTTGAACTTAGAGAAGTCAAGTTGGTGCTTACCTAGAGCCCTCATACCTAAGGGCTAGTGTTCTTGGTACCAGAAGATCTCCCATTCAAGTACTAACCACAGATTGGTACCAGAAGGTATTCTGCCTGCTAACAAAAAAGAAAAAAAAAAAAAAAACCACAGACACCAATCCAGCTAAAAACCCTTCAGTGTACAGTGATCTCCTGCCTACAAGATATGCTAATGCAATGTTGGCACAAATCCAGTGGGAATAACCAGTCAGTCTTTGATTTAACTTTAGGCCTACTCCAAGAGATGGAACCCAAAGATGCTTTTGTGACCAAAATCTTGTGATTAGATAGCCTAGGGATCTAGGGAAAACCGAGTTCTACTAAAGGAATGTAGCAATAAAATGACTCTTAATGATTAGTGTCTTGCTCTGTCATCATCAGAGAAACATTCTTTTTCAGCAGATGGGAACAAATATATAAACCCACAGATTGACGATATGTACAGAGTGAAAGATCTCTGAACACTCAGCCCTAAATGAGATGTCTCCATCAAATCCCTCCCCCGAAGGCTCAGGGAACTCTGCAGAAGAGGAGGCAGAAAGAGTATAAGAGCCAGAGGGGATGGAGGACACTGAGGAAGCAAGAATTTCTAAACACAGCAGGACTGATGCAGATAGGAGTTCTCAGAGACTGAGGCAGCATGCACAGGACCCACATGGATATGCACCAAATGGGATCCTAGAGGTGAAAGAAGTGGATACATGCTGCCATGACTAAACAAGAAGCTATCTCCAACTGATAACACTTGAAAGCAAAACTTTAGTTTTCTCCAAGGAGTCTCACCAGGAAACAAACTATTCTTAACTGTAGGCTGCATGTCCAGCAGTAGATGGCCAACAGAAAACAAACTCAACTTCATCTTTGGAGGCTTCTTGTCTTAAAATGTCATATCACAGCCTCTCTCTCTTTTAGTTTTCTTTTCTTCTTTTACTAAAAATTATATTTTATTCTTATTTATTGTACACTATAGGTCCTTTGTATATATATTATGACTTTTTTTACAGGATTCCTGAGTGTGCAAACAAGTGGGTCTCCACATCTGTATCTTTTCCTTGGGCTCATTCTCTTCTGTTTGTTTTACACTATTCTGGTTTATTTTTATTTTATCTTATTAGATTATATTGCATTATAGTATTATCCCTTAGATACCTGTTCATTTTCTAATGAGAGATATAGTGGGAGTGGTCTGAATGGGAGGGGATGTGGGAACAAATTGGGAGAAGAATGGGGAGGGGAAAATGTTATCAGGATATATTGTATAGAGGAAAAACTATTTTCAATAAAAGAAAAAAGGCATAAGAATAAGGGTTAGGAAAGATATGTGTAACAAACTTAGAAAGTTATTAATTTTAAGGAGAAACCCAGATTAAAAGCATGGCTAACTAAAAGTAATGATTTTAGAGGACATAAAGAAAGAAAGCAGGAAATGTGTACAGAATCTGCCACGTACAACATTGCTGTGCCGCTCTCCTTTCCACATCTCTCCCTACATTGCATTCAAGAATCAAATGCTTATAACCATTTAAATATTTTAATCATTTTTTTCTAGAGAAAAAACAATGAAGCTCTCCCTTCTGTTTTCCAGTCAAGAAATGTATTTTCCACCTGGATTACACATATACCCAGGAACCCTCAACTATTTAAAGGCATTTTCTTTTGAATATAGGAAATCATACTTTTCTATAATGGAGTTTTTCAAATTTCTACCCTGTTACTTCCTTTAAAATCCTCATTTATGACTTAAAAACATCCTGTATTTGTTATATTTTTTGATCTTCCTTAATTTATTGATACTTTGCACTGGGCCTGATGGTTTTCTTTTGCCACTAAACATGGCATTTAAAAACTTTTATTTTATTTTTAATCACGTGAATGTATGTGTTGGTGTGTGGGTATGTGCATGGGAGTGTGGAGGCATTGGCTCTTTCTGGAGTTGGAGCTACAGGTGAGTTTTAGGCAGCTGTCAGGTCCTCTGCAAGAGCAGTAGCGCTCTTTGAGGTTGAGCTATCTCTCCTGCCCCAAGCATGACATTTAATGACAATATTTCCGAATACACTGTTGTTCTGTGACCCCGACTTCCTAGCTTACAAAGACCTTGCTCGTACTTATTTCAAGTACTGCATTCCAAAAGTAGACCATAAGAGACCATGATAAATGAAGACCACATGAGAATAGGAAGAAGCAAAGTGCTAGAGAGGTCCACAGAAATCCACAAAGATATCCCTACAACAGACTACTGGCAATGGGTGAGAGAAAGCCCGAACTGACCTACTCTGGTGATAGGATGGCCAAACACCCTAATTGTTGTGCTAGAAATCTCATCCAATGACTGAGGGAACCAGATGCAGAGATCCACAGCCAGGCCCCAGGTGGAGCTCCAGGAGTCCAATTAGAGAGAAAGAGGAGGGTTTGTATGATCGAGAATTGTTGAGACCAAGATTGGAAAAAGCACAGGGACAAATAGCCAAACGAATGGAAACACATGAACTATGAACTAATAGTTGAGGAGCCCCCAACTGGATCAGGCCCTCTGGATAAGTGAGACAGTTGATTAGCTTGAACTGTTTGGGAGACATCCAGACAGTGGGACCAGGACCTGTCCTCAGTGCATGAGCTGGCTGTTTGGAACCTGGGGCTTATGCAGGGACACTTAGCTCAGCCTGGGAGGAGGGGACTGTACCTGCCTGAACTGAATCTACTAGGTTGAACTCAATCCTGAAGGGAGTCTTTGCCCTGGAGGAGATGGGAATGGGGGGTGGGCTGGGGGGAAGGCGGGGGGGTGATATGTAAAATTAAATTAAATTATAAAATAAAATTTAAAAATAAATACACTCACAAACCAAATATAAATACAAAAAAACCCAAAAACAAAAAAACAAATAAACAAAAAAACCAAAAGTAGACCCTACATTTGTAGACCTTGTTTCTCTGTACAGTCTCTCTGGAGAACAGTGTGGTAGTGCATGCCTGTAATCCAAGCACTTTGGAAGTTGAGGCAGATGGATCAGGAGCTCAAGGCATCTTTAGCTTTAGAACAAGTTAGAGATGAGCCTGGAATACATGGTATCCTGCCACAACAAAACAAAAACAGGCAAGACGCTTTTGTCTTACTCTCCCCAAAGCCTCATGTTTCCAACTCACACACTGGTACCACCACTTCATCAGTACATCCCACCCAGGCTTCTCTTATCCTTGGGGACTCAGCATCCTTTTAACTCCACACTCTGTCCTGCTCTCTTTGCTCTTTATATGGCTTAGTTTTATGCTCTTGTGTACGCTCTCAGCTCCCTGTCCCCTTTCTGACTTCATTGCTGTTCTTAGCAAGGCTTTTGTGTGGTTACATTAACTGTTCCACCTGCTTCATGTGTGACTATGGAACTGGGAAGCTCATTATAGCAGAACAAAGCACCTGGAGCATCCCAATGGGCCCCATTTTAATTAGTGGCTACAGATTTCAAGTAGAACTTTAGTAGATGTTCATGACACAACTATATTTCCCTTTGAGTTGGTTTTTCAAATTACTCTGTCCCTTACCTTCATAGAAAATGAAATAGAACTGCAATATTGGCCTCTTGTGGGAAGAAGCTAGAGGCAAATTTAACGGAATACTTTAAATAATATTCTGTTTATTAGTAATAATTTCTTTAAAAAATTATAAAGACTCCATAAGTAATTTATAGCCAGTAAGAAGGATTCACATAACTTGATTGCCAAAGCTTGTGCTTTCAACTTCTATTATTGATTATTTCAACAGGGCTTCAAAATTAAAACAAATAGACATTAATTAAAAATGACTCCATGGTTTAAAAATATATGACTTGCCATTCCAACTATCTAAAATTAACATCTAGGCCATTACACACGGGGAGCAATTATGAATGTTGGAGTGTGGTGTGCACACAGAGGCAGCATGGATTTATTTTTAAATCAACTTAATTGTTGCCAATAAAACAAAGTGAGGGGTGAAGACATTTATCTTCCACATGCAGTCATTCTGGTATTTGGTGCCACTCTTGACAAAGCAAACAATTACAGCTTCTTATCAATGTGGGCGAGACTATCCCATCCCCCTACAGAGCCAGCACAGCCACACAGCAGGAGGAAAACTGATAGTAGGCCCTAGTTTATTATCACCATATAGATATATGCATATAGATATGTGTGTATACATATATATATATACATATATATATATATATATGTTTCAGCAAACTTTATCTTTGAAAATTGAGAGAAAATAGGAAATTTTCATTAACTAGGAGAAATGTAGCCATAAGAAAAGAAACAGACTTAAAAATATTGAGAGGTCTGTGCAGAACTGCCTTTGCCTTAGGCTTCTGGTTTTCCTCTTCCACTGCATTATTGAGTACCATTGTGAGAACCTGAAGACCTGGAAACTCGTAACTTAGTTTGCTTAATCCAGAGCAATTCTCTGAAAAATTATATGAAAGAACTTTAAACATAGTAATTGTAAAACAGAATGTGAAACTGAAAACTGGTAGAAAAAAACAGAAGAATGACATGAAGGAAATAGATGAAGGAAAATAACAAAGGAGAGAAAGGAGGAGAGAGGTGAAAAGAGGCAATGCAGAAAAAAAACCCACAATAATAAAAACTGCAACACAATTATGAGTCATCACATGAGTTCATGTAAACACAAGATGCTAAGAATTTCACTAATATTTATATGGAGTTTGTCTACTGCCCAGAAGTGTCAGGCCTTCCTGTGGGTCAACTTTCTGAGTGTTGCCTGTAACCTGCATAAGTAATTGACTTTATTATTATCATCAAAAGACAGTAAAATGAGAGAATACTCATGACAGGAGAGGGTACCATATCTTTGTAATTGATAATGAGGAATAGAACAGATATTTTTGGAAAGATCTTTGGTCATTGGCAATGAGAAACTTCAGAATGATTGACCCACTAATTTCCAGTTAAATGAGCTCTCCTAAGGAGCTCTTCGAAAAATGCAATCTTGTATATCGGAAAGGTTCCATAATTGGAAAATGTTTTAAATTAATACAGCAAGACAGTAAGTCAGAGAGTTGCAGAGGCTCGAAAGTGTTGGGGTGCTTAAGAACAGCACTCTCTTAAGAAAATACGTGCTGTGTGATCGTTGAGAAAAGGAGAAATATATAATTATAGAAAATGACAGGGGAGAGAGATGGTAGGGTATCTTGTTCTAGATACTGAAATATGGTGAATTACACACCTTTCAGAATTTCCAAAATTTCTACAATTCACAATAAAAAATTAGGTGCAGACTGATTATCTCTGTGGTTCACTTAGTCATCTGGGCTGCTCTGCAGTGACTTCCTGAAGGAAGGGTGGAGGACAGGAGAAGGGACAGAGCTTGGGGACAGAAAAGGCTCTGAACTCCATGCTCCGCTTTATGTCCCTTGCTGACTGAATGTCAAGAATTTCAACACAAGTGACCAATCCACCACAAACACAGCCTGTGCAGAGACTGTACTACCAGAGGATTTAAATGTAATGAACTGTGCTAAAGGTCATACACATGTCTTAAACCCTTCTGATCTTTGACTTTACATCTTAACAGCATTTCTTTCATTTTATCCTGCATCTATGCAATATACTTCATAAATTGCCTCCAATTTCACTTTTTAAAAAAAGTGATTTAATAAAGATTTTTTTTTAAAAAAAACTACTCTGGCTTTTTGTTTAATTTTAGAACTTTATTTAAATTCAGAACCATAGATTACATTCTTTGAACACTATAACTTCAAAAGTAACAAAATCACAAGTATAACTATTATTAAGACATGTAGGAATGTATCATTCTTAATGCCCACATGAGAACATATCTCTCTTTTGTTACAGATTTATTTTTTATGTCTATTTTTATGTGTATGAGTTGCATGTATGTCTGTGTGCCTATGCCCATGGAGGCCAGAGAGACCCCCTAGAATTGGTTACAGTCAGTTGTGAGTTGCCCTTGAATACTAGGAACCAAGCTTGGGTTAAGCAACTACTTTTAACCCCTCTATAAACCTTGAAAATCTATCTTTCCCTGTAGACTCTGCCTGCCTTGCTTAATAAATTTTTTTTATGATTCACATTGACTTACCCCAAACTTCTTTCCCGTAGTATAAGGCAAGCTCATGCTGTATGTTGGCAATGTCAAGATAAATCTGCTACCAATGGCATTCCCATACTGATTCTGACCTCCTGTGGCTTTAGCCAACGCAAAATAGCAAATCAGATGCAAGCAGCTTTGAAAAACAAGGCCTGTCCTGAGAAAGAGTCTAATTACTAATTTTAGAAAAAGAAAGCATACAGTTAAGTATATAGGAGACAGAAACTCAGGTTATGTTACAATATGTGGGAGAGGGATTAGAAGAAAAATTAATAATGGAGTGAGTGCCTTATGTATTTCTTCTGATTATTGCTTTAAACCTGGATTCGTTGCTTAATAAAGCTCTGAAATGCATTTTTGCCGTAACTTGCTTATGATCCCCACAAGAACACCGGCATGTGGAGAACTCATTCATCCAAGTTGGGACCATTCTAGATCTTCTAACTTCTAGCCAACAAGACAGCTGCCCCAGACACATGTGCAAACTCATTGGTCAAACCTGCTATGAACAAATGGCTACAGCATAATCTGCTCAATTCTGGAGTTGTTTCTTATACAGCACGAGCTAACTTATGCGGGAGACAAATTAGATTTCAGAGCTTTATTAAGCAACGAATCCAGGTTTAAAGCAATAATCAGAAGAAATACATAAGGCACTCACTCCATTATTAATTTTTCTTCTAATCCCTCTCCCACATATTGTAACATAACCTGAGTTTCTGTCTCCTATATACTTAACTGTATGCTTTCTTTTTCTAAAATTAGTAATTAGACTCTTTCTCAGGACATATCAGCTTTCCTTGATAACCTGGACTAAGCAATATCTATGGAGTCCCACAAATTTGCATGACTCACCAAACTCCTTAACGTTCTGAAGGAGGCCAGAGTTACCTGCCCTTTGCCCTCAGGCTGCTGTGTTCCTGGCTGACTGTTCACTTTTCCTAAGAGGTGGGTGAGTTTTAACTCCAGAGCTTCTATTTTTCCTTTCTTTCTTTGATCCCACAGTCAGTGACCCACCATCACACTCCAGTAATTAGAAAACTGAATCCTGAGCCTGACAATTGTATTTGACCCTTCCTCTTCTTCTCACCCATCTATCTGCCTTCCTCAAGCCTCTCTGTTCTCCAGACTTGGGCTCCAACTTCTAACTCACCTCCTCTACTGTTCTGAGGCTTCTCTAGTCATGGCTTGTGCTTTTAATATTCATTCACTATTGACACACTTAGGGGAGATTCATGTGACAGTCAGAGTTTCATACGCCTGCTCTCTGATGCTGAAGAGTAAATATTTCCAAATTCAAAAACAACATCAAAAGAACTCCTCTGATTTAAACAGAAATACATATATTAGCATAATATTGTGAAGCAATGTACCAGCAATGGTCAAATCAAAGCCTTTCTGATGTTTTCAAAGCCTTTTGTCTTTGTGCCCTTTCTTTCCTATCCCACCCACAGCTTGAGTAGAGGGGAGCTTTGACTGGAGACAGAGAACTAATTACCATGTTGCCTTCTGCAGTTTGCAAAGCTATGTATCTGTGGGCTGAAACAGGGTCATTTCCAAAAGACAGTGCTAGGCTTGCATTATGATACAGAAATTAATGATTGTCTGGTTGTAAGAGAAATGAATGCGGCCAGCAAATTAATCCAGGTATTCAAGGGGAGGCACATAGGTGTGTTTCAGTGAGAGGGGAGCCACTGCGGTTCACGCTCCCAGCTCTGTCACTTGTAACTTCGCTTCTGTGTAGGGCTGAGTCAATGAGCCTTTGAATTGTTATGGTTTCAAATGAACTGCTTTGCATGTGCTGAGACTATCATCCAAGTTAGATTTTGTTCCCCAAGCACATCCTTCAGAGAAAGCTTAATAGGCATCCTGCATCTAAGGGTGATGAAAGCTCATGGTGACCTTTCTAAAATTCATATTCATAATTGAGCAACCAGTAGTTCTTACTGCTTCAGCAAGCACACAAATCCCAAGTGATACAGATTGCCCGCCTTGGATCAATTAGCTCAAGGGATTGGATATTGGTGTGTTTTGCTATAATCCTAAAGCAAATTGATGTAGTTTGGCTTTTTTTTTTCTCACAGAAAATTACTCACTTATGGAGAGATGACTGCTCTCCTATGGACTTTTGTGCTTTCTGTATTCTCAGGGTTTTGGGGAAATGTTGGGAAGCTTCTCCCCACTCAGAAGCAGACTTCCTGGTGTTAACACGGTGTCCAGCTCATAGTCATCAATCTAAAGGGTAAGCAGGCAGAAGTGTTGTCTGAAGGCGGCTGGGGAATCCATCCTGGGATGCTATTGAGGGACAGTTTACCCTTCTTAGATTATAAGAATTTTATTCCTTCCTGTTCAGTGTAGGAACATGGATATAAATTTCTGATGGTGCAATAACCATATAATCCCACTGCTCAGGACGCCTTGAGATTTCACTCTCTTGGGACGTACTACAGAATTAGTAGTCTCAAAATTAGTTATGAAATTATATAAGACATTAAAATACCCTCTGTGACCAGGTTAGATGGCTAAAACAGCCACAAACATAAAAATACAATAGAGTGCAGTGGTTTTCCAGGAAAGCCCCATGGGTATTTAGAAGCAGCTTAAACCACACCCCCTAGTCCCTGCACTTCTAGAAGTATTAAGAACTGTATTTTCATTGGTTCTTGTGTGGTCCACACTGAAGATACCAACTCCTAAAGCTGAGTGATGAGAACCTGTTCTTTTCAACGTGATTGGAAAGTCGATTAAGGCTAATGTAAATGTTCATCCAGTTCTAAGCAAATGGAGAACTTGTAATTGACTAAGATTGTATCAGAAATGAAAGACAATAGGGTCTGGAGAGATGTTTCAGTAGTTAAGAGCACTGGCTGCTCTTATAGAGGATCAGAGTTTGATTCCCAGCATCCACATGGTGTTTGACAACAATCTGTTACTCCATTTTAGTGGGTCTGCAGCCCTCTTCTATAAGCTCCTGCATGCATACATAATAAAAACATAGATTCAGTCAAACACTAATACCATAAAATAAAAGTTTTTTTTTCATTTTTCCCATTTTTATGCCTTTTGAAAAATAAAATGTCTTTAATTGAAATGGAATTATATCACTTCTCCTTCCCTCTCCTCCCTCCAGCCCTCCTAATTACCCTCCCTCAAATTCTTCCCATGCCCAGTCCCTCAAGTTGACAGTCTCTCTTTTTCTTTGATTATATTTGTCACATATGTACACGTGCGCGTGCGCGCACATGCGCGCGCTCACACACACACACACACACATGCACTGTGTGTTAAATAGAACCTGTTGAGTATGTTTATATTCTAAGGACCAGAATACTACACGGAGCAGGAAGGAATCTCCTAGTGTTCCACCCATAGACAAAGAGCGACAGGCAACTACTGACGACTGGGAGAATGAGACTTAGCCTCTCCCAGGGATGAGCTCTCTGACTGGCTGTTCATTGCAGAGAAGTCTGTCCTGAAACAATATACACACAAAGAAGAAAACATAAATCAATGTTTAAAACAAAATAAATTAGCTCCAATTTTCAGGCTCCATACACATAATTCAATTGTTGGAATATTTGAAGGTTTTTAACTCTAGAGCTTAATACTAGCTAAAAGAAGTTTTCAAAGAGTCCTTGAGTCAACTGGAAGTATTTCCATTTGATTTACTTGAGTCATTAGAGATACGAAAATGTACTAATCTTATTTGTGAGAAAGATATTGCAGATGCAAAGATGTACTGGAACACACATTTTTAAGGGGTTGTCATTCCAAAAACATTAAAGTGAGGAGAAAATACAGACACATTTGTGAGCTTTAAAATGATTTTAATGAACCACAGAAACAATTTCTGAAAGTATATAATCTTCTGACATGACACGATGAAATACATGTCTTGACTGGGGGTGTAGCTCAATGGTAGAGCACTTGCCTGTATGTACAAGGCCCTAGATTTGTTCCAAAGAAAGAAAGAAGGGAGGGAAGGAGAGAGGAAGGGAGGAAGGGAGGGAAGAGAAGAAAAGGAGGAAGTGGAGAAAGGGAAGAAGAATTCACATGGTTTATGGTTTTAATTTAGGGTCAAACATAAATAAAAATCCTATTTCACACTTATACTACAAATCAAAGTAATAATTTCACTGCTCTAGAGCATAGTTTAAAAGTGATGAATTAAAATTTAAGGACAATAAATGTGTTGGTAATATTCATATGCTTAGTTCAGTCCTACCATCAACAATCATTAATATTTGTCCATTATTCTGAACTTGGCCTAGCCCTCTTTCTTCTTTAGGACAAACACACAGAGTGTCAGTTGCAGCCCTGTCTTCACATGTGGTAAAATTGAAACGTGTAGCTATTAAAAAGATTCAAAATCTTTTGTCCAGTCAGGTGGTAGTCAGGCACTGCAATATTTTTCTTGACTCCAGACATGTCCTCTGAACATTTTCTGCCACTCTTGGGATTTGAAGTTTCAAATTTAAAGCTGTAGGGGACATATTCCCCACACCCATCTTGGCTCTTTAGGAAATCGCTCATCAGAAATCACAATGTGTATGACCCAAACGCAATTCTGGGATCAGGAGCCACTTGGGTACATAAAATCATACACGCCCATGCACAATATAGCTTATTGGATATGAAGGTGGTATAGGCAAGGGTGCTGAAGAAGAAGCAAAAATGTTGTTTTGAATATTTACTGTGAGAGGTTTCTAGACCACAAAGAGATATTGATGCCTAGAGCAGAATTGTCAGTGAGATGCTACAGTCTTTTTTTAATGAAGATATTAGTGTGCTTTGTGGGTGCGTACTTTGTAAGGAAAACAGTTTGCATTAGAGCTAGTGTTTGTGGAGGTGGGGAAATCCAAGTTCATAGAGAAAGTGTCTATTTGGAT
Organism: Peromyscus californicus insignis; assembly: GCF_007827085.1. Lineage (NCBI taxonomy): Eukaryota > Metazoa > Chordata > Mammalia > Rodentia > Cricetidae > Peromyscus > Peromyscus californicus. Next base: position 97,647,607 of record NW_026294606.1, read on the forward strand.
TCCTCGCTTCCTGGTGAGGGCCTCATGCTGCATCTTCTGGCTGAAGAAGGAGAATGCACACACAAGTGCACAAGGAGGGACCGCACAGGAAAAGGAGGAAGTGCGAGGGAAGAGACAGCCTTGCTTCCCAACATCTGCCTTCTGTCACTCACCTACTCTTGTGAGGATGGATGACATCAATCCCTCAGAGTTTGGATCCACCATGATCTAATGATCTCTCTCAGCACTGGTGCTTTGGAGATCAAATTAAAATTGACTTTTGGGAGGGGAAAACCACATCTAAGTCACAGCAGGTACACAAGTTCTCTGAGGAGCAAACATATACTGGGAATGAAATCAGACTTGACTGTGACGTGCAAAACCTGGAAATACCTGGCTCCTTTTGCCTCCTTGACGTCCCCCCCAAACCATCCCTTGTACCCACTCAGCTCTCAGGTGCAGCGGCTGCTAAGGCACGTGTCTCAGAGCTCTTGCTCTTCCATGTTGAGCTCTTGGTTTGTATCAGGCCACACTTCTCTGCAGCTCTCTCTGACAGAGAGTTAGTAAGGCATCTGTACTGTACTTCACAGCAGCAATAGATTTAGGCTCCTAACCAGGTGGGCCCTCGGTGCTCTACACTGAACTAAACTGCATGATATGAAGCTTCCCATCACTCTTAAAAGGCTATAAACAACCAGGTCTTTCCTTTGTTCTAAGGATGGGTCCAAGGCTCCTCAGGAGGGATTCTGGGAAGATTGCTCTGAAGGTTGTTTTCTGAAGATGTTCCTCTGCCCTTTTAACCCACCGCTCCTATCCCTCTCCTGGTGGCTACTTATGGCTCTCTCTCCCTATCCGTCTCTTAGTCTCACCATCAGTGAAGGCCCTTTCTGTGTTTCAGAGGGAATTCTCTCCTTCCCTCTGAGACTCTCATACTTAGACCTGCATACACTGTCTTCTTTCTGTCTAACGCTCTTCCTGCCAAGCCCTCCCATTCTTACAAACCTCTTGGCAGGAAACTGTGCCCACTTTCTTTGTGGACCAATTCCTGCTGCTCATCTTTTATTACAAGTTCCCACTTATTCTTCCATTCATTAACAAAATCCTTCCAATATAGCCCCTAATAGGCTCTTTAAACTGTCTGTCACCTTCATTCCTATTGCTGTGGAGGTTCTCCCACTCACTCTGTCTCATGATCAATTTCTACCCACATTAGCACACTGGGTTTATGCCATTAAACCCTAATAGATTAAACAAGGGGACTTATCAAAAAACATTTGTGTTAAGAGGTGATGGTAGATAGTTTCCCAACAAACACACAGTTATTGCTTCTATAACTTGCTATGAAGTGTGGCAGGGCATTTTTCTGCCAGGGAAGGCAGAATGGGAGGTAAAATGAATCATATATTTCTTAATTAGTCAATAAAAGGAAGCATGTCCTATTATAAATATAGAGAAACTTTTTGATGTCAAATTAATGAATGGCATCAATCTTTACATGAAGATTTTTTTTTCAACTACGCAGCAGACCACACTTTGAACAAAAGCTGAGACAAAGGCACAAGGCACACGTATCTGGCTGTTTCCTTTGTCAGCCTTTGGTCCCCTGTGGTTTTGCCTAAGGGTAGTTAAATGATTCCAAGTGAACACACATGCTTCTAAAATACGGTTGGAAAAACACTTTGAAGCACAAGGTAAGCATTCTCTGGGCTAGAGAGGTGGTTTAGTGGTTAAGGTCAGGTGGTGCTCCTGCAGACCTGAGTTCAGTTCATGGAACCCACAGCAGGCAGCTCTAAATGGCTTGTAGCTCTAGTTCTGGGGGACCCAGCCCCTTCTTCCCCCTCTGTGGGCACCTGTGCACTCACAAGCATGTATCCTCACACAAACATATTCATATGATTTAAAATAGAATCTTTCTAAAAAGTATTCTCCATGTACAAATATTCATATCAATTCATATTTGCATATGATAACGGTGACAGGTTGGTAGAATAGAAGATGGAACAAGCACACACCACACACACACACATACACACACAAATGCACAATAGTGTTTACCTACTGTAGTGATATACTGTGTACCCTAGTAAAATTTGCCTGAAGATCAGAGGACAGAACAAGCCACTAGATTAAACACAGAGGCCAGGCAGTGGTGGCACACCTTTAATCCTAGCACTCAGGAAACAGAGATCCATCTGAATCTCTGTGAGTTCAAAGCCACCCTGGACTACATGAGACTGACTCAGTCTAGGAGAGAAACAGAGCCAGGCAGTGGTAGCACACACACACCTTTAATCCCAGCACTTGAGATTTCATGCCTTTGCTTGGGAAGCACATATGCCTTTAATACCAGAAAGTGATGGCTGGACGGAGAAAGGTTTATAAGGCGTGAGGAGACAGGAACTAGAGGCTTTTTCAGACTGGGGTGTTGGTGAGGTAAGGGGTGGTGACTATGAATTGCTCTGCTTCTCTGATATTTCAACTTTCACCCTGTTATCTGGCTCTGGGTATTTTTTATTAATAAGACCTTTTAACATTCGACCTATAACCTAGAATAGTGGTTCTCAACCTTCCTAATGCTGTGACCCTTTAATACAGTTCCTCATGTTGTGGTGGCCCGCAATTGCAAAATTATTTTCATTTTCATTTCATAACTGTAGTTTTGCTACTGTCATAAATCATAACGCTAATATCTGTGTTTTCTAAAAGCCTTAGGTGACCCCTGTGAAAGGCTCATTTGACCCCCAGAAGGTTTGCAACCCACAGGTTGAGAACTACTAAACTAGAACCTCAGAAGGTGACCCTATGTGGCAAAAAAAAACTTTTTAAAACTATAGTTAAGTTTTTAAATCACATCTGTATTTATTGGGAGAGGCAGGAGACACACATGACATGGCATGTGGGGGAAGATCAGGATACAAGTTTGGGGAATCAGTTGTCTGCTTCCACCACGTGGGTACTGGGAATCAAACGCAGGTGGTCAGGCATTCCAGCATGCTCCTTTACCAAATTGAGATGTGTGTGCCTGAGTGCATGTGCACACACACACACACACACACACACACACACACACACAGAGGCACACACACACACACACATGATACTAGGGACAGTATAAGAAGTCAAAAGAAGATTGAAGTGACACAGAGACAAGCCAACAATATCAAGGATTATGAGCAATCAATTGACAAGAAGCCAGAGGAGAGGCATGATGCAGCCTCCATTAACACTTCTAAAACAAATCAACCTTCTAAGGTCTGGATTTTAGCATCTACCCTGCAGAACCATGTGTATGTCTATTCTTCAAAACCTCACCATTTGTGGTAGTTTATTATGGAATCCCGCAGAAACAAAAACAACCATAAAAGAGACGCCATAGAAGACTCATAAAAAGCAGTGGCTCCTCCCTTCTCTCAGATCCCCAGTGGGACATAATCTTGTGTCTATGTTTCTAGGTATCCTGGTCACGCTACATACACTTTTCAGCAGACTTGGGACACAGCTTCTGACAATCTGCATTCCACTCCTCCACTTCTTTGCATCTTCTGTTAGTTACTCTCCCTTTTTTGGATAGCAATCGGGAGCCTATTTTGTGACTACGTTCATCATCTGTGGTTTGTCTATTGGCAGATTCTAACCACTACAAATCAATAAATGTCATTTATGCTATTAGGACTATGCAAATGTTGCTCAGGCCAAGCTAATTAAAATGTTTGCATTTAGTTTTCTTCTCAGAGAATCCAATTTATGACCCTGGCACCACTCATAGCACAGGCTGATCAAGATCAAAGGCATTGTCTTTTCCTCTCATCATTAGAAAAGGACAAAAAATCATCTGTTTCGTTGGCTCTGTGTCTGAGCAACGGACTCTCCTCCAGAAATTCAGACTGACCTTTTCTTAAGAAATACAAACGCGGGGCTTATTTGCCACAGCGCAAAGGATCCTTGTCTTTCATCTCTTCTTTCTGCTGAAATCATCCATCCCCACCTCAGGCTCATTCTCAGCATGGCCCTCTGGTGCTGCTCGAATCTAGCCAGGTGAATATCTTCTTGTTACCTATCAGTAAGCTCTGAAACTAGATTCACCATTCTTTTTTTTTTTTTTTTTTTTTTTGGTTTTTCGAGACAGGGTTTCTCTGTGTAGCTTTGCGGCTTTGCGCCTTTCCTGGAACTGACTTGGTAGTCCAGGCTGGCCTCGAACTCACAGAGATCCGCCTGGCTCTGCCTCCCGAGTGCTGGGATTAAAGGCGTGCGCCACCACCGCCCGGCTCACCATTCTTATAATAACCTGTATGTGTGTGTGTGTGTGTGTGTGTGTGTGTATGCATGTGTATGTGTCCGTGCATAAACATGTATGCATTTGTGTATGTGTGCATGTATGTTTATGTTTGCACATGTGTGTGCACCTATGTGCATGTATTTGTATAAGTATGTGTGTGTATTGTGTGTCTATGCATGTATGTGTGTGCATGCATGCATATGTGTGTATGTGTTGTGTGCTTGGCATGCATGCACATGTATGTGTACACGAATGCATGTGTGTATGTTTGTGTGTTCATATGGATAGGATATGCATGTGTTTTTGAGTGTGTGTGCATGGGTATATTTGTGTATATATGTGTGTGCATGTAGACATGCATGTGAATTTGTGTGAAATTTTTGTGTATGTGCATGTGTACATCTGTGTGTGCACTTCACTAATGTGTATATGTATGTTTGTGAGTGTGTGTATGCCCATCTGCGGATTCTACGTCATTTCTTAAGATGTGTGAAGAAAGATCAGTTTTCTACATCCCTATGGAGCTGAAAACATCTTTATTTCACCATACTTGCTGCTGTTGGTATAAAATTTTATGTTGCAAATCATTTTTTTCCTTTAGAATATTAAGAAAGTATTTTTGTTTCCTAGCAACTAGTGATGATGATGGTGAAGCTCATACCCAGGAGACCTTCAGTCCTTGTGGCCACCTTCTTTAACTTTGACAACTTTTTTTTTTCTTTTTTTTTTTAGCATCTTCCCATTTTCTGAACTGTGACAAGACTGTATCAATGAATGGCTTTTTTTCCTGCTTAATAGGCCTTTTCCAATCTGACTATTCATGTCTCATTTCAGTCTTACAAATTTCCCAACCTTCATTTGCTCATTGTCTTTGTTCTTTCTAGAACTCCCATTAGTGGAAGGATGAGCCATTTGAAACAATTTTCTACCTTCCTTGTCATCTCCCCCACGCTCACTCTTCCTCTTTGTGCTGTGGGGAGCTGTCTTTGCTTTGTGTGGAGTTTTGATGTTTGCTCTTTTCCAGATGAAGTGTTTAATTTGCAAGTCTTTTTTCTACAGTAGTGGTTTAGTTTTCAAAGCATCTTTTTTGGATTTGCATATGCAATGTCCTTTCAAATATTCCAGGAAGTAGTGTTCACACAGGACACTATTATTCTCTGAATTTAACTTTGTTAATCAGAGGTCATGTCTTTTCCTCATTTATCTTGGGCTTTGTAATATCCGCTTGGTCATTTTTGCACACTGCCTGTGTTTGGTTCTTTCTTGTAGGTACTCACAGTCAGGTAAGAAGCCTCATCTCATTTGCTTTTAGAAGTCTGTTTATTTTCTGTTCCCTTTTTAATAATCATCTATTCACCTTGCATAAAAGATTCCATGGAGCTTTACTTTGTAATAATTGTGGAAGGTTTTTATATTTTAAAAGTTATTTATATATTCTGGATATTAATCCTTGCATACTATGGGCAGAAAAATAAATTGATCCAGCTGCTATAGGAAATCAGCATGAGGTTTTTCAAAAAATCAAAAAACTTAAACTACCATATGACACAGATATACACCATTTCTGTGTAAACATACAGATGAATCTGAGTCTGCACATAGCAGAGACACCTGTACACCCATGTTCATTGAGGCATTGTTCACAAGAGTCATGATATGGAGTGAGCTTAAATGCCCATCAACAAATGAATGGATGACAAAATATGATATTCACAATGCAATTTTGTCAAGCCATTAGGAAGAATGAAATTATGCCATTTTCAGGACTTGGATCCCAAGCCCCTCAAACAGTTATTTCCAGGGGAAAAATATTCTGAGAAATGACTAAATAAGGTTTAAAATTTAAAATGTTTCTGCATTGTAGTGCTTCTTGGAAGAAGCCAAAATACCTTTATTTGAAGATAATATGGTTTTGTACAGAAAAGTTCCTAAAAAGTCCACGAGGAAACTTCTACTGTTGATAAGCACTTTCAGCAAAATAGCAGGATACAAAATTATTTCACAAAACTCAGTTTCCCTCCTATACACAAATGACACATGTACTCAAAAAGAAATCAGGGAAAGAATGCCTTTCACAATAGCCTCAAGAATAGATTGAGATAATTTTAAACCAGCAAGTGAAAGACTGGTAAGATAAAAACTTCAAGCCTTTGAAGAAAGAAATTGAAGACATCAGATTGATAAATTTCCCATGCTTACTAATCAGTGGGATTAATAGAGTGAAAATGGCCATCATACAGGAAGCAATCTACAGAGTCAGTGCAATCCCCATAAAAACACCAACACAATTCTTCACAGAAATTGAAAGGACAATTTTCAACTTCTCGTGGAAACACAAACAACACAGGATATCTAAAACAATACTGAATAATAAAAGAATTGCTGGAGGTATCACCATCCCTGATTTCAAGTTGTACTACAGAGCTATAGTAATACAAACAGCATAGTATTGGCATAAAAACAGAGACTTTGATCAATGTAATCAAATTGAAGACCAAGATATGAATGGATATCTATGGACACTTGATTTTTCATAAAGAAGTCAAAAATACACACTGAGAAAAATGACAACATCTTCAACAAATTGTGATGGTCAAACTGAATGGCTGCATGTAAAAGCCAAATAGATTCATACTTGTCATCTTGCACAAAACTCAATTCCAAATAGACCAAGGACCTCAACATAAGGCCAAAAGATACCCTGAATCTGATAGAAGATAAACTTAGGAATAATCCTGAACTCACTTGCACAGGAAAGATGTTCTGATCAGGACACTGATAGCACAGGCACTAAGAATAACAATTAATGAATGGGACCCCATGAAACTGAATAGCATGGCAAAAGGCACTGTCACTCAGACAAAGTGGCAGCCTACAGAACAGGAAAAGAGCTTTGGCAATTTTACATCTGATATAGGGTTAATACCTAAAATATATAAATTACTTTAAAAAAAACCTGGAATCAAGAAAAAAACAATTTAAAAATGGAGTATAGAGCTAAACAGAGATCAAAAGATGAAACGGTGGCTGAGAAACAGCTAATGAAATGTTCAGCATCCTTAGCCATCAGGGGAATACAAACAAAATGACTTTGAGGTTTCATCTTTCACCAGTCAGAATAGCTAAGATCAATAAAACAAGTGACATGAGGGCTCATGCAGGCAAAGATGAGTAAGACGGAGTAAGGGGAACACTCATCCATTGTTGGTATGCTGCCACTGTGGAAATCAGTGTGCTGGTTCCTCAGGATGCTGGAATTAGATTTACCTCAACATCCAGCTGTATTACTCTTGGGCATAAACCCAAAGGACTCTACATCCTACTACAGAGACACTTACTCATCCATGTCCATTGCTGCTCTACTCATAATAGCTGGAAATTGGAAACAGCCTAGATGTCCATCAACAGATGAATGGATAACGATGTTGTAGCACATTTACACAATGGAGTATTATTCATCTGTTGAAAAAATTAAACAATGAAAATTTCAGGCAAATATATGGGGCTAGATAAAACATCATCGTGAGTGAGCTAACCCAGACCCCTAAAGACAAATATAGCATGTATCCTATTATATGTAGATGCTAGATTTTAAGCCTTCAATAGGCATTCTACCATCCATACAGCCTCAGAGCTTAAGTATAGAGTAAGGGACTAGGGGGACAGTGGGATCTCCCAAGGAAGGTAAAATAGAACACGTAGAATCTCAGAACCTTTAAATCACAGCTAGTCACCACGAGTGACATGGGACATGTAGCTCTTTCTAAAATTGAGTTAAATGAAGAACACCTTTGTAGAAAGTTCCCCCTAGCAAGTTTAGTAGATTTGCAGATGAAGAAAGATGACCAAGCTCAGAAAGACAAATATCATGTTTCCACTCAATTATAAATTATATATGTTTTAAAGACAGAGAAACCATTTACACACACACACACACACACACACACACACACACACACACACACACACACTCACACACACACACACACACTGGAAACTAGGGGAGGGAAGGAGACTGATAGGAGAAGGTAAGGAAGGAAATCAAAAAGGTGAGAATGATGGGAGGGTAAAAATATCAAAGTATATGATATCCTTGAAAAAACTGTCTTCATGAAATTCAGCATGATGTGCAGTGCATATATACCAGTAAAGAATTTTTATAGAGAGAATCATATTATACAAATAACAAAACTATGGTTGGCATGGTGTTGGCAATGGTTAAGCATCAGACTTAATTTAGACATAAGACAAGGCAAGAACTCATATCTTTTTTTTTTTTTTTTTCTTCTCTGGGAAATTATCTAGTCAACAAAAAAGCCCAGGGTTTTAATTTTCTAGTGAATTAACTTAAGTAAATGGCCCAATTGCTCTAGTTAATTATAACAACCTTCCAGGATCATCACTAATAACCCATTAAATAATCCTCAACTGTATACTGCAGAAATCTTGTAAAACTTGCTCGTGAGTAAACTCTGAGAAGAGCTGCATGTGTCCCATGTCACTCTCAGTGACTTCCCATGACTTAAAGGTTCTGAAAAGCACCGTGAGAGAAACTGGTTAAATCTTAAACCTCATTTAATAATTCTCCAGAATACTCTTGATTATTCTCCTGGGAATACCTGTATGAGGGACTTGAGATTCAAGTCCACTAGCAGAGTTCTGGGTCATGAGTATTTTCATAAAACGAAGTCAAAACCAGAATCTGGTTTTAGGCTACATGTGCCTAACCTTCAATGTATCAAAGAATTTGGATTCTGGATCCTGGGTCACTGGTAGCTGCCGTTGGAGGATGAAGGGAATGGCCTGGTTGGAGTGAACATAGCAGATCGTGGGCAGAGAAGAGAGATGCAAATAGAGATAACCTGAAGGAGTTTGTGAGAAGACAGTAAAACAGGGGGCGACGGTTGGTTGATGTGGTTTCAACAGATAGGTTTTCCAATGGGAATTATTGCAGCTTGCTGTGTTCTGAAGGATGCAAGCAAAAGATGGACAGATCCATTAAACTGGCTGAAGTACAGGATAGGAGAATATTTTATCCACTTTTACAGAACAGAAAGCCAAGGTTCAGAGAGGTGAAGTGACTTAATTAAAACCACATGACTGATCAGTGGATCAGTATCCACTTTTGGAATATATCTGAAAACTGGCTGAGTCAAATGACTGGGTTCGTAGGATCTGGGAAGATGGATCCACAGAATATAATTCAAACAACTCTTTTCCAAGTCATCAGCTCAGCCCTTTCTCTGCATGCCATGCACAAGCTGGCTTAGGTCGAACTCCGTGACAGGTGCCTAACGTCTTGATTTCAGCTCTTATTGATTATAGGGAGCCTTAGAAACCAGAGGAGCCACTGGCTACACCAACATCCTCCAATTCCCTTCTGAAATCTGACTTGTGTGCTTATTGGGTGAAAAGCTACCCACCTCATTTCAAAACAGAGGAGAGCTGTGAAGTGTCCATGGGCAAGACCTGCCTTTAATCACATTTCAGAAATGGAGTTTATTCATCATCGGGGCAAACATGCAACTCTTTTTCTTAATATACACTTTGAGGGCTATAAATTTTTACCGGTTTTGCTGTCATTGCTTTTCTTAGGGTTCTAAGAACAATTTTAATGGGTAAATTTTTGAGACACACTAAATGGTGCAAACTGAAACGTTACAATCTGATAACCCCAAGTTGTAGATACACCCATGAAGCTGTCATCCTGCTATCATAGCCAAGATACACCTGTATGTGTCTATCTGTATTTCCATGCTCATTTAAAAAAATTCCCAAGTTCCCACCTCAATTGTTCATAACTCTATCCATAGCCAAATCCTGATGGGATTTCTCTGATAATAAATTTCATTACAGAATTTTATATAAGTGGTATCAAGATGTAGTCATGTGTGTGTGTGTGTGTGTGTGTGTGTGTGTGTGTGTGTGTGTGTGTATGTGTGTAGAAGGAAGTTCTAGCTTCTATATGTGGTATATTTTCATTAGATTTATTTATTTTTGTTTCTTTTATGTATATGAGTACTTTGCCTGCATGTGTGTCTGTGCAACATATGAATGACTGTGCCTGGTGTCCATGGAGGCCAGAAAAAGAAAGTTAGCTATCCTACAAGTGGAATTACAGATGGTTGTAAGACAGTATGTGAGCTGTGAGAACCAAATTTAGATCCTCTGGAAGAGCAACCAGTTTTCTTAACTGCTAAGCCATTTTTCCAGTGCCGCCCCCCCCATTTTATAGTATTTTTAAACTATTTCATACATGTATATAATGTATTCTGATTACCACCTCCAAACACTTTCTCTTATTTCCCTTCATCCATATCATCATTCACCTCTATCTCCTCCAGTCTCTTCCAAGAGTCATGATTTTAGATTTTGTTTTGTGACCCATCTAGTTTAACTTGAACCAGTGAAATTACCCCCTGGAGCCTGGTAGAGTCACCAGTGGGTACAAAGCTGAAGGACTCCCCATCTCATTCAATCTATCAGTAGCAAATAATTCAGCAGTGAAGGGTGGGACCCACTAAGCCCTTCCTCTATCCATGCCTTACTATTAATTGGTCCATTCTTGTGCAGACCTAGTTTAGGCACCTACAGATGACACTCATTTGTGTTATTTACATCAGTGGTTCATTTTCTTTATTGCTGAGTGGTAAGACATTGTCTGGCTGTATCAGGTGTGTTCATACATGGACCAACTGATCAACATTTCAGTTGTTTTCTATTCTGGGACTATTTTATATAAAGCAACTACTTTATGAGTGTTCATGCATAAACATTTTATTCAAATAGATGTTCAATTTTTCTTTATAAACACATAAAAGTAGTATGCTGTTGAGGTCCACAGAGGTTCCCTCGTGAGATCAGAGCTTGCTTTACACAGCAGAGCTGCATTAGGGGAGGGCTTGAGCATGTGCATGGTTACTAGGTGTTTGCAATGGTCTGCACTTGGCTATGCTGGGGGGAGGTCTTTTGCTCCACCCCTTGGCATTCCTTTAAAAGCTCTTTAGCAGAGACAGAAGGGGCTGGTAGACTTTGATCCAGGCCCTCCCGAGGTTATCCCGAGGTGCTTCTATCTGCCTCTTTCCCCCTATATTTCTATCTAAATATTTCTTACTTCTTCCTCCTCAAGAGTACCCTGGGAGAAAAAGTGGGAGCAGGTCTCCTACCAATGGCGCCAGAAACAGGGACCAGGGACTTAGTGAAGGGGGAGTTAGAGGGCTCTGTGGAAAGTTAGGGCATGTCCAATTATGGAAATTAAGGTGACAGCAATCTATTTTCAGGAGTGAAAGGGGCTGAAAGATGCCCTAATGAAGCTGCAGCATATATTTCTCTCTATCTAGAGTACTTTCTTTTTTCTCTCTCTCTTAAAATTTCATCTATAAAAATTAAGGAAAAAATGTAAGGTGGAGTAGGAATATAGTGTAGAAAAATCTTAGAATAAGAAGAAAAAATATAAAGTAGAATGCAGGAATATAGCATAAGAAAAATATAAAATAAGCAAAAAGACAGAGGAACTATGTCCTTAATTTACTAACTGGAAAAAATCAGAGAAAAAAAAAACTATCAAAGAGGAGAAAGAATGGAGAGAAAAAAATTCTTGTGGAAAGCTTTTGACCTGTGAACAGTTTAAGTCCCAAGCAGCAGGGGAAAGAATTTTTTCCTGAGGTGGATATAGGTAAAATAAAACTTTTCACTCTGCTGATGCTGCCACTGTATGAAAACATCATACCATCAGAATTAGTTTCCTCTTGGCCATTGAAGCCAAAGTTTAGAGAGTAGAAGTCTTGGGAAAACTTGGTGGTCTTTCTGTCTCAAAAACTGAAAGCTTCTTGGGGAAAAAAAAAAGAAAACTTAATCTTTCTCTAAAAAACTAAAAAGCCTTTCAGACCTTTGCTTCTCAGAGATTTTCTCTTTCTGTAAGGGCAAAAATTTAATTCACCTGGAAGTAACATCTATGGGAAAACCACCTGTGGTTTGCTCTAAGAAAAAAACAAAAACACACCCCTTGGAACAGGGCAAAACCTCTCTCCTAGTCTGGCCTTCAAGCCAGTGAAAACAGCAGCCAGAAATCCCCTGCAGCTACAACCTAGCCATAGACACTTGGGAAAGTGCAGGCAGAGAGCCCAGTGAGGCAAATTCCTCCATGACAGGGAGGGGCTGCTGGTACAGAGGAAGCAGTAAAACTGAGCCTTGTCTGCAGCTGCAGCTCCAGCATCAGAGACTGTGTCTGGGGAGGAGACAAGCCAGGACAAGACAAAAATATATCTGGGAAAGAATCTCTCTGACAGGGTTGTGAAAAAAAGCTTTGTTTTAAGTACTTTCATCAACCCAATAAGGGTGGAAGAGCAAGCTCCAAGGGAATTTTGCTTTGGGCACAGAACTGCCTACCTTAATATGTGTCAGTGGGCAGGCACAAGTCAGCTCCAGAGAAAGTTTCAGGAAAGAAAAATACCTATTAATGCCACCTCAGGGAGAACAGAAGTTGCTCCATCTTCCATGGTAAAAAAGCAAAACGCTTGACTTAAAAACTTCCTGTGCTAAAAACAGAAACTTGACTTTAGCTGTGTAAAGGAAAATGGAAGTGGTGTATTTGAAAGGCATTATGGGAAACATAGTCCATAAGGTTGTTCATAACAGTGGGAAGATATAGAGAAAGGCACCATGGGAAACATAGTTTTTCAGATCAAAATGGCGGTAGTGCCTGAAAAAAACTTTTTTCAGCTGAAAGTGAAGTTTTTTTCCTAAATGCTGCTGGAAAGTTTGGCTTCCTGAAAAATAAGAAACAGGTGATCAAAAGCTTGCCTCTCAGGAGATAATAAAAATGCTAATATTGTTTATCAACAAGTCATTTTATTTATTTATTTTTATTAAGAAATTTTTCATTCACTTTACACACCAATCAAAGATTCTCCTCTTTCCTCCTCCCACTCCCCAGCCTCCCCCTCCCAACCCACCCCCTACTCCCCCCTACAAGAAAGCAAGGCCTCCCATGGGGAGACATATCCAGTAGAGGCAAGTTCAAGCCTTTCCCCCTGCCTCAAGGCTGCACGAGGTGTCCCATCATAGGTAGTGAGTTCCAAAAAGCCCGCTCATGCACCAGGGATGGATTCTGATCCTACCGCCAGTGCCCCTCCACCCCCAAGCAGATTAAGCTACACAATTGTCTTGCCATGCAGAGGGCCTAGTCCAGTTCTATCCAGGCTCCATTGATCCAACTTTTATGAGTTCCCACTAGTTTGGTTTGGTCATCTCTGCAGATTTCCCCATCATGATCCTGATGCACTTGCTCATAGAATCCCTCCTCTCTCTCTTTGACTGGACTCCTGGAGCTCTTACTGGTGTTTGGCTGTGGATCTTTGCATCTGCTTCCATCAGTCATTGGAGAAAAGCTCTGTGATGACAGTTAGGGTATTCACTGGTCTGATTACCAGGGTAAGACAGTTCAGTTCAGGCATCCTCTCCACTACTTCTAGTAGTCCAAGCTGGGGTCATCGTTGGGGATTCCTGGCAACTTCCCTAGCAGCAGGTTTCTCTCTATCCCCATGATATCTCCCTCTATCATGGTATTTCTTTCATTGCTTTCCTACTCCATCCCTGTTCCAGCTCAACCATCCCATTCCCTTATGTTCTCATCCCCCATCCCCTACCCTCCATTGCCCACCCCTCATCCCCAGTTTACTCATGGAGATCTTATCTATTTCCCCTTCCCAGGGTGATCCATGCATCCCTCTTTGGGTCTTCCTTGTTAACTAGCTTCTCTGGAGTTTTGAGTTGTTGTCTGGTTATCCTTTGCTTTACATCTAGTATCCACTTATGAGTACATACTATGCTTATCCTTTTGAGTCTGGGTTACCTCACTCAGGATGATATTTTCTAGTTCCATCCATTTGCCTGCAAATTTCATGATGTCATTGTTTTTCTCTGCTGAGTAGTACTCTATTGTGTATATTTACCACATTTCTTAATCCATTATTCAGTTGAGGGGCATCTTGATTGTTTCCAGGTTCTGGCTATTACAAATAATGCTGCTATGAACATAGTTAAGCATGTGTCCTTGTGGTAAGATTGAGCACTACTTGGGTATATGCCCAAGAGTGGTATAACTTGGTCTTGAAGAAGATTGATTTCCAATTTTCTGAGAAACTGCCATACTGATTTCCAAAGTGGCTGTACAGGTTTGCACTCCCAGCAACAGTGGAGGAGTATTCCCCTTGCTCCACATCCTTTCCAACATAAGCTGTCTTCAGTGATTTTGATTTTAGCCATTCTGACAGGTGTAAGATGGTATCTCAGAGTCATTTTGATTTACATCTCCCTGATGACTAAGGATGCTGAGCAATTCCTTAAATTGCAATTCCAAAAATGTCTTTTGGCCATTTGAGATTCTTCTGTTGAGAATTCTCTGTTTAGCTCTGTAGCCCATTTTTTTTTATTGGATTGTTCAGTATTTTGATGTTTAGTTTCTTGAGTTCTTTATACATTTTGGAGATAAACCATCTGTCAGATGTGGAGTTGGTGAGGATCTTTTCCCATTCTGAGCCTGATTGTGTCCTTTGCCTTACAAAAGCTTTAGAAAACAAGGAAAAATGGTCCTTACACTGTGAGATGTCTTCAGGTATGAAAAGCTTATGAGATTGAGTTGAGCTTAAGATATAAGATAAAAACATTAACATCATTTTAAAATGCTCATGGTGATCTTTTAAAAAATGCAGTTTTAAAAATTTGAGAAAAGGAAATTTTACCCTATTTTAGCCTCAATTAAGTTTAGAGCCATTGATAAATTAGGCTTTTGTTTCAAATTCTCAAGAAAACTCTCAGAATGATATCAAAGCTGACTATAAACTCTGGTCTTTACTATAAACTTTGAACTTTAGAAATAATTTGTGTACTTCCTGTCTTGTTAATAGTTTAGTTAAGAAATATCTTCTAGATGTTAGTTAAGAAATCTCTTCTATAAGCTTGATAAATAGTTAAGAAATCTCTTCTAGATATTTGCTAAGGTAGTCCTATAGAGTTTCCTTATGCCTATGTTTGTAAGAAGTATAAATTAAGCTTTTAAAGAGTTATAAATATGTATAATGATAATAGTTCAATTAAGGTATCTCTTCTAGAGTTGTTAATGTGTATAGTAAATAGTCATAATAGTTGTAAATATGTAATGTTCATACTAGAATTAT
Source organism: Peromyscus californicus insignis (assembly GCF_007827085.1). NCBI lineage: Eukaryota > Metazoa > Chordata > Mammalia > Rodentia > Cricetidae > Peromyscus > Peromyscus californicus. The sequence continues at coordinate 97,663,039 of NW_026294606.1, forward strand.
GTTGATGTTAATGAACCAGAGTTTGGTATAAGCTAAGGGAATCTTTGAGTTTGATGTAATTTATTTGATGCAGTTTGCAGCAAGAGTTTATTCATTTAGAAAAGGACTTGGCACAGATAAAGCTGTTATAGACATCTTAAGACCCATTCCAAAAAAGACATGCCATCTTTATTATCCTCTACTCCTGTACAGGGAGGTGTGGCAGCTATGGAGATTGCTGTGGGTGGTTGTAAGCTCAGTAGGAACCTGGTCCAGAGCTGAGTTAAGCTCAGTACCCACTCCTGCCAGAGGCTGAAAGTCAGGAACAGGCAACTTTCTCCTGATGGTTTCCAACCTAATAAGAGTATGCTTGATGGAAATCATATATCTATGATGGGTAATGGAAGTAATAATCAAAGAGAATGACCTAAGACAGACCTCAGTCTATCTGAGGGCCCTGAAGGGCTCTTTAAAAAATTAAGAAGAGGGAATTTTTAGGGTCCATAGAGGTTCCCTAGTGAGATCTGAGCTTGCTTTACACAGCAGGGCTGCATTAGAGGATGGCTTGACCACATGTGTGGTTACCAGGTGTTTGGAATGTTCTGCACTTGGCTATGCTGGGGGGAGGTCTTTTGCTCTATTCCTTGACATTTTCTTTAAAAGCCCTTTAGCAGAGACAGAAGGGGCTCGTGGGTTTTGATCTAGGCCCTCCTGAGGCTATACTGTGTTTCTGTCTGTCTCTCTTCCTCTGTGCTTCTATCTGAAATTTCTCACTTTTCCCTCCACGGCTAGGCCCTGGGTGGAGCTCCGGGAGTCCAATTAGTGAGAAAGAGGAGGGTTTATATGAGCAAGAATTGTTGAGACCAAGGCTGGATAAAGCACAGGGACAAATAGCCAAACGAATGGAAACACATGAACTATGAACCAATGGCTGAGGGGTCCCCACTGGATCAGGCCCTCTGAATGGGTGAGACAGTTGATTGGCTTGATCTGTTTGGGAGGCATCCAGGCAGTGGGACCGGGTCCTGTGCTCATTGTATGAGTTGGCTGTTTGAAACCTGGGGCTTATACAGGGTTGCTTGGCTCGGCCTGGGAGGAAGGGACTGGGCCTGTCTGGACTGAGTCTACCAGGTTGATCTCAGTCTGTGGGGAAGGCTTTGCCCTGGAGGAGGTGGGAATGGGGGGCAGGCATAGGGGAAGGGGAGGGGAGCGGGAGGGGGGAGAACAAAGGAATCCGTGGCTGATATGTAGAACTGAATTGTATTGTAAAATAAAATAAAATTTAAAATAAACGAACAAACAAATAAATAAATAAAATGTTTAAAAAAAGAGTACCTTGGGAGAAAAAGTGGGAGCAGGTCTCCCACAGTATGCCCAGTTATATTTTGATGCAGATTTCACTTTTGAAAAAATATTTTATTTGATAAGTTTTGTTGTCAATTTGCTATATGTACATTGTGTATTTTTGTTTTTCTATCCCCCATCCTCTTTTATCTCTGTCCCATCACTATCAATCCCCCCATATCCCTACCAGACCCTTCCCAAGGTTCACAACTTTTAGTTTTATATTGTGACCTATTAAGTATAGTCAAGGCTATCTGTGTGAACTTTGGGTTGCAAGCACACAGTCGCATTTGGTGGAATGTTGGTGCACACACAACTGAAGGTAATGATTTCCCTGTTCCCTGAATGGATCACTAAAAAGCAAACAATTACAATGAATATAACTGTCACATATAAAGAGCAGTGAAGGATGGAGGAGACTATGCATCACTTTTAAAGATGGTCCCAGTATTCCAAATTGGCTGCCCAGTCTTAATATCTAGATATGCTAGGTGCTGGAGAGATGACACAGCATTTAATAGCATGACCTTTCCTTACAGAGGATCCAAGTTCAACTCCCAGCACCCAGGTTGGACAGCTCACAACCCTTGGTAACTCTAGCTCCAGGAGATTGAATGCCCTCTTCTGATCTCCATAGGCATAGCACTCGTGTGTGTGTGTGTGTGTGTGTGTGTGTGTGTGTGTGTGTGTGTGACATACAATTTAAAAAATATATTCTAATGGAGACAGAGCTGTATACAGCAGTTTTACTTCATATTTCTCTGTTGATGACATATGTTAGTTTATCCCTAATTATAAATTTTGGCATCATTATAAGTGATATTGCTTTTAATTTTAATTTTTGTTAGCCTCTATTGTGTGCAAATGCCATCAATTTCTGGTTGCTGATCTTGCACTTACTTTACCAAACTTACTTAGAATTTCAGGAGATGTTTTTGTATATTTGTAGAATTTCTATTCAGATATTTACACTTGAGAATAAGGTATTACACCATATTTAGCACACTTTTTTAATATATGCCATTTGTGCCAAGTTTGCTATGGATATCTTCTATATCCTTCCAGATTTCTGTGTGCTTTATCAATGGTTGAGAAAAGAATGCCTAAATATTTAGATATAAGGACAGCAAGATGGATCAGCAGGTGAAGGTGCGTGCCACCTGAAAATCTGAGTTTACAGACTGTCCTCTGATCACCATTCATGTTTCATGGCAAAAACTCTCTCTCTCTCTCTCTCTCTCTCTCTCTCTCTCTCTCTCTCTCTCTCTCTCTCTCTTTCACACACACACACACACACACACACACACACACACACACACTGAATAAATAAACATTTAAAATTTTTGGTTGTAATTGTGAGTTTATCTACTTCCTTTGCAGTTCTGTGAGTTTTATCTTCATGCCTTTTGGAGTTTTGTTATTAGCTGGATAAGGGTTGAGGGTTGATGGTCACTCTGTGCAATTTTCATTTTTACAGTTTTATCATTAGTGTATGGCCCTTGGTCTTCGGATAAATTCTCTCCTCCAAAATCTACCCTGTCTGCTAATTTCCCAGACTTTCACTTTCTCTGTAATTTTGGTGGACATTCCATTTCCTAGCCTGTTTTCAGTGTCTGTCTTCAGTGGCATGTTCAGATTATTTACATTTGATAGGAATGTTTTGGTTTTGATCCAAACATTTTTTCATATGTGGTAATTACTTATTTTTCTTCTCTGTGTGAATTCTGTTGAATTCATATGCAATTCTTTATTCTAGATTATCTCAATTTTGGGTTTATGGGTTACAAATTTTTCTTTTGTTGCATTAGGTCTTGCTTATGGTAGGTAAATAGCATATACATATAAATTACAATAATCTATTCCAGTGATACACTGTGTACCACTTTCCATATGATATAGGTATAATTTAGCTCTGTTTAGTGATAAAAAAATACTCAGAGAAATAAAGCATTTTTTTTTTTGTTATGGACAGAAATCTTGGTTAGGGATTTAAGAAGACTTCACTAGCTTTGATGGTTTCCACAAAATGTGATGCAAGGACACACATCTATATACAATACCAAGTCCCTGAAGTTACATTATCTATGCACACTCACCAATGAGGAAATAGTTGAGATTTTTTTCCTTGTTTAAGTATGAACATCTAATAAACAGTCCCCCAATTACTCTCCAGATCACTTGGATAGGCATCACACATGAGCATCAATCAGGTTAACAGTCAGAGATGGATCTGCAAGCCAGCATTTGAGCTGAGACCCTGCAGCAGAATTTGGATTCCTTTGGCTCTTCGCATTAGTCACTCCAGGAGAGCAATTCACATCCCATAAATCACGTTCAGACGGTGACTCATAGGGCTGTCTGAAATTTACTCATCTCAGTCTGTGTGCTAGAATTAAAGAGGATCTGAGCCTGTCGCTATGATGGGTATGTCTGTGTAAATGTGGCACACAAGGTGCAGATTTAGTTCTTGCCTTTTTACCATTACAAGTACACAATTAATCTTTTAATATATCCTATTGGGATAGATCAGATTTTTTGTTGCCTGTATCTTTTGGTTGAAAGAAATGAAGGGTGGAATTCTTAGGCTGACATAATGTGTGTTCAGATCTAGAATTAATTACTTCACTTTATTTATTATTGATTTACATGATTCTAGTGTGTGAGAGGGGGGATGTACCTCAAGAGGTCAAAAAGGAAGTGTTAGATTCATTGGAGCTGTACTTACAGACATTTGTGAACTGTCAGATGTGAGCCGCTGGGATTCAGATCCTCTGACAGAAGAGTAAGCATTCTTAACCTCTGAGCCAGCTTACAGCACCTACAAGTTGTTTCTAAACCATATGAATAGAACCGGATGGCTTAAGTTCATTTCCTGTATTTAGAAAAACATTATATAAATGAACTGCAAAATTTTCTGAGGTTGTTTATATAATCATGAGAGTTGTCAGGTTCAATGGTCAAGGCATTTGATGAGGACCAAGGAATTATTAGTTACAGGTGTTAAGGTGTTTGACAATGACCAATCAATTTTGTCAGAGTTTACAACAGATTGGGGGAAAGAAACACTATAACTGCGGGACACACATTGCCACTATATGTGCAACATATGTGTGTGTGTGTGTGTGTGTGTGTGTGTGTGTGTGTGTGTGTGTGTGTGCAATAAATATATGGGGGTTTGAATGAGAATGAACCCGATAGGCTCACATATTTGAATCCATGGTCCCCAGTTGTTGGAACTGTTTGGGAAGAATTAGGAGCTTTGGCCTTGTTTGGCTGTTTGGAGGAGGTGTGTCACTAGGGTGGACTTTGAGGTTTCAAAAGACTTCTGCCATCCTCAATGTTCTCTCTCTACTCCTGGCTGTGGTTTGAGATGTGGGCTCTCAGCTGTCTTCTGACATGCTTTCCCTCTACCATCGTGTATTCTAACTTCTGGATCCAGAAGCCCAATTAAATGATTCTTTTTGTATATTGACTTGGCCATGGTGTTTTATCACAGCAGTAGAAAAGTAACCAACACAATATATATTCTATTGTATATTAATGTACATTCCTACACATACACACATAGAGACAAGTGATTATCACAACTCCATTCCACTGGAGACAAGGGGAAGAAGAGTTTTAGTTCTGGCTGTATAAAGGAGAATGTAGACACTGGCTGCAAATGAGAGGAAAGGAAAGGATGCCGATTTCGTATTCCAATCTCTCTTGCTATGCACTCCAGCCTACTTGAGTCTCTACAGCAGTTCCCATACGGATTAGCAAAAACAAGGAATTTTTCCAGCATGTGGCTGTCTTTTGAAATAGATGTTTAACTTGCAGCTTTGCAAACTGATTTCATTTAAAGAGACATATGCTTAGTAGCTTTTGCATTTCAGTTTCAGGAAATTGCTTATTTCACTGTGGCGGCTGTTCACTGTCCTAGGGCTGGTGATGACATGCTATTCCCCTGTGTGTCCACTGACGGTAAGTGTGATGAATACTGTCCTGGGAATGGCTTTGATTTTATTCCCAAGATATGATTTAGACAGACTGATCATTTAGGTAAACGATAACACACAGAAACTCCATAAAACTGTCTTTAAATGTTTCCTCAGAAAAGTAGCAATGCAGAGAAAACCAGGAATGTTAGAGTCCTCCCATATTTGTGACTCTATTGAATGCTGTGGCACTATAGTGTGCTTGTGACACTATAGTACACTTGTGGCACTATTGTATACTTTCATAAAAGCTTAGTCTATCCAGTGTCCAGTGAACAAATTAAAAGCAGGAATTTAATTTTTTATTTCATACTATAGTTATGGATGGTAGGAAAGTTATATTGTGGAGAATAATTTAAGTTGTTTGGGATCCTGTGCAGGGAGTGCAGTCATGGTCAGTCCCTCAAGTTTGCATTTATATTAAGACTTGTTGATATGACCATCTCACCTTGGGGAAATTTGGCACTATCCTGCTAAGCAGAAGAAGTGACAAGAGCAGAAGTCTGGAGGTGGGCAAAGGTTAGCCCCTTTAAGAGATGGAAATGGGGCTGGAGAACTGGCTCAGTAGCTGAGTGCTTCTTGTTCTTGCAGAGGACCCTACTTTAGTTCATAGCACTCATGTCTGGTGGTTCACAACTCCCTATAACTCCATCTCCAGAGAACCTGACAACCTTTTCTGGCCTCCACATACTGTGCTCACATGTACAATTCAAACACATACACAATTGAAAATAATGTAAATCTTAAAGGAAAGAAATGGAAATGGCTCAGTGTGCTGAGAGCCAGCATTGAAGTTTGCAAAGGCACATTTTGGATTATTCAAGTACTAGTAAATTTTAACCGAATGTTTGGAATTTGTAAAAACAAAAATGGACATGGAAATTCCATTTTTCTTTTATATTATTCAATATAAAATATTGAATAAATACAAAGTGTTGGATAAAATATTTATTACTCAATAAAAATTAATTAATATCTGCTTTCATACTGGAGATAGTTTATCTCAGAGCAATCAATGGGAAATAACACTTATTTTGGTAGGGCTGCATGTGAAAGGCAGTAGTAATGACTTTGAAATGACTTAGGCCAAGATTAAAGAGTAGAAATAGATTCATATCTCAATTCCTGTTTAATCTTTAACAAGAATTTGTTGAACTTTAGTGGCTCCCAAACTAAACCCTGGATTTACTGATGTCTCATGATGTAATGTGATATTATATGCTCTATAATAAAACAGCATGACAAGCAGAACTCAGAAAAGGAGAGTGTAAGGGAGATAAAATAGTTTTCCAATTGTATCTTTATATTTTCACAAGAAAATGGAAATGAGTATGACCCCAAAATATTATGAAATGCACAGAGTACAACTCATATATATGTCAAAAGTGTTAAAATTGAGTGTTGTACCTTGACATGATTCTGATTATGGGAAACAGCGTATGTGCCCAAATCAGTAGAGACACTGGGATAGGTCAACATTATAACTAACAATTAACATTAAATGTTTGCATTTTGGAATGAAGACCAGATGATAGAGTGTGGTCAACAACAGCAACAAGAAATATATACCCCAAACTTTGAAATTCTTAGGGGAAAGTACTGAGAATATTTTGATATCTAAGTATAGGTGATGTTTTCTATTTTTTTGGAATGGGACTCTAACCACTCCAAAAAATACTAGAAAGAATTGATAAGTGGGTGCCACAGCCATGCCATATCCAGAAGCCAGCAGTTCACAGCACTCCTCCCTATTCTCCAGATCTTACATTCTTTTTTTTTTTTTTTTGGTTTTTTCAAGACAGGGTTTCTCTGTGTAGCTTTGCGCATTTCCTGGTACTCGCTTTGGAGACCAGGCTGGCCTCGAACTCACAGAGATCCACCTGCCTCTGCCTCCTGAGTGCTGGGATTAAAGGCGTGCGCCACCACCGCCCGGCCCCAGATCTTACATTCTTAATGCTTCCTCTTTGTAATTTTTCCTGAGCCTTGGCTGGGGGGTTGGGTAGGTGTGGTGAGTGTGGCCACTGGGAGAGTCAGCTGTCCCAGTGGAAGACCCTACATTCATATACATATGGGTGGCACTAATTGGACTGAGCAGGTTAAAAACAAGCAAGCATATAAATAAATAGATTATAAAAGAATGACATTGAAAGTTGTGAACAGGGATCCCCAGAGGAGTATTTTCAATATATACTGTAAACATGTCTGAAAATGTTGAAGAATAAGTAAAAATTTAAAAAAGAATTGAATTAACAAATGACTTTACATCTGGGTGGTGATGGTGCACGCCTTTAATTCCATAACTGGGGAGGCAGAGCCAGGCAGATGTGAGTTTGAGTTTGAGGCCAATCCGGGCTGCAGATTGAGTTCCAGGAAAAGGCACAAAGCTACACAGAGAAACCCTGTCTCGGAAAACCAAAAAAAAAAAAAAACAAAAAAAAAACAAAAAAACAAAAAACAAAAAACAAAACAAAACAACAACAAAAAAAAAAAAACAAAAAAAACCCAACAAAAACAAAACAAAACAACAACAACAAAAGAAACAAATGACTTTACATCAAACCAAAAACATCTTTGTACTAAACAAAACAATTACCAGAGTTGGGACAGAATGGGGACCTATAGAGGATAAAGAAGGACTTTCTGGTTATTCTTTTGATAGGAAATTCATATTTAGAATACTTAAAATTAAACAGCAAAAGCACACATTAGCTGATAAATGAATGGAAGATGGAACTGAGGAGAACTTCATTTTCCAAATGAAGAGATACACGAAAAAAGAAAAACTTGAAAAAAAATTCGACATCTTTAGAAATCAGAGAAATGCAAATTAAAACTGTATCAAGATTCCATCTGACTACAGTGAGACTGACCATAATCAAGAATGCTAAACAAATAAGATTGACGAGGATGTCAGGAAACAACACCTGCACACACTGTTCAGAAGTATCAACTGGTGCAGCCTCTATAGAAAGTAGTGTAGAAGTTCCTCAGAAAACCAATGTTAGAAGTATTATAGGCTCCTGCTGTAGTGCTCCTGGGTATCTACCCAAAGGAATTAAAGGCAGAGTAAAATAGAGATACTTGTTTGTTCATGTTTACTCGGAAACTACTGACAATAATCTAGTCATGGAACCCAGAGAGGTGCCTGTAAGTGAAGGGATAAAGAAAATAACACACACAATTATGCACACACACACACACACACACACACACACACACACACACACACATATATATATATATATATATATATATATATAATTGAATATTATTCAGCCATTTAAGAAAGCTAAAGCATTTCATTTTCAGGAAATTTAATAGAACCAGAAATCATGTTAAACAAAACAAGCCAGACTCAGAAAGCCAAGTTCACATGTTTCATCTTCTGTGTGGAATCAAATAAGAAATCATGAAAGCAGCAGGGAAATGATGGGGACTACTGGGAATAAGACAGTGTGCCAGTGGGAGGGGGAGCGGCAGGAGTGGGGAACAAGGGGGACGGGTGTGATGAAAGCACCTCACGTACATGCATGCAGATGTCCTAGTGAAACCCATGACTTGGTTCAATTTAATATGTTCTAGTGATAAAAGGAAACATACATTATCCCACTGTTGAGGAGAATGGCTAATAAATAAGTTTGTTTTGACTCAAGCTGAGGAGAATAGCTGTAAACAATTTGCTTTGACTCAAGCTGGAATCATCCAACTGGCTGACTCAGATTCCTCATTTTACTTGGTCTTAAAAGACTAGGCTGTCATCAGACATAAATTCACATAATGAGATGAAGATTCTTATTCCAGCCTGGCTCATCCATAACTGTTTCCCAGTGACTCACAATCTTTTGCTGTCTGCTCTCACATTGTCCCAAGTCTGATCTCTAATGTAGAAGCAATGCCACCAGTCACTTCCAAAATGAAGATAACAAACTGTGTTGTTAGTTTGCTCCTCCTACCTTGGGCCACGTTCTTTAGGGAAAGCCACCTGTGATATCATAGGTGGCCCCAGGAAGGACAGACACAGGAAGGAACCATGAACACTACCCTAGTCATAAGTGACCTGTGAATCTATCCTAAAACCACAGCAAGCCTTCAGAAGACTATAGCCCTGGCCTCATGGGAGATCCTGAGCCAAAACAACTCAGCTAAATCCTTTCTGAATCTCTAATTTTTTAAAACTGTGTTAATGTTCATATTGATTTTTTTTAAAAAATTTTAGACAGGGTCTTATAGATCTCTGGTAGCCATGAACTCACTCTGTACTTGAATGCCTCATCCTCCTGCCTCTAGCTCCCCAGTTCTGTGATTGTTAGTATAAACAACCACACCACTTTATCCTATTCTGCAGATCGAATCTAGTACTCACTATGCTCTTGGCGAGTGCTGTCCCACCTGAGCTATATCCCCAGCCCTAGAGTCATATTTTTGAAAGCATCAATCGATACTCTAGTCACCAACATCTACAATATATCTAACATAAGACATATATCTTGAAAGGTTCCAAATGGCATGCTCACTGTTTATGTTATTCATCAGGAATTACTTTTTTTTTCCTAAGAAAACATAGTTCTTCTCTATACAGAAACCAGATGAAATTCAAACATCCTTAAAGTTAATAAAGTCTTAAATGTATTTAATTATTAAATACTCAGGGCACTTCCTTTCCAGGTAAGTCCCTGCCCTTCAGATACAGGTGTTGGCTGTGGAATAAGATGGCTCCATCTCATATAGAGAGAAACTGTACCATCACATCACTCTATCACATGTACATATTTTTAAATAAGGAAGATAGCAAAAAGGACCTTACAAATATTTTGTCTCAAATGCAAAATACCTGAGTATACATGGAAATGCAAACACAGACCACTTTTGTTTTTAATGTCTATCTCTTTCTCTTCCAGGAGGCTATGTTGTTTTAACCACCTAAATATCACGAGACAGGCCAGAGGTGTAGCTCAGTGGTAGCACACACAGACACACAAAGTAAACAAGATAAATACACAATGAAAATGAGATGGAGACTTTGAACATTATTTTACATCTGTCTTGACCCACTAATTAAAAATACTAAAATACCACTGTCAGTGTATTTTTGTAAATTACCCATGTAACTGAGTGAGGTAGACAAACCTGGCAGTGGTGCCCAATGATCCCCACTGCAGATGTTCATACTTGTGTGTAGTCCTCCTTTCCTCGAGGTCAAGAAGGATCTGTGAAGTGCTTTTAACCAATAGAGTGTAGCAAGCATGCTGGTGTCACTCCCATGGTGATACAGCATTCTGAAAGACTTTCTCAGCTGACTGGAGGTAAATGGCCATGTTTGAGATGCCCTCACCATGTTACGGAACCGCAGGTGACTTCTACAGCTTGAAGGCAGCCTCTAGCCAACAGTTAGAAAAGGCCAGGACCTCACACAGCCATGAGGTAGTGAATTCCACCATAAATCCTGCAAGATCTAGGAAGCGAATTATTCCCTGGTGCAGCATCTAGATGAGAATGTAGCTCAGTTGATGTTTGACTAATACTTTAAAAGACCATGAACAGAGACTAACTAGATCATACCTATTATCCTGACCCATGGGAAAAAAAAAAACAGGGGGAAAGCACTGTTTGATCTAAGTTTTTTCCCCCGTACTGAGGGTTAATGGTAAGGCCTCAGACATGCTAAGCAAATGCCCTGCCACTGAGCTATAGCCCTAACTCTTTTTACCTTTCAGAGTCTCACTAAGGAACCCAGGCTGGCCAGGACATCCTCTGTCATGCCGGTTGTCCTTGAGCTGTGAAACTGTGATCTTCTTGCTTCAACTTCCCAACTAGCTGGAATTACAGGCCTGAACAACAGTCAACTGAGCTTCTAGATTTTCTGATAGCTTAGTACTTGGCTATGACAGAGTAATACATTTTGAGATTTATATTTACTGTTATCCACGCTCCTAACCTTATACATTTGTTCCTATTTTTGATAATAAAATATTATGTCTTTGTTGTTGCTATTCAAAATAAGTTCAAATTCTTTCAAAAACAGTGACAAATATAAGTGAAGCAATTTCTTTTGAAAGAACAAGCCCCTCTTTGCTGATTTTTATAACACTGCATGGGAAGGTGTCCACATGCATTTTTTCTCTCCAGATAATAAATTATAAAAAGTGCTACAATATGTTCACACATGTTATTTTGATTTTATATGCAGATAAACCAAAGGGGAGCAGGAAGCAAAGATCATTTTCGGTCAGTTGTCTTTGAGTTCATGCATTGTATTATAAAAAGACATGATCATGGGGGCCATGGGATATAGATCAATAGTAGATCATAGCATACATGAGGTCTTGGGTTCACTCTCCAGCCAAAGCACACCACCCCAACACCACTGAAGATGTGACCTTGGTAGGGAAGGAGTCCTGTACCCAGTGAATTGGGTTAGTTTCCATGGGGTATAATAATCTACTTCCATTCATCAGAAAGGATTCACAACCAGCTATTCATGAATGACTTTCATTATCAATCTGTTGGACGTATGATGATGGGTACATTTAAACAAACAAGCATGATTTGCATGATGCAGTATAATTTATGCTTATATGCAAACCTCAAACTTTTTATTTGAGTCCATGTCATTTTATCTGCTGAATTGTTGTGGCTTAAGTGTTTATGAGATAACATCAAGGAGGTCTAGGGTGAAACAATATCTTTGAGACATGCATGACACAATCGTTGCTCTCAGCTCACCGTATCTGTGCTTGCCTGCATGTGATTTGGGCCAAGGTCAATCCAGTTAATACTCTAGCATGTGAGGGGGATGGAGTTACAAGCTCCCATCTCTAGCTGAGGAACTACAACAGCTGATGACTGCTGGAGGTGGGTCAGTTTTCTTTACAGGTGTGGTCCTTAGTAGTTTGACCATCTCCAGTGGATGGCCCCACACCCCTGCATATATGGGGCAGCTGTAATTGGACTTCATGGCTTTTGTTTTTTCTCCCTGGGAACTCAATTCTCTTTTCCTGTCCTCATCAATTATTCAGTTGTAGCCAAGTGAAAATTTTCTATATTAGTTTTGATTCCCCAATAACTGGATGTCTGAGATAGTACTGTATTCAATGCAGAGGTGAGAAAACTGAGACATTTGATGCTGGAAAGTTGGATAGAGCAAACAATGAAAATTAAGCATAAATAAAAAGGATTTAAAAATAAAAATACAGAGATAACAATGGCATGGCAGCAGGTATCTGAAGAAGAAACGTTCTCTGAGCTTACAAATAGGTCCTCAGTCTAGGCATCTACAAGATTACAGATGTATCAGATGTGGTATGTTTATGAAGGAGATAATAATTGATGAGGGAAGGAGAAGAGAATTGAAGTCTCAGGGAGGAAAAACAAAATTTTATTTAGGAGGCTGAGTCAGGAGGACCACAAAAGTGTAGCCTGGGTTACATAGTGAGATCAAAACAGCCTGGGCAATTAAGAATATCCATCTAAAAATAACAAGTAGGAAGAGGGCTAGTGATGCATTTCTGCAGTTAAGCACTTGCCTGGCATAGGAGGTGCCCCGAGTTGAATCCCCAGTACTGTAAACAAACACAGAAATCAAAACAGTACCTGGCACAGATCATTCATGATGATTCAATAGGCAAAATCTTAGGGTTTATTTTTGTTTTTACATAGTCTTAGGGTTGAGTTGGAGCACTGGGAACAGAAACACTTCTATTAGAATTTACTATCTGATGGGAGAGTAAGGGGAAGTGTAGACAACACAGTTGGAGACCAGCCACAGGAAGCCAGGGGTGCACGGGCTTTGCTGTACAGTCACGAGCAGAAACACAACAGCTGCTTTGAGAGAGTGGTCATGTACAGAGCTGCTCTTTTCGTCAGCTTTGAGCAGGGGGCTAAAGGAAAATGGTCTGATTTGATGTGTGATAGCTTTGAAGGAGGAGTCCAGAGCCAATGGCAGGCATAGGAATAGGAAGAAAAGGAACTGACAACATTTTATTTTCCTATTGAGATCCAAAGCACATAAGAAAAAGACCTTAAATTTTAACTCCTTCTTTGCTCAGCTCTCAAGTATGAACATGGAGGGCATTGTTTCTGTCACCAGTCTCAAAAGGAAACATCTTCCCATTTGGGGGCAACAGCGTTGAGTTTCTGAGGTTTCTGGGATGTCATAAACTTTGATTGGCTTTTCTCCATCCCCAATTCCTACTTACAGTTGGACAGAATGTGGCAGAAAGGAACTGATGTGCTCTAGTTATAGTCAGATGACCTACATTCAAACCCAAACCTTCACACCTGGGCAAGCTAGACATAGTTCCTTACTGTCCTCCATGTTAGAAGACTGAAGAAGATGAGATGATATATAGTGTGAATATAGTGCAGTCACTGTGGAAGATGGGAGGATTGTGCATGGTGCCCTGAAAACATAGAAAGTACTTGGTAACTACTGTGTAAGTTGCTATCAAGAGGTCATCTTTCCAAAATTCTGATCACCACATTGAACAAACTGCAGTGGACTATATCATCACACCTCACACAGTCTTCTTGTGTGTATAGTGTTCTTAAGAATCACACTCACAATTATCTTCACAATGGGATCTATTAAGCTTATTGTTTTAAGAACAAAACTGGCACATGCTTCCCATTTACTCTGAAAAAAAAAATGAAAGATTCATTTTGAAGGTTCTCTTGGATTGAAAAAAAAAACACACAATGGAACTATAAATTTAAGTGAAAGGATACACTCTGGAATTTACAATAGACGGCAGACTGTGTTCCTAGTCTTCCTAAAGGTGTGAAATTGTAGTTAATTGCTTTGTTCTTGATTTGAAAGAGCAAAGAGTTCATAAATAATAAGCTTGAGTGGCACTTTGCAGAGGCTCTAAAATCCCTCAATGAAGTTTCCATTGCCAAAGATGTAATTCTTCTGGGCGTTGATTATTCCCATGAATTTTAAAATATTTAAAAATACTCAACAGAGACCTAGCTAGAGACAAAAATTTGCTCTGAATTTTATTTTGGTACAGCTGTACGTGTCAGTGAAACCTTTGACTTTCTGATACACACAGAAAGTTACAATACTATATTTATTGTGTGCCGCTGTATATTATCTGTAACTAACATACCATTATCTATCTACCAATAATTTACTATCATCTATCAGTCATTTATCTATTTATCTACTATGTAACATCTCTGTGTCTGTCTGTCTTTTAAGGTTTCTTTTTCTATTTCTCTGATAAAATCCCTGTCAAAAAGAAACAAGGTAAAGGGTTTTTTTTATTTTTTGTTTTTGGTTATTTTTGTTGTTGTTGTCTTTTTTTTATTTACACTGCCAGCACTCCTGGTGGGATGGAGTCCATTATGGTGGTGAAGAAATGGTAACAGGCAGAGACATCATGGTAGCAGAGACAAGAAGCTGGCTGATGACATTCCATCAGCACTCAGAAAGGAAGAAGTGGAGCCAGGCTGTGAAATCCAAAGCTTACAGTCAGTGAGGTTCTACTTCCAGCTGAATCTCACTGTAATCAGATTAACCATATCCATTCCCTATATTCTATCTTTTCTATGTAATAAGAATATTCATTATCCTTCTCTGAGTTTTTTAAGATACATGGTGTGTAGTTATCATCTATTGTCACCTCACTGACTGCTATCAAGAATGGCTTACAGACTTCATCAAGCAATTTCAAACACTTACAGGTGTGTTTGATATTATGCTATGTTAGTATATTGATACCATAAGAATGCATCGTATTAGCCTGGTCCCACCGGAAATGAGCACAAATAATCTCATAGAGAGCCACAACCACTTGAAGTGGATATGAGAAATAGAACTGGGGATACCTAGCACAGTTAGATTAATAGAAAATTTTAAGACAAGGCCAAGCGTGGTGGCTCTCATTGTACACTTAGCATCCAGGAGGCTGAGGGAGAAGGGTCATAAGTTTGAGGTCAACCTGGGCTATGTAGTGAGTTTCAAGCTGTCACTGGTAACATACAGAGATCCTGGCTCAATAAAAAAATTCAAGACAGTAATTCTCCTGGGCCATAAACTATTAGTGTTTATGGTTTATTTCAGTTTGGTTATATAGGGAGGTTTTATCTATAACCAATTGCTGTGTGATGTTCTCTATGCTGTGAATGTATTGCTATGATTGATTGATAAATAAAATGCTGATTGGCCAGTTGCCAGGCAGGAAATATAGGCAGGACTAGTAGAGAGGAGACTTGGGGGAACAGGAAGGTGGAGTCAGGGAGACACTGCCAGCTGCCACCATGAGGAGCAGGATGTAAAGTACTGGTAAGCCATGAGCCACGTGGCAAGGTATAGATTTATAGAAATGGGTTAATTTAACATGTGAAAACTGGATTGTGGGAAGCCTGAGCCATTGGGCCAAACAGTTTGGGAAATGTAAGTCTCTGTGTGTTTACGTGGCTGTGGGACTGGCGGGTGAGATAGACTTGTCCTGACTGTGGGCCGGGCAGGACCAGGAAAACGTCAGCGACAACCAATGGCCACATGCAACCGTGGGATCGGAGCCGGCTCTTGAATGGTCACATGTTCAGCAGACTCAGTAGGAGGAGGAGCACAATTAAGACAAGAATAAAGCGACCACCCAGGGCTCGAGAGGGACAGCTGTTTTAAAACTTGACCCTATGCCTTCGGAGCCTCTTGTGAGACATTAGGATCCTCTCCCCTAACCACTCTCCTTCAGTCCACACCCTGCACAAACAACCAGCCAGGTTTACAAGCAGATTTCAGAAAAGGCGAGCAAACAAGGAATTAATTACTTGACCTGTTTGTTCCTGAGGAGTTACCCAAGAGGGAAATGTTGGTTTTCAGTAGGACAAAGCAGTAAAGAGGCTGGCCTGTGCAGAATCTGGAGTTTGCCTGGGAAGTGGCCAGGGCTTGGGTTCTAAACAAGGTACCTGGATTCAAATTTATCCATTTAGGAATCTCTGTCACTGGGCTGCACTGTTGGTTTTAATAGGGGTTCCTTGGTGAGTGAAATGCCTGAGGAAATGTTTTATAATTTAGGATGCCATGTTAGGAATAACCACTATTAACTCCTCCTTATAATTTCATTTTTTTCCAAGAACATTCATGTAAGCTTAAAGTGAACATGCTCATCTGCATTCGTGACTGAAAAATTAAGAAGCTTAGACCTGATGGTGCACCCAGTTGTTCAAGCAGTTGGGGGGGTGCAGGCACGAGGCTCAGAAGTTCAAGGCTAGCCTTGGCTACATATCAAGTTAGAATCTAGACTGAGCTACATGAGACCTTACTTCTCAAACAAAAACTGTAAATAATGCCATCAGTGCAGATGTGAAAATACATGCTTATATCAATCAGCAGGTGCTTGTGGGAAACAGGCTTACACGTCATCACTGTTTTATTGTATTTGTTTTACACTCAGGAATTATTTTCACTGTTTACTCCAGGACAACTTCAAGGCTGTGCTATAGAACATTCTGAAAATCACAAGATGATCACTACAGCCTTTAGGAAATAATGTTACAGCAAATAATCCAAAGTTAACTACTGTAGTAACTCCCAGTGATTAATTGAATAGAACTAGATCTTGCTGTTTCCTTCTCTTGACTTTGCACCATCTCACTGCTCTGTCTCCAAAATCATCAGATGGTTGGTGGTTTGTAGTGAGATCCAGCCTCCTTTGTACAGATTCTCGGTGCCAAGTTTTTATTTTCCTACTTTTATTGCCTCCATCAAATCCCAAACAGTGACACCTATCAGAGCTGGCAGGTTTAAGCTTATGCAATGTAATATGTAAAATCACTCCACCTCCTTAGATTACAATGTGTATACACACACACACACACACACACACACACACACACACACACACACACGAACAAAGCAGAGATGTAGAAGGAAGACACAGACATGGCTGACATAGAATACCTTTCTGCTTCCCTGAAACCACAGGAGCTGTATTACTTTCTCATTCCCACAGATCAACCTGAGCTGAATTTTCCTTCAACTCTGAGTCCCACAGACAAGGGAAGCAGTTATAGCAGCATGGAAATTCTGAACCGACTTTTTCACAGAGCAAGAACAGGGACACACCAAGGGGCTCAGGACAAATGGGACTTGTATGTGTGCTCTAAATAACAGTACACAGCTGTGGTCTCCTCAGGCTCACTTAGTCTTAAAAAATCTCAGACTGCTGGCAGAGGTCGAGAGACAGCCTGAACTGACCTACTCTGGTGATGGGATGGCCAAACACCCTAATTGTTGTGCTAGAAACCTCATCCAACTACTGAGGGATCTGGATGCAGAGATCCATGACTAGGCCCCGGGTGGATCTCTGGGAGTCCAATTAGCGAGAATGAGGAGGGTTTATATGAGCGAGAATTGTTGAGACCAAGGTTGGATAAAGCACAGGGACAAATAGCCAAATGAATGGAAACACATGAACTATGAACCAATGGCTGAGGGGTCCCCACTGGATCAGGCCCTCTGAATGGATGAGACAGTTGATTGGCTTGATCTGTTTGGGAGGCACCCAGGCAGTGGGACCAGATCTTGTGCTCATTGCATGAGTTGGCTGTTTGAGACCTGGGGCCTATGCAGGATTGTTTGGCTCGGCCTGGGAGGAGGGGACTAGACCTACCTGGACTGAGTCTACCAGGTTGACCTCAGTCTGTGGGGAAGACTTTGCCCTGGAGGAGATGGGAATGGGGGGGGGGGGGTTGGGGGGAAGGTGAGGGGGACGGGAGGGGGGAGAACAAGGGAATCCGTGGCTGATATGTAGAACTGAATTGTATTGCAAAATAAATTAATAAAAAAAAAAAAAAAAAAAAAAAAAAAGAACAACAAAAAAAAAAAAATCTCAGGTCAAACCACAATGGATGTAAGAAGTGGAAACCTTTAAAAAATAGTTGCATGTAGATTTCACACATATCTACATGTTAATACTCTTGTTTTGGTTTTTGGTTTTGTCTCTGTGTGTGGTGTATGTGTGGGTCATGTGTATTTGTGTTCGGGTATGTGTATACCAGTGTCCACATAGGTGGAGGCCAGAGGTGGTCTTTGTGTGCCCTCCTCTATCACTCTCTGACTCATTACTCTGAGACAAGGTCTCTCAGTGTACCCAGAGATTTCCAGTGTTCTTTGGTCAACTGGCAAACTCCAGAAATTCTCCTGTCAATGCCCTACACTGACAACAGGTGGGTGTGTAGCCACATCTAGCTTTTTATAAGGGCAGTGGGTCTCTGCACTCAGGTCCTGATGCTTATGAAGCTAGCACTCTTCACCATGAGCCATCTCTCCATCGTTCTTTGTAAAACATTTATAAAACTAAAAGTAAATTAGGGTAAAAAGAATTCCATTTTATTTTCAGGGTGTATCTTCAGATAATGCATTTATTCTTACTCGAAACACAACACATTTCTTTCCATTGAATCAATCTCTTTTTATTTGACTCTATGTCTCTCTACTCTGCAGACTTAAAAGAACATACATCACCTTAAAACAGATCTTTTTTTTACATGCTTTTAATCCCAGCACTCTGGAGACACTGGTAAGCAGATCTCTGAGTTCAAGGCCAGTCTGGTCTACAGAGCAAGTGCCAAGACAGCAAGGGCTACTAAAAGAAACCCTATCTCAGAAAAATAAAAAGAAAGAAAGAAGAAAAGAAAGAAAGGAAGGAAGGAAGGAAGGAAGGAAGGAAAAGAAAGGAAGGGAGGAAGAAGGAAAGAAAGGGAAACAAAAACAAAACCCAGATCATTTCTAAGTGGTTTATGATATTAGTAAGTTACACACTTGTCCTGTGAAATAGCCCCCAGACTGTATTCAGTAGGTGCCAATAAATATCGAGCTCCAAGTTAAGGTCACATACTTTGCACAGTGTTCCACACAGATCGGGGGTGGTTTTCTGGCATAACCACCATTAGCTTCAGGTCTGGGTGGCTCCACCTTTTCTAGATGCACCCACACACCTCATTCCTTTCATTCATTCTTTTCTGTCTTCTGCTTTTCATCACAGCCTCTCCGCACACATTGCAAAGTGGTGACAAGAGAGTCTTCACATTACACAGGCAAGGTTACAGTGAGTGAAGGAGAAAGGCGTAGTCTCCATAGAACCTCTCAAATATGCATTTAAATGACCTTTGCCAAAGGCAGCCTATGCTCCTCTCCGCCTTGGCAGCTTGCATGGCCTTCCAGGACACCTTGGGGACAGTGCTTCACCTGCATTGTCTCAGCATCTGCCAACCTTGCTCTAAGCACAGGCTTTCCAGCACTTCTAAGCAACTAATCTCCATGATGGTGGCCTCCTACTGCCTGCCTGCCTGGGTTTTGAGCCTTATTTCCACATGAAGCAATTACATTTTTCATTTGCATTCTGGCAACCATGTTGTGTAGACATGGGAACCTTATTTTTCTCATAAGTCCTACCATCTTTTCAACATTAAAGGAAAAGTTCAAACACCATGGTGATAATTACTATAAGCAACAATCATTTTACTGCTGGACAGTGGGTCAAAGTTTAAGGTAGGGTAGGTTAATTGTGTAGATCTTAAAGTGTCTTCCTGGAAATATGTATTAATGGCAAAAGCAAAACTCGTGTTTGTCCTAGTTTTCTTCTTTGTTGCTGTGATAAAATACAGATGCAAAACAATTAGGGGAGGAAAGGGTTTATCTGGCTTACAGGTTACAGTCCAACCTGGAGGCAGGAACTGAGCTGTTTATGGCTTGCTTCCCCTGGCCTGCTGCTCAGTCTGCTTCATTATACAGTCTGGGACTGCCTGCCTAGGGTTGGCACTGCCCACAGTGGGCTGGGCCTTCTTGCTTCAATCAATATGCACCACAGACAAGCCCACGGGCCAATCTGTTTTAAGCAATGACTCAACTGAGGTACTCTCTTTCTAGGGCCCTCTAGCTTGTGTCACTGACCAAAATTAACCACACAGCAATCTTAATGTGAAGAAATTCATCCTAACCAAGATGTCAAGTTCATACCACCTGGGGGAAGATGGTCAAATCCTGTTCCCACTGATGTCACAGACACCTTCTTTAGATTACAGTGTGCTCATTTCTATACGATTGCTTCAATTCACCATGCTCACCCATTTGAGAGATGTCATACAAAATAAGTAACCAATCCTCTCCAAATATGTCTGCGTCATGAAAAATAAAGACCTAGAAATCACCACAAGTGAGAGAACGTAGGAATCAAGTGGAAGAGAAGATTCTGGGTGGAATCCTAGAACAAGCAAACAGAAAGTTAAAAGCTGGTACATTTGTGGGAAAGCCCGGGTTTGTCACTCTTCGTGTCATAAACATCAAGTCAGGTTGGAGGTTGAGATGGTGTCTCTGTACTAATAATCAGTTGCTTGGTCTTTATCATTGCATTTCTAGTTCAGTAAAAAATGTCAAAGAATAGAAAAAATAAAAAGAGCTGGGCACAGAGTCTGCTGCAATTCTATCAATTATCATTTGTGATTTCAGAGAATACACTGTTACCAAAGTTTTACAAACTATTGCCTATGGGTCAAATCTAATCTCAGCTTGCTTTGGTAAGTAATGTTTTACAGGACTACATTCCTCTGTGTGTTATCTACAGCTGCTTCTGAGACAGTAAGGCAAAGATATATAGTTGCAACAGGGACTGTGTGTATGACCAGCAGAGCCTAGAGTATTTACTACCTGGGCCTCCACAGAGGACCTGAGGCAGTGCTTGTATTTCATCCAGCGTTAAAGCTTGGGCATTACCTTGGAGCTCTGAAGTGAGAGGAAAAGAGGCCAGAAAGTGTGGATCCCTGTGGTCAGCCCCAAAGCATGTTCCATAAATCAATGGTCTCTTTGCTGTCCTTACAAGGTGAGCATTTGCTTTGCTTGTGGATCTCCCCTTAGCTTGCTAGTTATTCTTCATAATCTCTCTGGTCAGATGCTTTTTCTCCCCATGGCTTACAGGCCAGGGCTCTCTAGGCTCTCTCAGCCTCCCTCTCTTGATTCCTGTTGATGCTGCATAAATAGTTATCATCTGAACACTGAAGTGTGAGAATAAACTATAGCTTAATTGTGGTGATTTGAATGAAATTGGCCTCCATAGGCCCATAGGGAGTGGCACTATTAGAAGGTGTGGCCTTATTTGAATAGGTGTGGCCTTGTTGGAGTAGGTGTGTCACTGGGGTTGGACTCTGAGGTTTCAGATGCTCCAGCCAGGCCTAGCTTTTCTCTCCCTCTCTTCTAGCTGCCTGCCAATCCAGATATAGAACTCTGAGCTACGCCTCCAGCACCATGTCTGCCCACATGCTACCATGCTTTCTGCCATGATGATAATGGACTAAATCTCTGAACCTACAAGCCAGCCCAGTTAAATACTTTCCTTTATAAGAGTTGCTGTGGTCACAGTGTCTCTTCACAGCAATAGAACCCTGAGACATTAATCAAAGCATCCAATAAAGATGATATAAATGTGTCTTTAAGGGTACTATCCCTTCACCTACCATCATCCCAAACTTCTAATCTGTTTTTTCCTGCCCACCACTCAAATATAAAACTTTGGGGGCAGGTGAGATGGTACAGCAGGTAAAGGCACTTGATTCCAAACCTGATGACCTGAGTTTGATCCTCTGAACCCACATGGTGGAAGGAGAGAGTGGACTCCCAAAAGTTACATTTTGACCTCTGCTTGAATGCCTTGGCAATGTTCATCCACAGATATGCATATACACACACTAAATAAAGAAGTATAATAGAATATTTAAAAATCCACTGTTTGCATTTAAAAACCAACACATTCAAAACACATTTTTACCAGTGTCTTCCAGACACTTGATTTATTTCCTTTGGGTATTTTCTGCATCAACAAATGGTCTTAAAATCACACCCTGCTCCAAGCCTGTCATTCATTCCAAATTATCTGAATCACCAAGCCCCGCCCCTCCTGACTGCCAAATACCTCCTCTTCCCTTCATTACCCTGCCCACTAAGGTAGTCTTACCGTTTTCAACTCTTACCTGTCTCTAAAAAAAAAAAAAAAAAAGAATTGTTGATGGTAGCTCCTGATCCATTCATTTCCCCCAAGACATTACTGCTTTGCATGGAGTCCACAGAGAATTTTCAAACAGCTGTCCCATATCTGTCACCTCCACTGTCAAAAACCCTGTGAGGAATTCTCTTTGATCCGAGATGGTATTCTTTATCTGGTCATGTTTTCTGTAGGTTACAAGGACCTAAGCAAACTGGCCCCTGCTTAAGCCACCCATCATGTGTCCCTCCTCCCTTATTTCCACAGCTGTTCATACTTCACGACGTGGACTTAACATTTTTGCCTGTGTCTCCCTTTCTACAGAGGTACTTCATTTTTAAGTGGAACAGTGTCTCTCCTCATCATGCCTTTGGCTTTCACTGGTTCTCTATGAGATGCCACTGCCTGAGGAAGCTTTCCCTGGCCACTGTAAGGACATCCCCTGTGTTTCCCTAGCCCAGTACAGATCATTATGGAATAGACTCTCTTGCTTGTGTGAACTAAGGTTCCCTAAAAGGTTTATATCTGTGCTGATGATGTTGCAGGCTGATGACTTGAATTTTTTCATGGTGAAATGATGAAATGCTGTCTTTTGGGAGCCAAAGTCACCTCAGACTGTCTTTTGCCTTCTCCTTAACCATTAACTACAAGCATCCATATCTGACCTATCTTTGAAAATTTTAGCTAAAACTTGAAATGTTTGCAGAGTTAGCATCCACCAACTCCAAGCTAAGAATACCATCAGATGGCATTTGACAGCTAAACGAGAGACTGTCCCTATTTGCTGTACTCTGATGCCCATGCCAATGTATTTGGAGAATGATTGGTTGATGACTTTCTTTTGTTCTGTGACTATAAAAATCCATCTGACCTCTTCCACAATGGAGTCTGCCATTCAGGGCAAACTGACTCCATGTTCGCAGACCCCACTCAATCCCATTTGGCTCAGAATCCTCTCTCTTATTACCATTGGAGCAAAATCTATTTCGCTTGTATTGCAATTTAAACATGTCTATTCCCCAGCAGCCCTTAAAGCCTCCTGAGGGCCAGGCTCTAACAATCCTTTGGAATACAGAAGACAAACAAGAGAGAGAAGGAAACAAGAGATCTTCAGAAACAGCTCTGTGCCATGCTCAGATCCACAATAAGGCAACAGCTCTGTGCCATGCCATGTGTGTGGCAGGGGTACCACTTAACCAAGTGCCACCTGGTGCCAATGATGCTGGGCAGTCAGACACCATTACGGTGAGGTAGTATAGGGTAGGGAGGGAGAAGAGAGAGACAGAGTAGTGCAGTGGTTCATGGACTGGGGGGAGAGGCAGGTCTGAAGAGGTGCAGGTGCTGAGAAACAGGCTTATGGGAATGGCATGCTTGCCACCTGAGTCCAAGGTGATGTCCGGGCTATTGTCAAGGGCCAATCATGGTCTGAGGCTCTGAAGCAGCTGAGGAGGCACGAGTTGGTGTCTTTGGCTCCTGTCAACACTGAGGGCTGTGCAGAGGCCTGTGGTCTGGGCTGCCACCTGGGGCTGGCTAGGTGCCCGAGGGCCATGCTGCCTTGAGGGCCGTGCCTATCTGAGTGGCCTGCACTCCCACCTGGGGCCATGGAGGCATCCAGTCCCAGCCGCTACCAAGGAGCATGTCTGGGTCCCTGGTCCTACCATAGCCAGGATCTGTGTTGATGTCCATAGGCCCATGGTGCCACCAAAGACCTCATGGATGCCCAGGATCTAGGCCAGAACCTGTGACCATGTTGGTACTGGAGGGCTGTGCCACCACCAGGGTCATGCCAAGTTGAGTGGTCAGCATTGTCAACTGAAGCCCGGATGTCATCCAGGCCAGGATTACTGCTGAGGACCATGCTGGGTCCATGGCTCTACAGTAGCCAGGGTCTGTGTTGATGTCTATAGCTCCTGAGACCACTGAAGGCCATGCCAATGCTAGGGGTCGTGGATACCACCTGGCTCCACGTTGGTGTTTGATGGCCAAGCTGCCCCTGGGGCTATATTGAACCAGGGGCCTACACTACCACCTGAGCCAGACCAGAGGACCTGAGAGAAAGAGAACTGGCCCACTCCTTGCTGCAGGCTGCATTGGGTGGGCTGCCCAAGGCAGTGCTGGAGGGCTCAGCTGAGTGGTGACAATGGGGGAAAGCTGGCAGGCTGACCAGCCCAGCCACCACCCAGGCCCAGAACCAGGACTATGAGTGGTCCTACCCCAATATCCACCTCATCTATAAATTGTTGGAACAGGTGAAGGGGATGAACTTACAGACCGAAACCTGCAGGATTCCCATGACATAGGACAACAACAGGATGTCCAAGAGGAGACCCCATGAGAGCCCATTATTGATAGTGTAGCAGATTCCAGAGACCTTGAGCCAGACCAATGACGCATGGCAACGAACACTTGCATGGGCAGATGAAAGGACTAAAGGGTTAATGGTGTAACTCAAGGCCACATTTCCAAGATGAAATCCCCCCTTCTTTGTTTTGTTTGTTTTTTTTTTTTTTTGTTTCTGTTTGTTTTGCTTTGCTTTGTTTTTGGTTTTTCTTTTAAATTTTGGGGGTGAGGTTGCAAGGGTGGAGGGCAGCGGATGGGAGGGGGAGATGAGTGGAATCGGTATGCATGATATGAAATCCACAAAGAATCAATAAAAGTAGAAAAAAAAGTTCTGCAGAGCTCCTTTCCCCGAGTCATTATCACGTTCGGGTCTACGTTACCACTTTCTGATAAGTGCCTCCCATTCTGTCCTACAAAGATATTTGCATTCTTACAAGTGGTACTTGAGGACTAAAAGCTGTTAATTAACTCTGGGATACCATGTTGGGGAATTCTACGGCTCCCGTGTTTATATACTGAGGCAGGAAGCACTGAAGGGTCTCTTTGAATTGTGTCCCCGTGAGCTGCCTATGGGTAAGGCCAAACACTTTTTTTTTTCCTCAAACACAAATTAAGAACCACAAGTAAATACATTTTAATTATTTAATACTACTAAGCAATTACTCATATTCGTTGAATAATTTCATATTTAGGATCACTTTGTGGTATAAGCTATGCTTGAAATTTGGAATGTAATGATGTCAAAGGCAGCAGAGATTTAGACCTTGGCTTCACATGAACAAGGTACTGGGAAAATAGACATCCAAAGCAGAATGTCAAGATGATCAAGTCATTACTACTGTGCACTGCTACATGGAGTACATGTTAAAAGCATCGGTTAGAAGTGCAGGAAGGGAGTCCTGAAGAGCTGGCTGGGCAGTAAAGAGCATTTGCTACTTTTTCAGAGGACCTGAGTTCAGTTCCCAGCACTTACATGGTGGCTTATACCCATCTTTAACTCTAGCTCTAGGTGATCTAATGTCTTCTTCTGACCCTGTGAGCACCAGGCATGTATGTGGTAATATACATACATGCAGGCAAAGCAATCATCCCCATAAAAATAAAACCGATAAGCTGTTAAGTGCAGGAGGAGGAGAAGATGAGTGTTAAGTCCATGCATATTGGAATATCAACCCATCAGTTGTTCAGACTAGATAAGTGTTTGAGGTCATCTAGTTTATCCTCCCTACATCAAATTCACACATTTTTTTAATTAATGTGAAAAAACTGTGCCAAGGGAGATTATGTGGCTTGCCTAAGATTGCCAAGCAATGTCAGAATCATAATTACAACCTGGACTATCTCTCCCCAAACCTAGCTTTAAATAATAAACAAGAGAAAGTTTCGTGATCTTTAATTTATCTTGGGAGTCGTGTCTTTGCAAACTGCCAAGCTTTAAAAATCTTCCATTTGTATTCATGGGGAAAAAAAAGTCAGGGTGTTTGTACAGTCAAGGACAATTTACTCTCCCTTCTTACAAGTCAGTTAATAGACCAAAGAAACTGGCCTTAAGCACCGTGTGAAAAGAAGAAAATGTTAAGATTTCAACCCAGCATGCCAGAGAGATGTAGAAATCTCAGAAGAAGGATCCAGGTGGCTTTCATACACCTGTCAGGGTAATTGAAACCTGTGTAGCTAACCAGAGCTAAAAGGCTCTGTTAGAAATTCTATTTCCCCCTTCACTCACTTATATCTAATTATGTATCTATAATTATATATATTATGTTATTATACACAATTATGTGCAATGACATGTTATATAAAATATGTAACTATAACATTGCTATATAATTAAAATATGTTTTCTTATTTTTTTCCTGGTTAAAAATGCAGTTGTTACCCCAAATCTTTTTGTGTTATTTAGTTATGGAAGATCCAATGTCTGAAGAAAGCCCACCTACCAGAGTCTGCCCAGGCAGCATGGTCTTGCCAGGACAATCACGTTTCTGAAGGAACTGCCCAACCAGAGTCCCAGAAGCCACTTTTGATTGAGCATCCTGCAGAGCAGATTTTCATGTAACCTCTGTCTGTAGTTTTGAAGTGTTGACTGATTGCACAAAGGACCTCTAAAAAGAAAGGTCATTTATTTTTCTAGTAGAGGAATTTTTGCCCAAGTGTGAGAAGCAGAGTGTGTCCTGAGGATATAACTGTCTCCCATAGCATGTCATGGAAAAACTGGCATATTCTGGTATTCAGTAGAATGGCCAGGAGACTCACAAACTGGTGATGTGTGGCATGGAATGGATGTGAAGCAGAGGCTTCTTCATTGCTTCTTCATCATGCCATGTCATTTATTTATTGCTGACATTTCTACCTTATTTGATGAAAAGTACAGCCCCTATGACATACTACTTCAAACAATTTCACACAAACTATACATACAAACAGCAGCTATAACAACAATGCACACACATACACAAAAATATACAATATGAGACTTGATCAAGGGCATCAATGCTCTGGGTAAAAGTGTCCTCAGGTGAGTAAGGAGAGCAAAACCAACTTCTTAAATCTCTTTCTGCCAAAACTGTTTGTCCATGGGGCCTGAGGAGCTAACCCAGTCACTAAAGTACTTGCCACTCAAGCACATAGACCTAAGTCCAGCCCCCAGCATCCGTGTCAAATGCCAAGTAATACCAGCTTCTCATAATCCCAGTGTTCAGGAAACAGACAGGTAAATCTCTGAGCTTATTGGCCTGCCTGTCTAACCTAACCAATGAATCCTAGGTCACAGTGAGATATCCTGTTTCAATATAAAAATGATGATGATGCTGGTAGTGGTGGTGGTGGTGATGAATAGCTTCTGAGGAATAACACTCAAGGTTGACCCCTGGCCTCCATACACATGCACACATGCAGCTACAAGCCCACATACCTGCACACATGTATACATGCTCACACGCACAGATACAAACACACACAGTGAATAAAATAAAACATTTTGGTCCACAGACAAATTCTTTCTCTTTGTCTCCTTTCTCCTAATGGCTTTATCAAGCTTTACTTCTCAATAAGACAATCTTATTGAAGTTCATTTAGCATGACTCATGTATAAGAGTTACTTCATTTTTTAAAAAAGTATTTCCTAGTGATATCTCCAGTCTTTCAAACCTTCAAACACACCCCAGATATATGGAATGTTGCTTCTGCATGATCCAATGTATCACCTGACCATAAAGACTATATGTGGCTATAAAATATCAAGTGTGTGTTCCTGGTAAAAGGGAAAATGCTAACCAGACTTTGGTCAATAGCATAGACAGTCATACAACCATCCAAAAGAAGGCCCAGCCCCTTGTATCAGTCATTTGTTGAATGAAGCCCTTCCTGCTTTAATATAGCAGGAAGTTTGGCTCAGATATAAAGACAGTGACACAGAAATAGGCAAATGCACATGGATTGGGGTGTGAGGAGAAAAGAGACTAGTACACAAGATAAAAACTATCTTCCAGGCACAGACATCGTATCTCAGCAGGAGCAGAACACACACGGCAGCAGAGACACCTGAGGATCCAAAGAGAAATACTGATGAAAACAAGAAATCACAGTGTACAAGAACAGTCCTTCAGAGCGGATGTGGACCACGTTTCGACATCAGTGTGTAGAGTGTCATGTCGTCAATGACAAGCGCCCTTACCTTGTTTTTGCTGTACTTTCTGCCACCTTGTCATGTTCAGGAGTAAGGAAGGCTCTTTCAGGAAGATCAAAGATTTCCTGCATAAGGACAAGAGCTAATGTTGCTGAAGTCACCTGAAAGGAAAGGTTTTGATGTGTGAGTTTGGGACAGGTTTCGTCTTCTTTGTACTCAGAAAAACAAAGGAGGAAGAAGAAAAAGAAGTGCTTTCAGCTCTTGGTATCCAAACTTGAATTGTCTGTTTCTTCTTGTGTGTGTGTGTGTGTGTGTGTGTGTGTGTGTGTGTGTGTGTGTGTGTGTGTGTGTACATAAATATGTGGTATATTGTTGCATGTATACGAATTTAAGTCATATTATTTGGTTTCATGTGTTTTATATGCCTATCATATATGTAGCATGTGTGATGAGGAGGCAGTTCTTAAGGATATTTTTTCTTTTATCTTAATGATTACATTTTTAAGTGGAATAAATAAGTTAGCAGAATAAAAACCAAATATCTATGGGACTGGAGAGATGGCTTGGCTATGAAGAATGCATACTACTTTTGCAGGGGACCTATGATTAGTTCCCAGCACCCATATTAGGTAGCTCATAACTGCCTGTTGTTCCAGTCAGGAGATATGATGCCCATTTTTTACTTCTGTGGGTACCTGTACTTATGAGCACATACCCACACCTAGACATACATATCCACATAACTAGATTTTCTAATCTTAAAAATCTATGGGAAATATTAATTCCAAAGAAACAAAATAGATGTAGGAGTGCGGGTATTTAAATTTGTCTAACACATTGGGTAGGGCTTCATCTTAATTTATGAATGAAAATGAAATTTACTAAAAGACAGAAAAATAGTTTAATATGTTAGGATGCTTAGGCATGAGCATATAGTGTTGGTGTGTCTGCGTGCTTTTTGTAGTATAAGTACATATATGCAGATGTTTATTGGATGTGCTATGTGATGTGCATGTATGTTCAAGGATGTAAAGCATTCTGAGCCAGACGAAATTCTTCAATGCTCTAGTTCCATTTCTGTTGTTATGTTAAAATATCCTGACCAAAAGCAATGTAAGGTAGGAAGGGGTTTATTTAGCTTATAGTCCATGTTACAATCCTGTATTGTGGGGAAATCAAGGCAGGAACTTAAAGTCCCACATCTACCCACAGTCAACAGCAGAGAACACAGGAACCTACCCTTGTGTGCTAACAGCTGACTACCTAGCTAGCTTTCTCTACTCTCACAGAGCTCAGGGTCCAGCTCATTAAAAGGTGCCACCCATGTGCAGGGTGGGAATTTGCACCTCAGTCAAAAGTCAAGAGAATCCTCCACAGCCATGCCCACAGACCAACCTGACCTATATAATTCTTTGAGACTCTCTTTTTGGTGATTCTAGATGATAGCAAATTGATATTTAAAACTAAGAAGCAGAGTTGGTAAGTGTATAGTGCCATGATACTTACAGTGCAGGAACCCAGGCAGGACTCACATTCTCCTTTCCCATAAGGTCTTCAGAAAAACTATAGGATTTTGGTTTGGAACAAAGTGAAAAACTTCAAGTTGATATGACAAACAGTGCCTGCTTTGCTTCATCCCATTGACTGTGTGGTTAGTTTTACTGATTTCTTTGCCAGAATAGTGTAAGAGAGGAAGGTATTGCTTTGACTCATGGTTTCCGAGTGATCTCAGTCATAGTAGGAGAAGCATGGTGGTGGGGCTGCTCCATCCACGGCAGTGGGAGCTTCCTATGGGACAACTTGCACAACAGCTGGAACAGAGAGCAGGGAGTTTGACCCAACTCAAGAAGTTAGCATATCCTCTAATGGCCTCTCCATAGTCACTCCATCTCCCCTAGAAAGACCCTACATCCCCAAGGCACTGCAATGTCCCAAAACAGTACAACCAGCTGGAGACTTGGTGCCCAAATATGAGCTTGTGGGGGACATTTGTCAAACTGTAGAAGGTATTTCTTAGAAGGAAGAACATGGCTGTTCATAGACTGCTCTGGTCACGAGGGAAGAGAATTTCAGTGGGCATGTGTTTCCATGGAGGCATGTTCTCTAGTTTCAGTGTCATTTTCTACCAGTGACTAAAATCACAGACAGTGAAAACAAATGGAGTAACATTGGCTCTCAGTTGACATTCCCTGTAGGACACAAGGTCTCTCTCTTTACAGACAGCCATGAACTGCCCTTCAATATAATCTGCCCATTTCAAACTTTCCTACCTGTCACCGAGACATCGATTTTTCTTCCATGTACTCTAAGACTCAGCTTGCTAACAACCCCACAATTTGCCTCCTAGAGATAGTGGTGGCACTTTTTTTAATGCCCCATGCTGTTCCCAGAGCATAGGCATTGTGATTTATTGCCTTCCCTGTTTATCAATATTAATGAGAAATGCACATGTTTACTAGATCTGGCATTTACTCAAGCTGAAAAAGATTACAAATCATGTCATTATTTGTTACCAAAATGATGTGGAGCTTGACAAGGAAAGAGATCTACTCTAATGAATAAGATCCCTGAATGAGAAAGAGATCTGTTTCAGCTATATTCCCATCAACATAAAGAAAGAGAGAGAGAGAGACGTGATGGAGGGAGGGCTCAGTGATTAAGATCACATGCTGATTTAAGACATGGAAAAATGTAGATGTACTAGAGAGATGGCTCAATGGCTAAGAGTGTGCACTACTCTTGCACAGTTCATTTCCCAGCACCCACGCGGGGCAGCTCACAACTACCTGTAACTCTAGTTTCAGGGGATCTGATGCCTTCTTCTGGTTTTCATAGACACTCACATGCTTCTGCACACACACACACACACACACACACACACACACATAAAAATTTAAAAATAAAAAGTATGCAAAATAAAGCAGCTGGAATATTCATTTTAATTGTACATAGCCATTTTTGAACATAACTGTTAATATTTAATATTAAAATTCATATTTAAATTAAAACTGTGTGTGTGCATCTCAATAGTTTTACATTGATCACGCATTCAGGCACTAATGCTTGGTTAATATGTGTAAAAATGTATATAGAAAGCTAAATGTTACATGTTTCTTTTTTTCTACCATGGCCATCAAAACCTTAAAACTCTTATAAGTGGTTCCATACTTGTCTTGGACCAAAATTATTTAGAAGCATGAAACATAATTAATAATATAAACATAAAATAAAATAATATAACACATTTTCCATTTACATATTTTCCCCCACCATAGCCCCAATCACTCTTTGAAGAAGTGAAATTTTCTGCAAACTTGAAAATGCACATGAATATTTCTAATCACAAACTGTATACATATGAAATAATAAAACATGCATGGAGTTTCACAACTTGACTTTCACATGTAAGGTGACTGAATGATAATCTTTTCATAAGCATGACCCTTTTAAGGCTTTTCCCCCTCACTTTTCCCCCCACAAAGTATGTGATATCTGTGGCACACTTTCTGGTGAGCATCTTCATAGAGTCTCCTTAGTCCTCTCAGTGTTGCTGCAGACCCTCTGTTCCCTCTGTTCCCCCAGACATAGTCCCTCAGTCTTATCCCTTATGCTGCAACAGATAAATAGCTGCAGTCTTCCTTCTCTTTGACCACGTGTCCTGTGGACCCCACAGACCATCCCCTCCTAACCTCCCTACCCTCACTCATTGGGTTGTATCCCAGCCCTCAACTGTAGCAGGCACCCCCTGTTAAAACACAGGCCATGCTTGCTGGAAAATCAGGTAGACTGCCTGCAGAACTTCACCACTCTCTCTGTTCCCCCAGATGCAATTCCCCAGTCTCACCCCCATCTTTGCAGCAGAATACCCATGGCAAATTTCACTGTGAATTTCACAGATCTTCCCCTTCTAACCTTCCTCCCTTAACTTGTTTCTTTGTCCCAGACCCCAACTCGAGCAGGTATCCCCTTCTAACCCACGGGCCCCTCTTTCCAGGGCAATGCTTAGGCTAAAGGCAGACTCGCACCTCTCCTACTGCTCCTGAGATCCAATCCTCCAAGTCTCATTCCCAGCTCTGTAGAAGGAAACCTGCTTTTGTCTCCTTTTCCTCTCTGACCTCATTCCCAAAAGATCACAAAGATCTTCACTTCTAACCTTCCTTCTTCCTAACTCATCCCAGTATCCCAACCTCTAACACCTGCAGGAAATCCCTGTGAACACACCAGCTGAGCAGGCCAGGAAAACAGGTAGCAAACAGCCATCACACTCTCCTAAAATCAAGAGAAGAAACATAAACCAAGGAACAAAACCAACCCAGCAAAGACAAATCCAGAAGTAGAAATCAGTGTCTAGGCATATCTTCCCAAACCTAGATGTCTAGACTCTGATGCAAAAACACAGTCAAAAAGAGCCAGGGTAATATGTTTCCAGTACAGTAAAGCTATCCTATCACAGCAGGTCCTGAATATTCCTGCATAGCTGAACCACAAGTAAAAGACCTTAAAACAAACTGTATAAGGATGGGAGAGGTCTTTAAAGAGGAAATGAAGAAATCCCTTTAAAAAATTCTGGAAAACACAAATGAAAATGGGAGGAAATGAATACATCTCTTAAAGGTATCCAGAACTCAGACAGTTGAGGGAAATGAAGAAAACTGTTCAAGATCTGAAAATGGAAATAGAATCAATAAAGAAAACACAAACTGAAGAAATTTCGGAAATAAAAGAATTGGGAATTGGAACAGGAACTATAGAGGTTAGCTTCACCAACAGAAAACAAGGTGTTGAAGATACGAGAGAAAAAAAAAGGATACATCAGTCAAAGAAAATGTTAAATCCAAAAGACTACTGACATAAAACATCCAGGATACTTGAGAAACTATGAAAGATCAAACCTAAGAATAATAGGTATAGAGGAAGGAGAAGAAACCCAGCTCAAAGGCCTCGGTCTTCAACAAAATCATAGATGAGTATTTCCTAACTTAAAGAAGGAGATGCCTATAAATGTACAAGAAGCATACAGAACACCAAGTAGATTGGACTAGAAAGGCATGTCCCCTTGCAATATAATAATCAAAATAATAAACCCACAGGGCAAAGAAAGGACATTAAAGGCTGCAAGGGGAAAAGACCAAGTAACATGAAAAGGCAGACCTATTAGAATTATACCTGATTTCTCAGTGGAGACTCTGTAAGCCAGAAAGTCCCCAACAGATGTGCTACAGACACTAAAAGACCACAGATGCTAGCAAAGACTACTATACCCAGTAAAACTTTCAATCACCATGGATAGAGAAAATGAGTATTCCATGATAAAGTCAAATTTAAGCAATATCTATCTACAAATTCAGCCCTACAAAATGTGCTAGAAGGAAAACTCCAACCTAAGGAGGATAACTACACCCACAAAAACACAGGAAATAATTAATCTCACACTAGAAAAACAAAAGAAAAAAGCACACACACACACACACACACACACACACACACACACACACACACACACACACGCATGCAACCCCCACCACCCCCATCACCATGAACAACAATAATAAAATAAAAGGAATCAAGAATCACTGCCCATTGATATCTCTCAATATCAATAGTCTCAATTCCCCAATAAAAGACACAGACTAATAAAATGGAGGAGAAAACAGGATGCATCTTTCTGCTGCATCCAAAAGACATACCTCAACATCAAGTATATACATTACCTTAGGGTAAAGGGTTGGAAAAAGATATTGCAAGCAAATGGATCTAAGAAGTATGCTGGTATAGCCATTTTAATATCTAACAAAATAGAGTTCAAACCAAAATTTATCAAAAGAGATAGGGAAGGACACTATACACTCATTAAAGGAAAAATCCACCAAGATGACATTTCAATTCTTAACATCTATGCCCCAAACACAAGGGCACCAAACTTTATAAAAGAAATATTACTACAGCTTAAATCACATACTGACCCTCACACACTGATAATCGGGAGACTTCAACACCCCTCAAATGAGGAGGGAAGGTGGGGAGGAGCTGAGAGGAGTAGAGGGAGGGGAAACTATAATAAAGATACATTGTATGAGAAAAGAATCTATTTTCAATAATAATAATAATAAAACTCTCTGTCTCTGGCTTTGGTAAGACTTTCATGTCTGGTCCATGTCATCTTCCTTCACTGCAGTGCCTGAAGATCCATTTCCTCCATCACATTCACTTCCTGAACCTCCTTGTCTGGATATTCCACCCCCTACAACCTTCACTGCATTCCACAGAGATCCATTTCCTCCATCACATCCACTTCCAGAACCTCCTTGTCTGGATGCCCCACCCCCTACAACCCAGATGCCTACATTGTGGAGAAGGATTCAGGTTTCAGGTGTCTGTAGCTAGAGTTTTCCTGCCTGGCCCACAGTTAGGACAAATCTCTGTCACCTGCCAGTCCCACAGCCGATCAGACCCAACCAAGTAAACACAGAAACTTATATTGTTTACAAACGGTATGGCCGTGCCAGGCTTCTTGCTAACTGTTCTTATATCTTAAATTAATCCATTTCTATAAATCTATACCTTGCCATGTGGCTCGTGGCTTACCGGCATCTTCACATGCTGCTTGTCATGGCGGCAGCTGGCAGTGTCTCCCTCTGCCTTCCTGTTCTCTCAATTCTCCTCTCTGTTAGTCCTCTTTTATGGTGTCTGGCTTTCTGTGGAAACAAAAGCAGAGCCTCCTTTCCAAAGCAACATATCCTTACATCCAGATTTTGAAGTCAAGGTACCTTTAAAATATACATTTTGGCATAACTCAACAGCTTTTGCAATCAAATGTTTTTCTCCAGTTACAAATATCAAAGAGAACATAATCCAGATTCTCTGTGTGATAGCCATCTTTACGTGGCTTATTTTTTATATTCCTTGAACCTATTGCTTTAAACCGCAGCATTCTTAGACTGAAACAGCACTGTGGCTGCTGGCTCCGCCCACCTCAGTTTCCCAACATGCCAGTGGTATGTTTACAGCCAGCTCTGGGAGCCATCGTGGGTCTATGCTTCTATCAAAGCAGAGTGTAGCCCAGAAACCTCTTTTTTTTTTTTTTTGTACTAGCAAAGGCAAAATCTACCATGCAGCTTAATGTGCCACTTGCAGAGGCCCAGCTTAATGTACCACTTGCAGAGGTCTCATTCCCACCATACTGCAGGTTGAGCGCGCACGCCAGGAACCCACCATAGTAGCTCAAACATGCAAGCTGCGGCTAACTTGAGAGAGACAACTAGGAACTATTTTTAGCTCCATTTTAGAATCTTTTTACTCAGGTTTTAGGTGGAAACTCTTGCCAACACATTGAGCACCATTTGTAGCTAGAGTTTTCCAGTCTTGCCTGGCCCACAGTCAGGACAAATCTCTGTCACCCGCCAGTCCCACAGTCGATCAGACCCAACCAAGTAAACACAGAGACTTATATTGCTTACAAACAGTATGGCTGTGCCAGGCTTCTTGCTAACTGTTCTTATATCTTAAATTAATCCATTTCTATAAATCTATACCTTGCCATGTGGCTCGTGGCTTACCGGCATCTTCACATGCTGCTTGTCATGGCGGCAGCTGGCAGTGTCTCCCTCTGCCTTCCTGTTCTCTCAATTCTCCTCTCTGTTAGTCCTCTTTTATGGTGTCTGAGGAAAAGCCCCCAAACCTCTGTATCTATATCTCTGCTCCTCAGTGCCCTTCTGGTAACAGTGCTCACATGACCTTGTGACCAAATGTACAAGTATACTCAGTTATTATATCAGCCAATCACAAAGATGTCTATGGGCAGAGGACTTTTGTATTTTATTCCTTAACAGCAGCATTAAAGAAAGGATTTGGGCTCATGTGGAAATGAGGGTACAGTGACTCTTAACACATGTAGCAGGATTCCTTGAAGTCTTCTTAAGCTTGGCAATGCCATCCTTCTCCACTGTATACACTGATGACAGCTGTATCCCCAAAAGAGGGAGCTTGGAAGATACCCTTTGGAGGAATGAAGTACAGTTTTAACAAATGGACAGAGGTATTCAGCCTAATGAATAACGACTGTGAGCCTCACAGGTGAACAACCCTATGACTATGATGCCTCACTAGTTACTTTTCTCAAAGATTAATCATCAGAGATGCCCTTGCCATTCAGTTCTGATTTGAACACAATTGAATCATTGGCAGGATGGTGTTTCAAGAGTCTGAGCATTAAAGAGATACTGTGTCATGAAAGCATTGCACTGTTGTGGGCTTGTCATTTGGTTTTAGAACACTTCCTCTTTGCCCTATGGCAGCAGCTGAGACTGAAGCCAATGCCTTGTCTCACATTGTCTAATTAAATGCAGGTTTTCTCTTGGATTAAGCATATTACAGTGTTTGCTTTGGTCCCCAAGGCAAATATTCAAGGACATTAAGTAATAAAACTTAATATAGGAACAATTAAAATATGGAATATAATTTATGAAATATTAGAAACTGAGTTGAATGTTTATTATCGCAAGCGTTAATAAAAAGTTAATTGTGCCCTTTAGCAATTAATTTATGCACAATTATCTCAAAGTGTTACTGGGCCTTCTGAACTAATTATAATTATATTGAGGTATTAAAAAGGAAACTCCCAAGTGTCTACAAAATAGCTTCATAAAAATCCGTGTGCTTACTTTGACATAGATGCTTTAAGGATGTAAGTAATATTCAATGAGTTAAGGCGACACTCCAATTACTCTGTATGAGTTGATCATTTAAAATGAGAGTGCTTTTAAGAGCTTTAAAAGCATTACAAAGCATTCAAAACAATTAATGTCTATTGTACCCTTTACTTAATCACAGACTTGGTCTCATATGCTAGAGTCCTTGTCTTTTACTTAATGTGTTAAATTCATGCACTGGAATAATCTAAAAGGCACAGTGTCAGCACGGCTCCAGTTTTCCTCAGGTTTCTTAAACTTCACAGTGAAATAATGATGTGACCTCTCACTCAATTGGCTTTAAATTATTATTATTATTATTATTATTACTATTATTATTTCTTTAGTGTGTATGTG
Organism: Peromyscus californicus insignis; assembly: GCF_007827085.1. Classification (NCBI taxonomy): domain Eukaryota; kingdom Metazoa; phylum Chordata; class Mammalia; order Rodentia; family Cricetidae; genus Peromyscus; species Peromyscus californicus. Next base: position 97,700,336 of record NW_026294606.1, read on the forward strand.
AGTTTGTGTGTGTGCATGAGTGTGTGTGTGTGTGTGTGTGTGTGTGTGTGTGTGTGTATGTGTGTGTGTGTGTATGTTTGGTAAGTGAGTTTGAACTCAGTTTTGTGTTCATGTATTCACCATGGTGCATGTGTGGCAATTACAGGTCAACTTTAAAGGCCCAGTTTTTTCCTTCCACCAGGTGAGTCTTGGGGGCAAAACTCAGACTGTCAGACTTGTCAGTAGCTAGCTTTGCCCAATGACTCCTTTCAGTAGCTTTCAATTGTATTTTTTTATGATAACCATGGTAATATTTCTTTTTAGTACTTATCAGGTGTCAGGGATTTTATATATAACAACAGACACCTCTTATAAATCTTAGATTGTACTGAGCTTGGTTCCAAATATTGATACATTTGTAGTGATCTGAGAATGTGTTGATAAATTTCACTTGCATTATTTCTCATTATTTTATTCCTCCCCCTCCACCTCTCTGACCTCTCTGTCCTCTCTCTCTCTCTCTCTCTCTCTCTCTCTCTCTCTCTCTCTCTCTCTTTCTCTCTCTCTCTTCTCTCTCTCACAGCACTTTACACACATTTTGTTTTCTCTACATCATTTGACCATTTAGAGACTAAGTTGTAGACATGGTCCCATTTACCTCCCCAAAGTTCCATTTATATTTCCTAAGCGCAAATGTAGTTTTTGAAATAAGCAGAGATTTACTACCCACGTGTATAGCTGCTCAAACCTCAGCCTATAATCAAATCTCACCAAGTGCACCCAAAATATCTATGGCTACTTTGGTTCTCAGGCTAGAATCTAATTTGGGCTCACACATCCTAGTTAGCTGTCATGTCTGTTTGTCATTCTTTAGCCTGCAACCATTGCTCAACTGTCTTTTGTTTTGCATGACTGTGATGTCTTGGAAGCACACAGGCCACTTATTTGACTGTGCCCGCTGCTTCATTGTGCTTAAATTCACATTCTGTATTCTGGGCAAGAGTATCACAGAACTGATGATGCCTTTGTCAGCGAGGTCTATGAGAAAGGCATAATGTCACTTCATTCCATCATTGGTGATATTTATTCTGACCACTGGTTAAGGTGGCATTTGTCCAGTATCTCCTTGACATACCTATTTTCCTCTCTGCCACTCATGAGAATCACAGGTTGAGACTGTGGCTGTGACAATGTCCAATTCATCATCAGGTTTCTTCAACAAAATTGCAGAGTTTATTTATAATTGCCTCCATCTGCTGCAAGGACACTTTTCTTTGATGAGGACTGAGATGTATATTTATCTGTGAGATCATTACAGGAAATCAAATCAAATCCTGATCAAAATGCAGAGAACAAATAATCATGTGGTGCCCAGCCCCAACTGATACATCTATGATGCAGCTTCTGAACTTAAAGCTCAGGGATCATAGAGGAAGAGGGGACAAGAAAGATTGTATAAGCCAGAAGAACAGGAAGTTTATTGTGAGATTTTTGTTTTCTAAAAATGTCAGAGAAGCTACACTCATGAAGTCACATTAGCATGGATGCCTAAACAAGACCCAAACAAGGATGAAACCAATAGAAATGCTGCCATGGAAGGGGGAAATCTCATGGGGACTGTTCTCCACACCAAGAATTACAGGCAATGAGGGAAGGCAGGAAGTAGGAGAAATAGTCTTCCCCAGGGAGGAGCCTCTGAATTACCTATCCAACACCAAGTGGTCATCCCTAAAATCAAATACATACAAGTAACTTTACATGGACTGAAAAGATTGTGTATATATATATATACACATATATATGTACATATATATTCTTGAATACATGTAATATATATATATATATATATATTTATATATGTAGGTTTTTTTTTTGTTTTTGTTTTTTCGAGACAGGGTTTCTCTATGTAGTTTTGTGCTTTTCCTGGAAACTCACTTTGTAGACCAAAGTAATAGAGGCAATGAATTTGATAGAGAGCAAGGAGTGTGCATGGGAAGTGATAAGGGAGAAAAGGGAAGAGGGAAAACAGTGTGATTATATTTTAATTTCAAAAAACAGAGACTACTTTAGAAAAACAGCAGAGAACTTTAAAAGATCATTTATAAATACATAGATAATGAATATAGTTTGTAGCCCTACTGGGTCAATTATGGGACTCTATCTTACCTGACTGCGTGGTACTCAAGGTCATCACATTCAAACAGGCACGTCAAGTACACGTGCAGGTGTTGCCTGCACATGGAAGCTCTTTTCTGACTCACTTTGGAATTTAGGTAAGTCAGACTTTGGAACACTATTACATTTTTAATATTCATATAATGATTTTGAAGAGTGGACACAGAAAAGCAACCACCCCCCCCACATACATCCCATCATCTCAAGCTGAGAAGTCTGAGAGAAAAAAAAGGCAAAGTCCTTCAGTGTCAAGCCTTGTGTCTCAATACATGTGTATGATAGTCACTGGACAAAACATGGAAGTTAAAATAAATTTATACAATTAAAAGAATAAAAAATAGATTTGATTTCTGTTACATACTTTGCTTTTCTTTATATGTTTAAATGAAGTTTTATAACACATTTCATCTCTGTATATTCTGTTTATGAAATACTTCCAGCATCTGGATATAGTTTCCAGCCACTTTTAGAACACAGAGGAAAAAAATGAAAAATCAATTCTATCCACTCTTGATTTTATAGGTTGAAAAAAAAACTCTGAACTTCAGAAAAAAAATCTGAATAAATTCCTTATGATAAGAGATAATAAGAAGTTAAATTCTATTCTTGCTTTCCTGCCTGCTATTTCTGGTGTGTGTTGACCTTGTTTCCTAAAGCCATCCTGCCTTATTACAATGTGGAATTAAGAAAAATACACAGGGCTGAATTTATGGTGGTGGTAAAGTATTCTTTCAAGTACGTTTTTTAAATGCCTTGTGTCCTTGCCTCTCTGTGGGGAGAAAGGAGCACAGGTGAGACAATTGTGACAGATTTTTAATGCCATTATTAATTATATTGTTTTTGTTCTCCACAGTTTATTGTCTGACGCTGGGGGAAATAGACTGTTGACTTTCAGTGTAAGCCTGTATCTCCTGCACCCATCAAATACAATCTTAATAAACATCCCCAGATAGACAGAGGCCATCACCCCTTCTAATGTTATCTTCACTTCAGGAAAGTCTCTAATGTAATCTTGATTATTTTTAAAATGATCCATGGGCTTATGTGCAAAAATCCTCTCGTAGTCCAACATTCTGGAGTCTTCCCAACTCCCCACAGTACATATTTTCTCTATGGAATTGAGCCAGAAGGTCCATTTAAAACCAATCTTTTATTAGAAGCAACGTGACTGCCATCATCTGCCTCACACCCAATTCATTGGAAGATTGAAAGGCCAGCAGAGAGGGTCTGGTTGAAGTTTATATGTGTCCTGCTTCTCCATCTAAATGAGATGTTTTTAAATGACTGAGCACTGTACCAATAACAATTTATCATCTAGTGTCAAAACAGTCATACATAATTTTTATTCTGAAGTTGAGCTTCAGATTTACTTATATGTTTTTATTTTCTTTTAGCATCATTGCCTTAATGTTTTAAGCTCTATAGTTATTCTAATAGATCTTCAAGTACCATTTCTAAATCCATCAATAATAGTGCAATCCTATTCTGCAAACAAAATTGTTAGTCAATGCCTGTACATTAATCATTCAAAAACAATAAAAATAAAATTGAGGGTAGAGCACTAGTTGCTTCAAAGTACAGAGCCATCAAAGTCCTCTGAGAGATTTATCATTGGGATTTACAATTATTTTTCCTGAAGAAATTGAGCTTTGTTTGTTAAAACCAGAGAGAAGATCACCTTCTTGAGTTCTACAACCATGAAAATGGATTATTAAGAGCATTACTTAGAGACGGGCACAGAAGTGAGCATCTGTAGTCAGTGCTCCCACTGTCAGAGATGAGAGACTCTGGAAGGCAGGAGTCTCCGCTAGCTTGGCACACAGCTACACATAACAAAACAATGTCACAAACAAGGTGGAAGATGAAGACTGACACCTGAGGGTTTCCTCTGACCTCTATATACCCACACTTACACACACACACACACACACATCCACACATGCATACACAAGCACACAAACATACACACGCATGCATGAGCATGCATTCAGACACATACACACACAGAGTTTTTTTTTTTAAATAGTGCTTTGAAAATGAACAACATATGCTTAAAATGGCTCTTTTTTTGTATAATTTCTTTTGTGAGACAAAACATATATCCATGGTAAATACAATGACCAAAAATTGAATTAAAATAACCTTCACTTAAAATAAAACACCTAAGAACATGCCATGTTACTATAAATCAATCAGGTACAGTTTCACTGAAATATAAATATTTTAATATACATCTTCAAGAAATATGCAATGTTATCATATTTAGCACTATCACATGAATAACAATTTATTTGATAGAAAACCACAGTCACCAAACAAACCATTGGTTTGAAGGGTGGGTAGTGACTACTTACTTGAATCATTGGTTTAAGTTGGGCAGATTGGCATAGAGATGCTGAGAGTCTAGAGATCGGTTACTATGTCTTCATCTTTCTCTGCATCACTGGGCTCTCCTTGTGTGTTCTTGCCTTCATTGTGGGGATTTTTCTTCATGGTATCTCTGGGAGACTCTGGACCCAGTAATTCATGACTACCTTATGTGTATTCTGTTTGACCCTGTTTTGTCTCATGTATACTGAGGAAATGATCAAATGTAGACTGGATAGTGAATGTCCCCGTTAGCTTTTATTGTCAACTTGATAGACCCAGACTCATCTGAGAAACAGCTGAGGGATTACCCAGATAATATTGGTCTGTGGGATGTCTACGAGAGAATTGTCTTGGTTGTTAACTGATATAGGAGACCCAGCCCCTTGTGGGTGGCACCATCCCTAAGTAGGTGCACTTGGTTATATAAGAAAGCTACCTAAGAATGAGGCTGACAGCAAGCCAGCATGCAGAATGCTTCTGTGGGTTTTGCTCAAGTTCCTGCTTGACTTCATTCAGTGATAGACTGTGACCTGGAAGGGTAAGCCAAATAAATCCTTTCCACCTCTAAGTTGCTCTTGGTCAGAACATTTTATCACAGTAACAGAGAGGAGACCAGAACAATGAGAAAGCATAATGTATTGGGCTTTGATGAGAAGCCATGCTTTTGGAATAGGACAGGAAAGGCATTGTGATTTACAATCCCATGGTCATATGGTCTAAAGAATGGGCATTTGAAAGAGGGGCAAAGAGAAAACAATACCATGCCCATTATAGCACACCTGTGACCTTTATAACAATGCTATGTAATAATAGTAACCTTGCTTGCCTTTGCCACTGTGACTCTAAGCAATATACTTAGAGGATCTACCCCTTGCTAGGAGCAACTTTAGTGAGACTCCTTCTTGTAATTGTGGCACATTATTCTAAGCAGTGTAGTGGTACTCTTGGAATTTCATTGCCCATCAGCTACTGGGGCTCTGTCTTTCCTGGAGCAATGCTACTCATTTGTAAAGTCTACCTTCTTTCTTCTGAGTGCACGAGCATGAAAAACAGGTTTTCCTTATCACCCCTGACACACCCCACCATGGATTATTTTAAATCATCATTCCTAAGAGTTACAAAAATCAAAACTTGATAGTCAAAAGTATAGAAATGATTGGCCAGATACATTTTTTTCATTCCTCTCTATTTCCCTCTTGTTTATGAATGAGTCTATCAATCTAGCAAGACTAAAATGCAGTCTACCTGCTTGGCTTATTTTGTGCAACATAGAATCCCCTACCTGGTTATATCCATGTCATCAGTAAGATAGTTCCCCTAAAATTAGAACAAAGGGGACAGTATGTACCAGCTGGCAGATGAGGAGAGCTGTGAAGTGCTGGCTCCTGGCCAAAACATGGCTATTGCACACACAGCTGTGGTTACCTGCACAAGGCTTGTGCAAGATCAAGCCATTCAAAATGTCAACAATGATTTCCTCATTGGTTAAGGAGCTATAATAATGGATGGTTGCTGACGGAGGGAGAGTCACTCTTCTCTGGGGGCTCGGCTGCCTGCAGGTTGTCTATGATCCAGTGGATGGCCCCACACCCATGTGCATAAGGACACCCCTAATTAGACTCAGGGCATAATCAATAACAAAAAATGAGGACACATAGTTGAGAGGGAGGGAAGATGGGAGTTCTAGGGGTAGTTGGAGGGAGATAATGATGATGTATACATTCAAAAAACATTGTATAAATGTATGAACTTTTCCAAAAATAAATTTAAAGTATTATTTACAAAACAAAAAGAGGATGGAAAGGAACATAATGAAGGGAATAGAAGGGGAGGGGATGGCAGGGGAAAGGAAGGGAGAAGTAGGTATGAATAAAAGAAAGTGTCTTTTCCCACAGCATTAGATACAACTCAGAATATGTTTCCTGTTTATGTTTATTTGTTGGCAACAAGACTTTCACCTTATGAATCTTTAATTTCACATCAATGAGTTAAAGAGTTTAATTTAACCTACAAACATTGCTTGAGCAACAGGTATATCCTAGACACCTGATAGAAGTGGAAAATAGCAGGGTGGGCTCACAGAGCATATGTGCATTCTTGAATAAAGAAGCAAGCGACTTCATTCCAGCTGTGACAAGGACAAGAAGAAAAGGAAGCAGAGTGATGTGAAATGGAATGCTTGTTGAGGGACAGTGTGGAGAGGATGGTTTAGTTGAGATAGTGATGAGATAGTGAGGAGCCCTCTTTATTAGGACATAAATTTGAGCAGAGACTTTGGTGATGAAACAAGAATTTATAGGAAGATTGCATTCTGGGCAGAGAGAAACAAACGTGTAAGACCACTAAGGTGGGAAGAAACTGGACTTGTGCATAAGATAATAATAAAGTTGATGTGCCCTGGATATAATAAACAGAGGGAAGAGGGAAAAATTTAGAAGATCTGGAAGGGGCTGCTCTGATATGAGAGAAGTCATTGGCCCCATTTAGATATGAGATGATATGATTCCATTTAGGCTTTCAAGATTATTTTTGTGGGGACATAAGAGATGCCTCATTGGTTTTCCAGAGAATTGGAGTTCAGTTTCCAGCACCCAAGTAGAGTGGCTCACAACCACCTGTAACTCCCACTCTAGAGGATCTGGATGCCCCCTTCTGCCTTCTGTGGACACACACACACACACACACACACACACACACACACACACACACACATACACACACACACACACACACACTTACATTCTGCAAACATAAATTAAAAGTAAATCAATGCATCTTACAACTTTTCAAAGGTATTATTCTTTCTTTTCTTTTTCCCTCCTTTTGTGAGATGGCTCTCATCACATTGGCCTCAAACTCATAATCCTCCTGTCTCAGCATGCCAGTGCTGAGATTATAGGCTTATAAAACCATCCCTGGTTTAAAATATCTTTTGAGACAGCTTGTCTGGAGAGAATAAATGGAAATAGCGAGTCCAGTGAACATCCTGTACCAATAAGATAAAATGTATCAGGGCCTTGGATCTGGCATCTGGAATGACAGTAGTGCAGAATGAACTACTTGGGGCTGCTCCCTGGGTTTTGTATCTGTGCAGCCTACCTGGGAAGCTCATGCGAAGTGAAGAGAGTGAGTTAGACCCTGCCATCTAGATACTTGGAACTTGTCCATCTAGATACAAAGCTCCACAACTCTGTGATGGGTCTTGAACTCAGTTCTAGGCCAAGGGCAGGATCATCTCTACTCTGTCCTCATGGATCCTTCAGAAACATGGAATACAACAAATATCCGAAGATCTGATAACAATACAATACTCAAAGTCTAAGAGTACTATATGATCTTTCTGACATGTTACAACAAATATGTAAATGCCAGATAATCTTTTTTTTTTTTTTTGGTTTACTGCCAGGTTTGGGGTCCTTTAAAAATCTCCTTTAGCAATTTCTTCTGTCCCAAATTTTCAGGCAGACATGAACTTGGCAGTTTCTATAGAAATGAGGAAATTACAAGGCAGGGTGAACTGCTCAATGACTAGATTTATCTTTGAAATGCATTTTCTCTTCATTCTTTCTTCCTTGTTAATTATAACTTTGAACATTTGAATAGCAGATAAGTTGACAGAAGGATTTGCCCCCTCTGGTTGAAACAATCATAATATAGTGAGTAGTTCTTCCAATTGTGTGACCCCAGACCGTGATAATTAGAATTGTGTTTTTCCTAGCAGGAGAGTGTAAATGCCTCAAAATGCCTTGACAGTGTTTGAAACGATGGCAGTCACATGAAGACAGCTAGTAGCAATAGAAGACACACTAAAAGATCTTTAAAATTTCAAATAGGGCCTGGGGTAGAGCACTGGTGTAGCTCAGTGGTAGAACATTTGACTGGCATGTTTAATCCCCAGTACCATCAGAAAAAACAAAAAAGGAAATGGAAGTTTGTGATCAAAGGTTGTCATAGTTGCACAGTGTCATTTGCAGTTAAGTCCTTCTGACCAGAAAATTCAGTTATGGGGAGGAATTGTGCCTAGAGATTGTACTCAGTGAGCGGTTAAAATAATTAATGGTGTGTATCACTGTATGTCTCCTTTTGTGCACATCTCCATCACCATGTGTGTTTCCAAGAGGAGTTAATGAACATGAACATTTGGAAATGACTACCAAAGCAAAGAATGTTCCTTAGCACCCATCTCCACCCCTCTGAGAATGAACTCTGCTAAGTCAGAACAAGGTTTTCAGGGACTGCAAGCAGCATCTTGTCAGTGAGATGGGCTTAAATGATTGCAACATCATTTGCATGTAGTATCAGATTAATCACTGACCACAGTCAGGACAGATCTGAGATTAGTGATACTCAATGATGTCACCTGTTACCAGTCCATATGTGTCAATCTCAGGAGCTTGATCCTATATCTCATTTCCATGGGTTCACTGGCATTTGAAATTTACTTTTTTTCTTATATCCTGCACCCTTTTGTTTGTATAAATCGAATATCACATAGTCAAGGCTGGCCTCAAGTTTGCTATATGTTGGATACGTTGGAAGTTGTACTGTAAACTTCTTGCCTCCATCTGCTGACTGTTGGAATTAGAGGCATACATTACCACATCCAGTTTTATAGGGTTCAATAATGGGGTTTAGGACTCCATACATGCTAGAAAAGCACTCTACCAAGGGACCCACATCCCCAGTAGCTTTTATCATGTTTCATTTGATTTCAAAACAACCAATGCTCTATCATTTAAGAATATTAGCCATTTGTCTAATATAAACCATAAATATCTTTCTGATTTTAGATGTATATAATTTTCTCATATAGATCACTTTAGTTTGTACAAATGCAAAGCACTCAACTGTTCCTTTATGGTTCCAACTTAAGATCATATTTAGAGACTCTCCTACCAACCCAAAATTTGGAAAATACTTACCTTATTTACTATAGGCTAAAATGTCTTTCGTTTTTCTTAACAGATAAACAGGTAAAAGTGAATGACCTTAAAGCAAAGGAAGATACATAAATTCAAGTTTATGTTTTTTAAAAAACTATTAAATTTACTTATTTATTTTGAGGAGTGTGCATGTGCATCTTTGTGCGTGTGTACATGTATAAAATTGTGTGTGTGCTGTGGGTTCTTGGGATTGAATTTAGGGCATCAGGCTTAGCAATAAGCGCCTCTACTCCCTGAGCCATCTTGCCTCACCCAAGTTTATATACATTTAATGATGATGTTTAACCTCATAAGACTTTGGATCTAAGGTAGAAGTGAGATGTATACAGTAGGTTTATATACATATTTAAAGACAGAATGAAAAGGGGGAATTTTAAATGATGAATTTTTAAAGATTACAAGGTTTTGAGTGATTTGTAACTAAACACGTTGCTTTCCACATGACCACACAGTTAACAGCACTGTGACAAACCATGCACCACACAGGACTCTGCAGGCACATGTGTCTACTATCCCAATTAATGCATGCCTATCACTAGCCAACAGCAGAACAGTTAGTGGTGTTTACATCTGCCTCCCGAATTGCACCTTTTCAGCGATGTGGTTACATGCTCACATGTTTACATAAATGGAATGTTCTCATGATATTCTATTGCCCAGAGAAAATGCCTAGTGAATTGCTTAATGATCCAAAGTATGACAAGAATAAAAAGAAACCAATGATTTGCTTACTGGATGCAGCAGCACAGTCACGGTGGAGGGCATGTGCTGAAGAGATAAATTATGCACTAAAGCCATTGCTCTTGTTCTACTCCATATTTAGACAGGGCAGTTTATGCCATCCTATAAAAAGCATATTGTGACTGAGAACAAATGATATTCTTACATACTTTCCCTACAAGGCACAGTATGGCTCTTTTTAAACACAAATGCAATTGTCTTTATCAAACTAATGACATGCAATGAAAATATCTAGAGTAAGAAAGAAACACGGACTGTATCCCTGTCCCTTTTCATCACTATCAATTTCAAGTGTTAAATTTCCAAGGTAAACTTGATGAGATTAAATGTTCCCAGAAATAATTCAGGCAAGCCAGTGCAGGCTTTCATACAGCTTACAAAAACATCCAAGAGAAGAGTTAGTCTACTTTTTATATTCTGTCCAAATTCTTTCTTTTGGAAAAATAGCCTCTCCTTAAAAATGCTTGGAAACCCTATCTCTAAATGCTTGAGAATGGTAGTTTTGGACTGGGGAGATGGGCCAGTAAGAAAACCCTACACAAAACTTGCAACAATGAAATCAATAATAAAAAATATCAGCCAAACAAACATAACTTTTGCTCAGTACAGTAAGTAGTTCATGCCTGTTATCCCTGCATTTATGAAGTTGAGGCAAGAAGACTGTGAATATGAATTATCCTGCACTACATGGTTCCTGGACAACTACATTATTAATTAAGAATTTGTTTAAAAAAACTGAAAAAGAAAATAGAACTTTACTTTTTTTACATAAACAAAGTGAAAACTAAGCAGTAACAAAATGAATAGACTTTCTGTTTGGAGAAAGTGAAAATTTAGGAAAGAATTATTAATAATTACAATAAGAATAAATATGTCTAGGTGGAAGTTTACAGTGTGTTCACTTGCCTGAAAATGACTTTTGGGGCAAGAATTCATAACAAATGAATTAAGCCATACTTTGGATCATTTAACTAGAATTAGGTCTTCCTTTGTGGTTTGCTTTTCTAGGGGCCAGAGAAATTATGGTTCCATTGGTGCATGGTGCAGGGCTGATGTGGATGTTCTGAACCTTTAATACAAAGTTGGTGAGGTTTCCTAGTGTCCAAAGAAATGTGGCTATGGCCTCTATTATCTGAGGTCTCAGAAGAATGTCTTTTTTGAAGTCTCTGGCCTCAACTGTCATCCCCATTCTTCTCTCCTCAGGGTATCAAGCTCTTCATGTCCACCTGAAGCAGAAGATGGAGGAGCAAAGAGTCTTCTGCAGACCAATGGGTTCTGGAAAGTCATATGGCAGCAACAATCCATGTTGTGACCCTTTGTAGTCCAACACCTAGTAGCTGATTTTTCCAGTTTCATTTCTACCATGATAAAACATCCCCACAAAAGGCAATATAAGGTTAGGAAAGGGTTTATTTTAGTTTATAATTTCAGGTTATAGTCCAAGGATAGCAAGGCAGGAACTTGAATTAGGTCATTTTTATATCCATAGTTAAGTGCAGGATGAAACAGATGCACCCACGCTACCTCTTCATTTGCTGCTGATTATGCTCAGCTTTCTTCATTCTTATGCAGTTCAGGCCCTAGCCTAGGGAATAGTATCACCCATATTTGTCTGGGTCTTCCTCCATCAGTTAACAACACAATCCTCCAGACACATCCATACATCAACATGACCTAGTTTCAATTCTTTAACTGAAGCTCTCTTCTCTGGTGATTCCAGGTTATATTAAGTTGCCAGCTAAAGCTAACCAGCACAGTGACACTATTTCCAGATGGAATCCTTTTCTCAACTTTGACATACCCACTGAGATGCTAGTTGAACATGTTGAGAAACAGATTGTAAATTTCTAAATAATAATTTCCCTTTCAAACAAATAAATGACTGACGAACTTGGCTGTCTCCATGCCTCTCTAGCATGCCTGATAATGGCCTTGATTCTCTACATTTACAAGGAAGACTTGAGAACCAATCCCTGATTAGTTCCTATTTAATTTTTATCACTACTAATTCCTATCAGTACCCCCAAACAGTCTCCACAGAGATATTGCTCATTGTTCTAATAGGAAAATGCTGGAGACTAAGTCATCATTATACATGATTATTCCTGTTGATTGACAAGGAGGTTCTAGACTTAGGTCTGCTAAAACAGAGGCCACAAGAAACACTTGTTTTCATCATGAAGACAATTACACTTCTGTAGAATTGTGGATGGGAGGCCATCCCCAGGACAGCTGAGAGTTATGTGTTAAAGATGATGGAAATGTGTTGAGTCACCAAGTCAATGGTAGAGGGAGAATCTGCAAAATTCTAAGACAATGTCAATTTTGGTTGATTTCCCCCCAACTCTTAGAGTTGAAATCCAGGTGAGTAAACCAATCTTTTGTTAAAGTTCTTCATGGGCAGAATCTACAGATGGCAGGTGAAACTTCAACCTTGTAGCTAAGATCAGTCTTCTCAGCTTCAGAAGGAAACTACATCAGAAGATGTTACCTTGGTCAGGGTCATAGACGTGTAAAGTCCTTTATAAGAGTGGACTCCTTCAGGCTCATATGTGAGGATGGGCAGTGATGTGACATGCTGAGGTGTGCTGTGACAGTATTAAGGCCAGATGAGTAGCAGAGAAGTCAAAAGTGACTGCTTCATCTCTTCTCACTATGAGCATATTTCCATTTGCCCACTGCCTTGTACAAATAGTCTGCGACCAGGGAAAATGCAGAGAGAACAACTTTATTGAACTTGACCTTTTAGTTGATGGCATTCAGCCGAGGCTCTCTCTAAACATTACTATGGTCTGCAAATAGCTGCCCTACCTACATGACATTTTCTGTGGACAGCTCATATCTAGGGATTTGTACATAATTTTCTAGAAAAACTCAGCTACAAACTAAAGGAAGGGTCATTCTGAAGGGCCATCCCTGCTTCAAATCTGATAGTACCAGCTGAGGCTTTTCTGGAAAATACACCTGTTGTGGAGCTATTCCTTTAAGAGGAAATATTCTGTTAAAGTTTCAGGAAATAAATAAAACTCACAAGTCTCAGTAAGCCCCTGAAACTAACAAGATTCACAGACCCATCTCAGAGCATGTGAAAGCAATAATTATTACTAGGAGAGGAGATTCTAGGACCAGCCAAGTTGCCTGTCAATTATTTTGGGATCTCCAGGGATATAGCTTGCATAGGTCGTCATCTGTGATGAGGCAGCTTTTTTTTTCTTTTTTTTTTTATATTTCAGCTGACTTTGAGCTACCAGTGCTTCTTTAAGGAAACCTTCACTCACAATCCTTTAAGTAACCCTAGTCAGCTACTTGGGCTTAGGAAGCTAGACTTTGGTAGAATTATTTATTTATTTCATCTGTTGTCTATGATCTGTCCAGAGTTAATGGATATTTGTTCATGTCTCCCCAGGAAAAGCAATGCAATAGCATTATAATAGCTCCCAATTCCTCTGTTTGCTTGCCTTACTGCCTTTCCTGCCTTTTGAGTGTTCATACCAGAAGTTCACCCCAGTAGATTTCATATAAAGACCCATCTTAGAACACGTATTTCAGAAAATACTCTAGGACAGGTTAGATATACAACAATCACAGTAGGGGATTTAAATGCAGAAGCTGAAGGTAACAGTGTGACAGTGTGAGGCAGAACACATCATTAAAGCAGTCGATAAGAACAGAGGTCCTGTACACAAGCTAGCTGGGACCACATCCAGGCTCTGTCGATTACTACTTCTACAATTTGCTTCCACTTTTTTTTTAACCTTTATAAACCTCTGTTTCTATAACTCCACCACCATAGAAATATTAATAGCACCTAGATCACTGAGTTATAAGAAGGGTAACATAATAAAACACCTGAAAATAGTGTAGACATTTCCTGGCTCAAAGTAAGAATTATAATTGTATAATTGAATGAACTAATGAAACAGAGTAGATACAACATTATTATCCTACCCTGCCTTGTCCTTTGTTCCTTTTGCCTTGAGGATTTGTTTTATATTTCTCTTTATATTAGTCTTTGTTGCTCGGTGAATATGATTTTATTATACTCCTTTTTGATTCCCATGAATGGCTAAACAATAGGAAGGATAAACCTGCTTCTGAAAATTCCTACTCACAGACATAAAAGCTAATGTAAAAAAATTGAATTTAGAATACAGTTGCTTTTATTTCTTAATAATTTTTCTTTTCCTTATAAACTTGAAGACAACTCCTCTGTTATAGGAAAGGAAACATTACTGGAACGTAGCTCAGTGTGTCACAGCTGTGGTTCGAATATGTCCACCATAGGGTTTGTGTGCTGGGAGCTTGTTCCTTAGTGTGGTGATATGAGAGGTGATGGAATATTTAACATGTAGAGCTCATAGGAACATCCTCAGGGATACTTCCTTCAAACGAGATTGAGCATGGTATCCTGGAATGAGTTAGTTGTCCTCTCAAGACTTATTTGTGATAAAAAAGAGTAAACCTGGCCTCTTGATCATGCTCTAGATTCCTGCATCTCCATGGGAATTCTTCTTGCATGACTCTGCTACTATGTGATGTCGTTAACTGTTTCCACACAAGCTCTCTGGTGACATATTGTTGGACTTTCAGCCTCCAAAACCAAACTAAAAATTTAATAACATCTTTTCCTTACAAATTACCCACCTCAAATGTATAGTTACAGTAATGGAAAACTGAGAAATAAAATCATATATTAAAACCAATCATGCTGTGGCTAGAGAGATTGCTCATTGTTTAAGTGTGTGTAGTGTGCTGCCTTTGTAGAGGACTTAAGTTTGGTTCTGGGTCACTAGATTTGGTGGCTCACAACTAATTGTAACTCCAACTCCAGAGCATCCAATGCCCTCTTCTGGCCTCCACAGGCACATGCATTTAGATATGCATACCCCATACACACATATACATATAAATTTTCTTTTAATCATATCTTTGTTTAGTGCACACTATTCTTCATGATCAGTATTTGATTAGTGACTATTTTTTTTTCTACCCTAATCTCAAGGGGTTTTCCTGGCAACAACTGGAGACATTGGGACTTGTCATAAGTTGGGAAAAGATCTACTTGTACTCTAGAAAGAAAAAGAAAGAGATGCTAAATATCCTACAGTGCACAGGACAGCCCCTCACAAGAAAGAATTCTCCTGCCCCAAACATCAGTAGGGCCAACACTGAAAAACTGACCTAGATGTGCGTATAGCATGTGCTTATTCTCTATAGCCTTTGCGCTTGTTGGCTGAGTTTTGGTCACCAGATTTTAAAACTCAAGGTATGTTAAAAATATACTAAACATAAGCATGCTTAGAATTATTTTGATTACCAGGATCCTAATGAGTTCTATCTGATGGCAGCATTGTCCCCTGCCCAGTATAAGGGATTTAAATGCAGGAATTGAGAGTGTCATGATAGTTTGTTTAGTGAACACTATCAATGCACTGTGGGTAAAAACAGAACTCCTGTAAACAGGCTAGCCAGATCCATATCAAAGCTCTGCCAATGACTACTTCTAAGATTTTGTTTCCAAGTTATTTAATGTTATACATTTCCATTTCCACAACTCCACCATAGGAATTATTAATAGCAGCTAACCTATGAATTAGAAGGAAGGCTACAAAATGTAACACTTGAAAACAATATAGACATTTCCTGGGTTTTCTCCTCTTTCTGATATGCACATTGACAATGTGATCTCTAGGTTCTTGTCTACTGAGGTAGTGTAAGTAGAAAGTCAGATCCCTTGGAGTTGTATGAGTACACATGTTGGAATAGTCAGAGGGCCTATCCCAACTTAATAGTGTTGTGTGTGCAGTTTGAACTGTTAAGAGATAAGCACTCTCCAAAGACAAGTAGTACATGTCTTCATATTATCCTGTCTTCTTTACAATGCTAATCTGAGTTGTATGATGCCTGAAAAGAAATGATGAGATGAATATCTCAGTGTGGTTAAAGGTACTCTCTGAAATCTACATGAATGCTTCTCTCCACCATTAGCCTTGAGACATGGCATCCTGGCTCCACAATATCCCTGGGAATTGGCAGTTTCAAAAATTATCTTTAGATTCATTGAACCCCTTCTTCTCTGTGGTCTATAATAAGGTGGGAAGCAAAGAGATGGAAGCACTAAAGACTGGACAGTGGAAGAACAACAGGTGAACTTTGCTGATAGGAATGGAAGGCAGGGAATTTCTATCCATTACAGTACAATTCAAGAGTCACCCTAACTACATGAGATCCTAGAATTTTGTATATAGGAAAATCTGGTCCACTGGCCTATTTCTTTCTGTCAAAATTTATTAGTGCAGACTTTATTTTGCCCTGGAGATTTCTCTATGAAATCTAAGAGAACTATCAAGGACTTTCAAAGATTTTACTTATTTATTTTTAGTTTTTTTGTGTGTGAGTTAATGTGCAAGATGTGAGTGAAGTACCCTTGGAGGTTAGAAGAGAGTAGAAGATCTCCTGAAACTAGAGTTATGAATGGTCATGAACAGCCTAATATGGATGTTGGGAACTGAACCTTCATCCTCTGTAAGAGCAGCAGGTGTTCTTAATCACTAAGCCATCTCTCCAACCTCAGTCAAAGGCTTTTAAGCAGAGTAAAAATGATGTAACATGACTAGATTCTGATTTCCTAAGATTACAGCAAAACCATGTTAAAAAAAATGATGGGGAAACAGGGTTAACAACAGGGAGATCTATTATAACTTCACTGAGGGGATCCAGGTGAGAAGTGGTGAAGGCCCAGACTTAAGCAGCTTCTGTGTGAATGGAAAAGAAGAGACAAATTAAGAAGTCTCTACAGAATTAGAATGCACATTCTTGCCAATCCATCAAATGTAAAGGTGTCGAATAGGTCTGGGTACAATGAAGTAGGAAATGTCTGGATATCTCCAAGAGGTTGAGATTAGCTGACAAGGTGGGTGTTAATGCCACTAATTAAACAATAAAATCAGGGTCAGTCCCCTAAGGAGAAAATGACAAATGGAATGAGATGTTGACATGGAGGTGACTATGGAAACCCTCAGCTGAGATAATGAGAACGTTGATTCAATAAGCAGGTTTGCTGCTTAGCAGAAATAGCTAGCATAGAAAAGTTTGAGGTCATTAGAATATAATAATGAACAAATATAAAATATATAAAATGACTTGCCATAGTCTTAAACAATTATAAAAGAAGATTGAGACTGTCTCCTGATATAACTACAGTTCTGTGTGAGAACTATACCTTTACAAGAAAATCCCCTGTTTCTCCTCTCTCTCTCTGTCTCTCTCTCTCTCTCTCTCTCTGTGTGTGTGTATGTGTAAGCTAGAGGTCACACTGAGTGTCTTCTAATACGGCCTTCCACATTAGAAGGTCTATCATTGAACCCAGAGCTCACTGATTGGTGGGACTAGCTGGTCAGGAACTCTATGACTCTACCTAACTCTGCCTCTTCCAGCCTTAAAGTTACAGAAGCCTATATCCATGCTGATTTTTACATGAACATAGGTGAGCTGAAGTCAGGTTCTCATGGTTACATAGCCCTTTATAGACTGAACTATCTCTCCAGCCCTAAACATGTTACATTTTACTTGCTCTTGTTTCATAACTTATACTTTCAATATTTGTATTGTATTTATTTGTATTGTATTTAGAGTTGATCATTGCTATAATTCATGCTAGCAATGCTATGATTTTTATAATTTTTAAGTAAACAAATTACAGGAGAGATTATGTGCTCAGGTTGTTCTCTTGGGATATTTTTGATGTGATCTTGGATATGGAGAGGGTAGCAAGTGGGATTGGGCAGACTCTATCAAATTGGTCTTCAGTCAGAATCTAATCCACTTGGAAGGAAGAACACCCACCCGTGTAAAAGTTAATGCATTTGCATGAATGGAAATTGATTGAATTGATTTTTGAGGTGCTCGTTCATTTACTGCCATTTCAAAACTCAATACCATGGAATGTTCTAGAATAGGGTCATTATAAAGAGCAACAGGGAAAAGAAAATAAAAAGTTGTTCTTAAAGCATGAAGATCCTGCATTTGCAAAACCTTTCATTACACAAGGTTTCAGTGAAATTTGAAGTTTTAATTTAATCATAAATCTATAACATTCAAGTAATCTTGTCCTTTCCAGTGCTAAGAAATCTATTCTTCCATTGGTGTGTGAAAGATGTACGTGACCAATAGCTCTGAACACTAATAGCTTCGCTTGTTTTCCCTTCATGCGTCTGCAGCATACTTTGCAATTGCCCAAAGGACTCTGAGGAGCATTGCTAAGCACATTTAAGAATGAAACACTAAAATCCTCCTAAATCATGATGCCAACATGATAAACCACCAGTGGCAAACATACGCATCAAATTATGACACAGGGCTTTCTTTATTCCATTAAAAAAATAAGAAGAATCAATAATTGAAATTTGTATTCAGACATTGCTATTTTTATTTTTTTATTGATTAAATCTGTTCGTTGACAGTTTCACACATGTGTAGAGTGAATTCTATTTTCTTTAATTCCTTTATCTGTTCTTATCTCCCTTCCACCCCTGTAATTCTCATTTCTTCCCAACAGGCCTCTTCCCACATTCATTCTTGTTGTTGTTCTTCTGTTTTGTGACCCTCTGATTTTAACTGGGACCATCTGTGTGGTCATAAAGTTGGAGCCGGGTAGGTATACAAATGTAGGAAATGACTGTCCCTTCCTTAGAACTCTCCTGTTGACTACCCATAGTTCAGTGAGGTGGGATGGGTGCCCATAAATCCCTCCCTGATCCATGATTGGCTGTTGACAAGCCTGGTCTTGAATTTTTTTAAAGGGTCTCTTTACAGTGGTGATAATTAACAACAACAACAACACTAACATGCTTAAACAGTATGCGTTTGTAATAGTTTTAAGCATAGTAAATGATTTCAGGAGGCAATGTTTCATGATTTTTAAATTGTGCTGTAGACCTATAACAAATAAAGAGGTGTGTATGTGTATTCAGCTTACTAAAAGGATCAAAACAGAGAACTAAGTGCTGTGGGATGGTCTGTATGCCAAGTGTGTTGCTGATTGGTCAATAAGTAAATCACTGATTGGCCAGTGGCCACGCAGGAAGTATAGGTGGGACAAGGAGGAGAATAAAGCTGGGAAGTAGAAGGCTGAGTCAGAGAGACACTGCCAGCCGCCACGATGACAAACAGCATGTGAAGATGCCGGTAAGCCATGAGCCAAGTGGCAAGGTATAGATTAATGGAAATGGATTAATTTAAGCTATAAGAACAGTTAGCAAGAAGCCTGCCACGGCCATACAGTTTGTAAGCAATATAAGTCTCTGTGTTTACTTGGTTGGGTCTGAGCGGCTGTGGGACTGGCGGGTGACAAAGATTTGAACTGACTGTGGGCCAGGCAGGAAAACTCTAGCTACAACTAAGGGTGTAGTTTAATGGTAGAATCCTTGTTTAGCATGTTTGAAAGCTCATATTCAAGGCCTGCATAGCAAAATAAAACATAAACAAAGGACATGAGCTATTTCTTGATTCCTCTCTTATATAGCAGAAATATTACAGGACACCAGAAGAAATTCAAGCAGCCGGCACATTGTGTCTCACTGGGGTATGCCATTTGAATCTTGGTAGGGCTATATTCTCTTTTGACCTCCTTGGGATGACAGCTTGAAGTCTTCACAGTCCTTATGCTTCTGCTGCCAGGTTTAGACCATGCAGAATTGTATATATCTGCACCCTGCCCATGCCATGGAAGAAGGGTCTTCCATGTTGGCTAAAGAATGACTTAAGCAAGTACCTATGTCCTTATGAGAGTATGGTTCTCTTCTCCACAGAGCAAACATGTGTTCTCTTGTCCGCAAATGCATTAGTATGATATCTCTGACTCCTTAGGCTCTGGTGATTCTCATTGATTTTTTTTTGTTGGTTTGTTTTTCCTTTTCTAGAGTTTAAAATATATATCTAATATCCATTATTTTCTCCCAAAGAATGACAAAAAGTGATAGAGGAAAAGGAGACCCTGGACGGGAAGCTGCTGCTGTGCAAGGCATATAAACACATTTCAAATCTAAGAACACATTTAATCTTCATAAGGATGTTGTGAGACCAACGTCATTTCCATTTCACACACGATGAAAGCCAAAACGACAGCAATTAAACAGAGTGTTCTATTTCTATAGCTAATGCCGAGGCCGGCAAAATTCACCCCCTTCCGGCATCAGAAGTCATTCAAGTTGCATTCTTTTACAGACAAGTTCCAAATGATTTTAACTGCAGAATCATCTTTATTATACTATTATCAATAGTAATTACTCAAAATCCATTACTGGTTTGTATGTATACAGTTAAGGATCTCTTTATTCTTGTGAATGGTTTTTATGTAAATGAAGATTTGGGAAGAACTGAGTTTGTCATATTGTCCCAAAGTTTGTTGCATAAATATGATCAAAACTTGACTCTGCTTTACCCAAGTGTGAAGTCATTAGCCCAGCTAATAACTGATGTGCACAGCAGATGGATCCTTGTGTTGACAGTGAGTTGCTTAAAATAAACCCTTCATCTCCATTTGAGGCCACCCTCTGCTGTGTGTCTGATGGTTAACTGTGTCTCTCCATAAGAACTTCTGTCAGTCTTCACTCATTTACAATAGCTATGTCTCTTCCATTAGTTTATAGTAACCCATGGTACCTTCTTTCTTCTTGACTAAGCCAGCCTGACAACAGGCTTCTACACTGTCCCTTCTGTTGGTTAATCTGGGAGCATTTTCCTGTCATTAATTTTCGGACCCTTGTAGATTGTGCTAACTCAGGTCATTGGTAAAACTTCCAGGCCACCTGCTAGAGCATAGCACTTCAGTCTAGTGATTTTTTTCTTCCAGTCTTTCCCTAAGATTCCAAATGAAATGCTTCTATTTGTGTTTGCCAACTTGTTCAGAGTTATGATCACTGCTGAAGCTCAAAGTACCATTTTCTCTTGATCTAATGCCCAGTTTCTAGGGTTTTGTTCACCATTATATGTCTGAGATGGTTTTATAGATGATTTGTTAAAGTTAGAAAAAAATAACAACAACCAGAAAAGCTAGTTGTCTCTTTAAGACATTAATCAAGATCTGGCTGGAAACATATTCTTAAAAGCAAGAACTTGTGATTAATTTTACCGACATGCCTTGTAAATAAAAGTAAGTACACAGGAATCACATGAAAAAATACTGCATTAGCAATAATTCCATTTCAGAGATCTCAAATATGCACTGAAATATTTTCCTGAGAAATACATTCTGGGCTGGGGATGTAGCTCACAGATGACTTCTATACCATGCACAAACCCAGAACTATAAAAAAAATCTAGATAACAATGATTCATTTCAGGGAAAAATAATCAAGGGAATTTATCAAATAGTTGTAGGCCACTGGAACTTAGAGTTTAATATCTTTATCCCTTAAGAGAATTTAAGTAAATGTATAGAAACTATATGCAGAAAGTTTATAAGCAGGTGTGTATATTAGAAAATCAAAGTGAGAGATGACATGCCTATGGAATCCAGGAGACGTCAGAGTGATGCATTTGTTAGCTAAAACCCAGGGAAATGGAGTCCAATAACTCAGGCAGGGTCTAGAAAAGTGTGTGGGGGGAAGCAAGGAAACAGACAGACAAAAGACACATAGATATATACTTATACACTTCTTAAAACTTGTGATGGTAGATCAGTTAATACTATTTTAAAAACTTCTAGAATAAAAAGCCATTACAAGTAGCATAAAATCTATGGACATTTTATTTTCAAGTGACTGAAAATTCTTTGTCTTGACTGCTGTGGTCAGTCATGAGTGTATATTGATCAAAACACTTCAGATTGTCTATTTTGTAAAATGTATGCAGTTTGCAAAAGAAAACTTTACATTAGAAAATTCTGGAAAAGCATGCCCAATAATAAAGAAATGCTTATTCAAAAAAGCGGAGGCTGAATCGTATTCAGCAGCCTTACTTTTCCCACTTATGATGATAAATTGCATAACTGCCCGTGATTGGTAGTATAATGGGCCCCCAAATAGTTCTGCATTCTAATCCTTATAGTCTGTAAATGTTAATTTACATGGCAGAAGAGACTTAGGAAATGTGTGTAAGGCTCTCAAAATGGGGAGATTACCCTGAACTACCCAGACAGACACACAGTAAACAAAATGGTCCTCCGAGGACAAGGGAGGCAAGAAGGTCTACAGGACAGGAGCTGGAAGCAACCATGAGTCAGAAGTCAGAGGTCAAAGTGATGCATTTGCTGGTCTGAAAATAGAAGGGGAGCAAGGAATCAAGGCAGGCAGGGGAATTCTAGAAACATGAAAATGCAAGAAAATCGATGCTGTAAAACTCTTGGTCACCAGGACTACTATAGCTTGTGGATTCCAGGCCAGTAAGACTATATCAGCTCTTTAGAACACTAAAATAATTAATTCCTTGTAGCTTAAGTGGGTATGTTTATAATGATGTGACAACAGTAATCATAAATTAAATTAAATTAAATTCATGACCCTAAGAAATGGTTCAAGAAAGTCGTTGTGCCCTATGGCTTGATAATTGAACTTTTCTAGATTTCTACTAATTTTGCATGTTTCCATCTCTTCAAATACAGCAGCTCAAATCTAAGCATGCTGTCATTAATGAAATATTTTTTCTACAAATGGAACCACTACTTCCATCATAACCAGGACAGACAGCAAGGCAGGTGTGTGTCTCTGTCTGCTTCCAGGGGGAATCATCATGGTGGGTGCTGGAAACAGGAAGGGGAGCCATGTGTGGACCCATATGTTTGTCAATATTATATATGGTAAGAAAAAGGCAGAATAATTTCTTAATAACTCTTAGTGTCATTACTTCATTGGTGCACACATCTTAGTCCTTCCATAAATGATTTCTAGAGGTAGCCTTGTTCTAAATATGCAAATAATATGGATATCTGGAAATTGCCTCATGATTTGCACTGCTCAAGTCACAGGCATTATTTTACAAAACGTTTCCATGATTATGCCATAATTTTATTGCCTAGATTATGTGAGCAAAATAAATTTGTATCTCCCCAAAGGATTTCAGAGATAGATTCTGCGTACTAAAGAATTTTTTCTTTCTTCTCTTCAGTAACGTTTTAAAATAAATCATTCAAATGAGTCCTGCTGCATAATGTGTTTTTTATTTAGCTTTTCACTTTTTTCCCCCACCAGTCTTGCTTGGGCAGATACTTTTAGAAGACTTTAGTAGTTGAAAATTATATGGAGCAAAACTAAAAAGATGCATTCACCACCCCCCTCCATTAATTTGCCAGCTTAATGCCTGGGTATCCAAGGAGTATTGCTACAGAAAATAGAAACCTCTGAAGATGTTAATTAAACAACTGATTCCTTTGTTTTTTGCCCTTTTCTCCCCCAAAATCAAGGTTATGTTTGAGATCTTAACCTAACAGTTGCTATTTTTTAGTCTTGAGTGCATGCTACAAAGGTTATCATTGATAAAGACTTATGACTAATACTCATGACAGTGGATTGGTCCGTCAGCCAATTTACATTGTTTACTCAATAGCTGAGGAGCATAAGAGAAGCCTCTTTTCTCAAGTTCAATGTTCTGAGCACATTGTTGTTTGCTCTTTGTGCCTTTATTTCATTCTTAGGTAATAGGCAACTGAAAATATTTTAAATAATTTTATTATTTTCAAAATAAAGCAAAGCTAGTGCTATTACTGAAGATAATGTAATAATTTGCTGAAATTATCCAATTTTCAATGATACTTTCAGTTTAATTTGTAGCTAGTTATTTTCTGAAATTAGACAGCACTAAACTATTTTAATGTGAGGTAGGTAGTTTCTGGTGAAAATTATCAGAA
This sequence comes from Peromyscus californicus insignis, assembly GCF_007827085.1. NCBI lineage: Eukaryota > Metazoa > Chordata > Mammalia > Rodentia > Cricetidae > Peromyscus > Peromyscus californicus. The sequence goes on from NW_026294606.1 coordinate 97,724,387, forward strand.
GAGCTGTGGAAAATATTAGAATGTCTATTTCATAATTTATGATAAATAATAGCATAATCAAATCTAGTCCTAAGTATATTTTCCAAAGCTTTAATTAAGCTTAATATTTTTCTTCTTCTTGAAATTCTACATACTATGTAAAACATCAATTATTTGAAAAACCTAATTTACTATTAACATACCACACATAGAAGCAAAGTTTAGAACCACTGCCCTTGCAGCTCATTATCCAAATGGAATCTGAGATCCAGGGAATGGAAATAGATGGCCTGGCTGACTCATTCCTAGGTGAGTAGGTCCACGGACACAGTCCCAGAAGGCAGAAAAGGGAAGGGAGCCTGACTCTCCACCTCCTACTCTGGGTGAGTAACCTCCAGTTCACACTCATGAGTCATGTTACACAGTTGTCACTTTTAATAGGACAACAACTAATCATCTCTTGTTATGAACTAGGTGTTTGTATCTCCCCCTAAAACTCAAACGTTGAAGCTCTTGTCTTAATGACAAATGTATTTAGGAATTGGGCCATTGGTATTTGTGAAGGATTAGATCAAGACAGTAGCGTATGGTCCTTGCAGTGAGATTGAAGTTCATATACGCAAAGGAAGAGAGACCGGAGGCTCATACGCTGTCTCTCTCTTATCTACCCCGAGGACCCAGGCAGAATGCAGCCATCTTGCAGGCATGAAGGGAGTCCTCATCAAAATACAACCTTGTCAGCTCCCTGACTAAGACGCTTGCCTCTGGAACTGTGAGAGAATCCATTTCTGTTGTGTAAGTTCCATAGGCTCTCACATTTTGCCGGGGCAGCCAGAGCTGACTACTACACTGGACAAACGAATTTCCCCAGTGCTGCCAAGAGAATAAACACTGAGCTGAGTTCCCAAAGCAGTCATTCTTTGTATGCCAGGCCAACCTGTTTCTCGGGGCTTGGAAGTCATGAGCCCATGAGGTTGTCTAACATTTGCATTGATGGCACGCCGTTTCTTAAACTATCAGCATACACTGTAAAATAATAATGCCACGAGCTAGCATTTATGGAGCATTTACACTTGTTAGGTTCTGTGCTTAATATTTTACAAAAGTTACCTCATTTAAGCCAATTTCTTGTTAATGTTCTCTGTTTTCTTTATTTTGAAAGATGACACCTTATTCCCACCCTTTTCGATGATTTCTCATGTCTGATTGAGGGTGGTGGTGAGAAAATAGCTCGACCCAGAAGAAACCTAGTTTATTCAAAGGCTACTTCAGACAAGGGCCTTTATGATTCCTTATAAAAATGTCTTGCGTAGGACTCAGTGAAAAGGGGCTTGTTGCTAAGGTTGATGACCCAAGATTGATCCCTGGGATTCTTAGGGTAGAAAGAAAAAAGCCAATTCCCCAAAGCTGTCCTTTGACTACCACACAGGTGACATGACATGCCCACTGATGTACACACACACACACACACACACACACACACACACACACACACACACAATCACAGAGAGAGAGAGAGAGAGAGAGAGAGAGAGAGAGAGAGAGAGAGAGAGAGAGAACAGATGTAGTAAAGTGTTTAAAATGCTTTGTGCAAGTAGTGTTATTTCTTGAACCTGTGTTTAAAGAGGAAACTCCACTATTCAGCACTATTTAGTATTTGCCATGAGCCTGAAGCTAGGAGAAATTGGACAGGTTATCACTATTACTGTGTTATCACTCTTTCAATGGACAATCTTCAGTAAATAATTTCATTTCTTGATCTCCCCGCCAATCCTGCCATCGGTTCATGGCCGGTTCTTGTGAGAGATTACAGGAAAGTACAAAATAATGCATACAAATGTTGACCCTGTATCTTCAAGCCAGTGTTGCAGAATAGCCTTTGGGGACAACAGGAGAAGGGAGGGTTTTCCACACAAAGGAGTCGGGAGCCTATGCCTGGTTGCTCCCCTTATCTCACTTTCAGCCTGTGCTCCAGCTCAGCAGAAGATATCTCAGGGCAGCCCGGGAAAATATTAGTAACTAGCCAGGCAAAGCAGCCTCTGCACACATTCCTAATGAGAGTCTATGGAGATAGAAGATTGATTAAAATGAAAATGAGGAGATAGAAGGGATCTAGCTGGGGTCCTGAAGCAAAGGAACTACAATCCATGGAGGAGACGAGAGATGAGTCTGTATATTACACAAACACACATTGGTGCTCCATCAGGGGAGACTGAGCAGTGAGAAAGGCCTAGTCTTTAAATCTTGGGATCTATTTCATTGAAACTGATGAAATCATATGATGAAATAATAATGTGTTTTATATATACATACATATATACTGTAGGGATAGATTTCATAAAATGAATTATTTTGACTACAGCTTATACACTGTGTTAGTTACTTTCTATATTGCTAGGAGCAAGGATGGGCTAGCTAGCTGGTTCAGTTGGTAAAGGCACTTTCGGTTAAAGCTTGATGGCTTGAGTTCAGTCCTAGGGATCTGCATGGCAGAAAGAGGGTACCAATTTCCTGAAATGTGCCATTTGATCTCCACACTGCGCAGTGGCATATATATACCCCCTATACAAAATAAATATAGCTCTAAATGCGTTACAATTTATTTTGACTTATGGTTTCAGAGAGTCTCAGTCTATCATGGAGGGGACTACATGGAGGTTTGGAGTAGACCTGTTCATGGTAGTGCGGCTTTGAAATGGAGGCTTGCTCATGTGGTAGCAGACAGAATACAGAAAGTCCAGGCTGGCTGATAGAAGACACAGGTGTACAATAAGGGGTCCACTCCTAATGACCTACTTTTGCCTGTCAGGCCCCATTTCCTAAAGATTCCACTCTCTCCAAAATAGAACTGCAAGCTGGGGGACCTCGCATTCAAAACATGAGCCTGTGGGAGAACTTTCATGGTGTCATATGCTGTGCAGAGATGCTAATGTGGAGGCTAAGGACTGCTTAGGAGAATGGCTTTCAGAATCAAGTGGACTTGACGTAAATTTCATCTTTGCAAAACACGTGAACCTCTTATAAACTTACATCATCTTAAGCTTCAGGCCTTCCGCACAGTGGAAATTATCCAGCTCCAACTGTGAGTTGTTTTTTTTTTTTTTTTTTTTTTTTTTTATTGTGTGTGTGTGTGTGTGTGTGTGTGTGGTGTGTGTGTGTGTGTATGAGAGAGAGAGAAGAGAGAGAGAGAGAGAGAGAGAGAGAGAGGAGAGAGAGAGAGAGAGAGAGGGAGGAAGGGAGGGGGGAGAGGGAGAGGGAGAGGGAGAGGAGAGGAGAGGGAGAGGGGAGAGGGAGAGGGAGAGGGAGAGGGAGAGAGAGAGGGAGAGGGAAAGGGAGATAGTGCCCATAGGGATCAGAAGAGAGCATCCGATTCCCAGAATTACAGTCAGAATTACAGGAAGTTGTATGCTCCTAAACCGAGGAGCTGGGAACTGAACTCAGGTCCTCTGGAAATAGCAGCAAGCGCTTTTGCCACTGAGTCATCTCTTTAACCCTGCAGCTTCGACTTTCCATTGAGAAGATGAAAATGATAGCCATACAAGGCACATCAGGCATGTTAATATGAAGATATATGACATACTCTTTAAAATATTTGATACTATTGGTACTCTAAATTTATCTGCAATTCAGGAATAATTTTGTTTTCTAAAAAATAGATACCACAGGGAGGATATTGCCACATTAGTTCCTATCTCTTAAGAAGCAGACACTTGTACCCAGAATTAAATGCAAGCTGCATATCTTGAAATTGATTGCAGGAAACATCATAAGAGGTCAAGAATGAAAGATGCAGAAGGAGAAGGAAGCCACCATGGACCTTATCCAGCATGCCCTACAGCTCAGCTCTGCTGGGAAACTATGTACAGTGAGGAATATGCACCCTTGGCTTCCCCAACTGAGGCTATAAGGAAGCTAGACTGCACATCTACCACCATGGACTCTGTTTATTACCAATTCCCTGACAATCCAAATTCCGGCCTGTTATGGCAGAATAACCTCCAGAGGCAAGGGAAAAAGAAATATGACAATGGGAGGCTGCTTTGCATTCATCCTCTAAGAACAAATAACTGCGTATTTAGTGGCTTGAAATAATCACCACTTAATATGCTGCTCTCCTGTAAGTCAGAAGTCCAAGGTCACTAGGATATTCTGAATGTCCACCACTTGTATTCATTCCTGCAGACCCCAGGGATAAGTCCATCTAGGTAGAGTGTGGGCTCCATTTTGTTCTATTACAAGAGTGAGTTCCTTTTATTTCTGCTCCCCCACCACCAGCTTCCCAGAGTGATGATGAGCTAAATATCTATTTTCTTATGTCTCGTGTGTGCATGTAGGGGGTGTCCAGAAGTCAACCTTGGATGTCAGTCTCAGGAGCCATTCACCTTTGTGTGTGTGTGTGTGTGTGTGTGTGTGTGTGTGTGTGTGTGTGTGTGTGTGTAGGTGGGTGCATATGTTCTTGCTCACATGCATATAGAGGCCACAAGAGGCTGTCAGGTGTCCTTCTCTATCACTCTGCCTTATTCCCTTGAAATGGTGTCTCTCAGTGAACCTGGAAGTAGACTGTCAGCCAGAAATTCATGTGTCTCCACCTTCCATAGGGTTATAAGCATACAGGCATTCATACCTGGCTTTTGCATGGGTGTTGGAGTTTGAATACAGGTTCACATGCTTGTTTATCAAGTGATCTAATACAATGAGCCTCCTACCTTGCTCCTACCTTGGTTTTTGAGACAGAGTCTCATGCTCAGCCCTAGGACTCATGAAGGATTAGGATGGGCTGACTGGCCATCAAGCCCCAGGGAGCCTCTTGTCTCTGCTTTCCCAGGCCTGAGACCCCAGGAGTGTGCTACCATGCTTGGCCTTTCACATGGCTTCTGGGGATTGAACTCATGTCTTCCCATTTGCATGGAGAACACTTTACTAGTTGAGCAATCTTCCTATCCCTTAGTTTTCTCTTTATATTGTTTACCTTTGTACCACCGTGACAGAGGAAATAACAAAAACAATGTAAGAGAATAAGGACTTCTTTTGGTTCTTGGTTTCTGGGATTTTAGTCCATAGCCATCGTTTATGTTGATTCTGGGCCCATGGTAAGACACAACATCATGGTGATGGGAGCATGAAGAAGAGGAATGTGTTCTCCTCACTAGGCAAGAAGCATAACACAGGAAGGGACTAGGGGCCAGGTGGAACCTTCAGAGAGCCATCCCCAGTGTCTTCCTTATACAACTAGGCCCCCCATCCTAGAGTTCCCAGAACCTCCCAAAATAGTGCCACCATCCAGGGACCAAGTGTTCAACACATGAGCATATAGGGGACCTTTCGTATTTAAACCATAACATCCTTATGCCTCAAAGCTTCAGGAAGCCTAGAGTTGATAGCAACTATCTGTGAACTACAGATGTGCTGAGCCTTTCTGTTTTAGCACATGCCACCCTGCTTAGGACTCAAAGCTGTCAACAGGCCAAACCTTGAGCATCTTGAGAATATTGTGTTATATAGGGGGGAAAAGGACCACTGCATACATATTTAAGATTATAACATTAAACAGGTATTATCTGGGTGGGCTACATTTGATCATCTGAGCCTTTAAAAGCACACACCTATCTGCAGCTGATATCTAATAGGTGGGACAGAAAAGACTTAGTCAAGGCATAGGAAGGTCTTAGCCTACCTTTTGTATGTGGGAAGCTGGCTGGAGGGGGGCGGGTGGGAATAAAACACAGCTCACCCCTATAAGGCATGGAACTAAATGGAGCCAATGTATGCACCTTCCCCCCTCACACAAAGAAATATCAAATTCCAAGATGATATTTTTGTCAACAGCCAAACTATCCTGAATGCTCCTGAACTTGTCCAACGTAATATCTTAATATAGGCAAAGAATAGATAGCGTGGTCCTTCAGGTCTTCCTTGTTAATTGACAAAACACCAGTTCAACTGCAGAAAGAGGAAAAGCTACAGCGATGGACTCTTGCACACAGAAAACCTAAGACTAGAAGTATGGTATTTTGACATATGCTTTATTATTATTTTTTTGTCTATGGTCTGTAACTCATACCTCCCATAGCTCTTATTATTTAAGTGACTAGAATAATGTCAGAGTGTTTTAGGACTCAGAAAGCAAAATATCTCTCTCTGCCCTCCTGCCCTCCTTTCACCTCCTTCTTTCTCTCCCCAAGGCAGGTCATAAAATTTCTCTTTCTTAAGCTGGGTCACAGGAACTAAAAATACATGCTAGCCTTTCTCCCTTCCTACTCTGGAGACAGTCAGAAAGAAGGGCTCTGATGTGTCATCTCATATGAAACTGCAAGACCCACCATTTCAGAAGGGGCCCTGGCCCAGGCCCAGAAGGAAAGAACGCTGCAAAGAGAGGGTGTGAGGAATCTGGACAGGCCTTGTTGGCTTTCCCCACTCAGCCCATTAGCATCAAATCAGATCCTTTCTGTCCAATCATGACTCTCCATGATACGTGGACTTTTTTGGGGACTATGCATTGAAGTCTCCAGAGAAACCAAAGAGGGCAGAGAGCAAATAGAGACCCAAGCCTATTAAGGCTGGCAAGAAGTTGCTTGTCTACAGGGAGGGCATACTTGACCTGCACAGAGGTGGGACTCTGTGCCCAGGATCTTACCAAATCTCACTCTTGTGTTTTCCTTCATCTGCTTGCTGATCTGTATGATTAAAACTGTCCTTTATAGTGATGCAGTAACTGGAAGCATAGCATGATCCCTGAGTCATGTGAGCCACTTAGAAAATGATTTTACCTCTAGAAGGGGATCTGTGGGAACCCTAATGTCTAGCTAGTTGCTCAGAATCTCAAACAGACCTGCCACTAGCATGTGTAATGGCGTAAGGTCTTAGGATGGAGTTCTTCACTTGTAGAGCCAGATATCACCTCTTGGTGAGGTCCTGTCAGAATTAAATTGAATTAGAGGGGTCCCACCCTGTGACCATGGCAGAAATGAATGTCTGTTTTCTGAAGTGACAAATCTCACACACACACACACACACACACACACACACACACACACACACACACACGCTCTGTACTATGTGCATACAGCAGGAGACAGTGAGTTAAAATGTCCCTATTTTTCACTCTATATCTTCAGAACAAACGTCCAGAATTTACATAAATGTATACGTTATTCATGGTGTATGGCCAGGAGACAGCCATTGAGATGTCAAAACTTACATGGAAGTGGAGCGAATTGATTCCAAGATGTTTTCATAATGGAGCCTGGTGTATGATACATTAAGAACCACCTCCGAGACTCTGGTCTGACAGATATTTCTGGAATAGATTCATTCCAGATGCTCTTTGAGGCAGAAAATAATAGTGGATGCACTTGTACCCATTCCAATTTATCTCCACAAATGTTTTTCCTCTATTTGTGATCACTTGAAGAAGTCTTCATCATATCCATCACTAACCAGAACAATGCAGACCCAAACCCCACCTTTCTGTGGGTGACTGCTGAGTAGCATTTTATTTCACCTCTGAACATTTCTTTTTTGATGTTTTATGTGTAAAAGTAGAGTGGGCTAAGTACCTCTTCTGCAATTGTAACAATACTGTACTCAAGGTACCACTGAGACCCATTAAAAATTATCCCAAGAATGTCTGAAGTTCCAGCAAACTGAGAAATAGTGCCATAATGAGCATGGCAATTATCCAAAGGGGCGAGGGGCAAGGAAACTCTTGAATAATAAAGTAAGACTTCCTGCTATGTACCCCCAAACTCAAGATGGTCTTTGCTCCCCGTTTCATCCACAGAATAAATAAATGATAGATAGATAACAGATAGATGATAGGTAAGTAGATAGAATGATTGATAGATAGATAGATAGATAGATAGATAGATAGATAGATAGATAGACAGAATGATAGATAGATAGATAGATAGATAGATAGATAGATAGATAGATAGATAGACAGAATGATAGATAGATAGATAGAATGATAGATAGATGATAGATAGATAGATAGATAGATAGATAGATAGATAGACAAATAGATAAATCAGAAATCAAAACCATAGCCTCTGCAATGCTTTTTATACTACCAACAAAACCACAACTCTTTTCTGCCCCCCGAATGGCACTGAACATTTTCATGGCCATTGTGCAGCCTTCCACAAAGCCAAGTCACCTGTTTCATGGTGTATCTGAGGGTTTGTTCCAGCCGTGCATGTGATTGACCCTCCTCTCGCTTCAGGAACATACTAAAGAAAATGTTAGTGGTTTTTGTCTGAGGTATCCCTGTGGCTTCATATTTGACCAGAAACTTTTTCTGACACTAAAGAATTTGCTCTTTATCCATCCTCACGTCTCTGATGTATCCTTATTTACCAGCTCGGTGGTTCACTCGGTTCTTACTCCCCCTCACGGGAAACGTCTAGAATGGAGCTGTATCACCTCAGCAGGAAGTAAAAAGAATCAAACGAGGACAAAACATCAAACCACAGAAATACCACCATGTTCTTGGCTAATTTTATCCCATGAGTAAAAATGAAAACAAAAACTACCCACAAAGTAAAATGAAATATAATGCCTGAATGCTGAACTGTAGTTTGCTTAAGGATTTAGTTGCTTATCCACAATCTTTGCCTTCCACATATGTGAAGAGAGTTTAGTAAAAACAACTGCTCCTAAAACAAAAATCACTCTCTTGTTTTTATAACTCAGATTGTATCATTGTGGTCATGGTTATTTCCAAACAATAGAGTCTGTGGTTCAAGCTATACAGCAAATGATTCTGAGTGACCTCTTTCTTCTTTTATTTTTTTTATGGTATTATGAACAGATATACCTGAGAGTCAGAAGTATGTTATTCACAATTGTTTATTTTTAAAGAATTCTTTTATTTTTATTTACATGTATTTTTATGTGTGGAGGGAGTACACGCAGGGGTGTGTGTGTGTGTGTGTGTATGCTTGTGTATGTGTATGAAAGAGACAACTGAGGCCAGGAGAGAGTATCAGATCCCCTCCCTCTGGAGTTACCCCATGAGGGTGCTGGAAACTGAACTCTGGTCCTCTATGGGGAGGGGAGAAGCAAGCTCTTGTATCTGTGGACCAATCCCTCCAGCCCCTACAATTGTATCTGGTTTACCAGAAAACTTTTTGAGGCCTTTAAGATAATACCAGTAGAGTACTGCTAAGTTCTCTCAGAAACTGAACCCAGTTGCAAACATAAGCAAGCTCATTAGCAGGTTGTGATACTGTATAAATTAAGACAGAAACTGCATCACTGTGCCATTTAGTGATGCTTTTCTTTTCAATAAATAGTTATTCTGTGAAAATGACTTCCATTTCTTAGCAGGCAATGGAGTTTAGCTGAGAAGAACTTGTGTTTTACATGTGTACTCTCAATCATCTTGTTACGGCACCAAGCCCCTATCTCTAAACATGAAACCCATGGGTGTGAAATTCGAGACTTGCACTGTAAACCACTGATTGCCAAGCAATGATTAGCCCATATTTGTTATTTCTGTGTTGTGTGTATATATGTATTTACTGCATTCGTAATCATCCAAATTCCTTAAGAGATAAGAGGACATTCATCACAAAATTCCTTGGATGGGTAGGGAAGAAAGGCTATAGCAAAGCCCTCTGGCTAACATTTTCTTTTACTGATTATGTTTAGTTACTTGAGACTGATCCTTTTTACCCACTGGCACCCCATTTTACACTCAACATTGCACATGGGGTAAGAAATGGGAATGTGAAGAAGGGGGTATACTGTAATTCAATGATGACTCCTCCATCCACCCTGGGTTTAAGAATTCGAGTCTCGCAGGCCAGTTCAATGGCTCAGTTGGTAAAAGTGCTAGCCACCAAGCCTGACGACCTGAAGTTCCAGAACCCACATAGCAGAAGGTGAGAAGAGACTCTTGCAAGTTGCCCTTTGATCTCCACCCATGAGCTGGGTCACACATGTGTATGCACATGCACACGCACACACACACACACACACACATTAATAAATATGTTAAAGCTTTCAGAACAACTCACATCTCTCCCTCTTCAGACTCCCTTCATCCACTGTCCTTCCATCCTCAACCTTCCTAATGCTGTGACCCTTTAATACAGTTCCTTATGTTGTGGTGACCTCACCCATAAAATTACTTTATCACTACTTCATAACTCTGATTTTGGTATTGTTACAAATCATAATGTAAATATATGACATGAAGGATATCTGATATGTGATTGCCAAAGGGTTGTGACCACCAGGTTGAGAACCACTGCTCTAATGTGCTACTTACAAGATACCACCACAGTGAGATCTCATCAATGATTATCCTAAAATTTAGTACTAGAAAATGTCTCTTTTGAAAAGCAGACATGTTTTCTTTAATCAAACATCAAGTAGCAAAGATTCTACTTGAAAGTAAATTCCTTAGAATTGCCAGACTCATTATATTATACCAAGAATTTTAGACTTATTCCTACCTAAACTTTACAATATTTTTATCTATGCCCAGTTTTGTGATTCTAAAGTGTGACTAAGAATATGGCTTTTTATATATGCCCTTCTAGAAGATAAATACATACATAAACATCTGTTCTTATAACCCATTTGAAGATAACCTCAAGACTGTGAACTATTTTAGACATCAATAATGATCCTTCACAAATCCAGGTTTCCTACACAAATAACTCAAAGCCAAACACAAGCACCACATTGGAGAAATGGCAACCTAGCCCTGAGCCTGCTGCTTTAGAAAATAAAATTTTAGAAGACAAACATTGCTGTTACATTAGGCCTGGGCTTAAACTTGAGCCAACTTAACACTACCTCAGTTTTCTTTTTCCTTTGGGAATAGATTGACAAAAAAAAACTTTGAGACAGAGATTTGGTGCTCTGTCCTTTGAAGAAAGAAAATAGTTAAAAAAGAGACAAGGAGACAAGAGAGAGAGACACACACAGAGAGACAGACAGAGAAAGAGAGAACTAGAGAATTCAAATCTATAAAATAATTTACAGTCACTGTACAATCTGGAATCTTCATGTCCTACTTGTTTTTATCCTCAATTAAATGCCATATCTGGTGGTTATTGGCAAGTGCACAGAGTAATGTATGGTTGAAGGTGGGATGTATGAAGGATAGGCTTTTGTTTCTGACAGCCAATGAAGATCATTTTTGGTGTTCATCAGTGAGCATTGCTTAGGTCACAGTAGGGACAAGAACATGGTCATCATGTATGCCTGAGTCCTCTCTATGATTTTCAGATCTGTGTCTCCTATGCTTGATGAATGAGAGTAAGATCTCTCAGGCCATCCATCACAAGTTCTTCTACTTATAACATCTCCCTTTTATTGTGCTGCCCAGAGCTGTCTGTGTTGCCCACTTAGTAGCTCTGCATGTAGAGTTGAGTATTTTCATAGGCTGAGGTCCTGAACCAAAGGACAAGAATCTGAAGCGAATTTGTATGCAAGTAGATAAAGCACATTCCTAGTAGACCACTGTATAATTGAAGACATGTGTGGCTAACATGATGTGGTTTTTGAATAATGTCGGGTATAATTCATTATGCACACTCTGGATATCTTAGGTTTTAATATTCTTATATTCATTATAACCACTTCTTTTTGCACATAGTGAGCCACAAGTTAATATTCAAAGCTCTGCCTTGTCTCTTTTTATTGTTAATCCCACCAGGTTAGTTCAGGTGATCATTGAGGGATTGTTATAGGAATGCTCTAGGCTTCCTAAGACACAAGGCCTTCAGAGATATTAATGAACTTTTCAATATTTGACAATCAATTTACATATTCAGTGTTAAAATTATTGAGCATCAATTGTTAAATATTTTACTACATACTAGATAATACCAGAACCCTGTCTCTAGGGAAAATTAGCAAGTTGCTGATTTACAATATACTTTTGGACAAATACAGGTTTTATAACGTATTTAACATTGAGTTTATGATCTGGGGAGTTTTCCACGCATGTGAAAAGTTAGGCTTAGACTGTTGGCAAGATAGAATGGAACTGACTGGAGGTTCAGACACAAGGCACCACACTGTCAAAAAAATTGGAACATAACTCAGGACAATAGGTGACTGAAAATGACCCTGCAGTTTTGTCACGGGGTACTGCAAAAGAGGAAAACTGTCAACACATGTGATCATAAACTTTCACATAGTCTTCTGCTTATGTCTCCACTTCCACCTAACATCTCAAGTTTCTTTACCCTGGAAATCCAGGAGGATGTGAAACTATGCTGACTTAAGCACCCTAGCCCTCAGCAGCAGTGTTTTGGAGCCTCTTAGATCTCCCGGTATCTTCTGCAGTGATGCCAACTGTGACATTGATAATTGCTGCTGACAAGGATTCTGGAACAGTCACCAGGGTAATGAAGCCGTCTGAAGCCATTAGAGAGGCTCGCCCTTATGTCTCCTCTCTGTGGGGATGTACTTAAAACAAGTCCAGCAGATGAAGTAGTTTATCAAAAGCCATTCCGTCAGGATTACAAGGAACTGTCAAAATCCAGTTGATCCATATTGGTTCATGGTTCTCTCAACATGGTCCATTTATAAAATTAGATAGAATAGGACCAGATCTCAGCATTATGAAAAAAGAATTTAAACTTTCAGTGCTTTGCAAGAATCTGAAAAGTTTGCCAAGGCTCGGGAGACTGTGTCGTGCATATGGCTTCTCTTTATCACTCCCTGAACTGCCACTTGGATTTCCATTTTAAATTATCTGGGGTGCAGAGATCCCGTTATTTCTGCACTATCACTTCTCAGAGATGTGAAATAGCTCTCATCATGGCTCCAAAAATAGAACACCCCAGACAGAACTAATGAAATGGGGGCCTTTTGAAATTAAGGTGGAAAGATGAAATGGCTTGTTTTGTTCCTAAAATAGAGGGGGCTTTTTTCCTCAAATTTTTCCTAAGAGATTGGAATATCTTAGTTAAAAAATGAAGGCTTATTTCATTACCTTAAAACAAAATTATGTGCCCAGGTGGTGGTGGCACATGCCTTTACTCCTAGCCCTCGTGAGGCAGAGGCAGGAGGATACCTGTGACTTCCAGGACAGCCAGGGCTATATTAGAAATCTGTCTCAAAAAATATGTATGGCTTATAAATAAATACAAGATTTCTGATTTTGTTCTGTATTTGCTTAGGTGCTCATTATCTTAGATGTATTCAGGGTGCAGTTGAGAACAAGTTCTATTTTTTTAAAGATTTCATTTTGAACGCTGTGTATGTGGGTGTGTAGGGAAGGATTATGTGTATATGAGTGTAGGTAACTGGGAAGATCAGAAGATCTGATCCCCTGGAACTGGACTTACAAATGGTTGTGAGCTTCCACGTGTGTTCTGGGAACTGAACTTGGGTCCTTGGCAAGAGCAGCACCTGCTCTTAACTGCTGAACCATCTCTCTAGCCTCAAAAGTTCTATCACATCCTTTCCAACAAAGAGGACATCTTCCCTTGAATAATTCGTGATGTAGTGGAAGACAGAAATAATAAATGGATACTCAAGTCTCAAATTGTGAAGCCTTTAATCTTAATCTGTATCCTAAGGATAACTTAAAAAGTAAAATTACTCTCTCTCTCTCTCTCTCTCTCTCTCTCTCTCTCTCTCTCTCTCTCTCTCTCTCTCTCTCGTGTGTGTGTGTGTGTGTGTGTGTGTGTGTGTGTGTGTGTTTATGTGTGTGTGTCCCAGAGCTGGTATTGGGAGTTACCGATTAGCTCTTATCTTTCTCCTTACTCTGATTTTAGCTTCTACAAACCCAAGAAGAAGAAAAATTATACTAAGAAGTATCAGATTAGCAGAGAAATAGACTCTGTTCCTTGCTTGAGTTGTGATGTTTAGATGTTACGAATTAAATAGATAAAAGCTTTCAAATACTAAAACTATGTGGCTCGTCCCACTTCACTTCAGATCCTGAGCAGAACATAGTCCATTGTATGTGAAGGGCAGATTTGTTTGCCATGTGGAATACCACAGACACTGGATTTTTGGATAGTTGCATGACACTGAAATTGTTATGTAAGTATCTTCAAATCCCATAGAAATTCAATATCTTATTTTCATACTAACACCAACAGTACTCATTTTAGATGATGAGGCATAGGGTTTGGGGAGGAGAAATCTTTAGATCTTTATGTGAATTTTTCCTTTTACATTTTATAATGATACTTTAAAAGGATTGAAACAAGGGAGTTAGTGTGTTATTCCAACATAATTTGGCTTAGAGCAGGTCATGAGAAGAGTAAGAATGGGGTATGATTTTTATAACACTCCTTGATCTCACCCAAAATTTGAAGAAATAGTGGAAAAGTATTGAAGAAAACTAACTCTTGACATTTATACTCTACAACAACCAGACTAGTAGTGCCATTGTTTTATTTATTATAACTAGCTTCTAGCAGTGTGACTCCACACCAATCATCTGCTCCCCCCTTCTCTGTTTGGTTCTTAATCAAGCAGTCATATTATTTTAAGATGTGTTACATTTGTTTATGCTGTGGAACATTTGTTTAATGATGCAAAGATGTGTTGCATTCTTTTACATTGCATTTATTTAATCTGTGAAGCTATGTTATTTTGCCTGTCTAAAACATCTGATGGTCTAATAAAGCACTGAAGAGCCAATAGCAAGGCAGGAGAAAGGACAGGAGGGGCTAGCAGGCAGAGAGAAAAGTTAGGAGAAATCTGGGAGGAAAAGAAGAAAGAACAAGAGAAGGAAAGGAGGAAACAAGGGGCCAACCAGCTAGCCACCAAGCCACCCAGCCAGCTACTGAGTAAGAGTGAAAGTATGATTACAGAAGTAAGAAAGGAAAAAGGCCAGAGGCAAAAGGTAGATGGGCTAATTTAAGAAAAGCTGGCAAGAAATAAGCCAAGCTAAGGCTGGGCATGTATAATAAAGAATAAGCCTCCATGTGATTTATTTGGGAGCTGGGTGGCGGGCCCCCAAAAAAGCAAAAAAGCAAAAACAGTCAACAACAGTCATGTGTGCACGCTTATGTTCAATGAAGACTGCTCATTTGTTTTAGGAGATTATTAGCTGCCTGAGGGTGAAGTAAATACCAAGACACACAAGGGCTCATTATCATAAGAAAGATGGACAGGACCCCAAGAAAGACACGGGGATCGCCCAATGACAGAGAAATGGAATGAGATCTACATGAACAGCCTGGACATGAGTGGGGGTAGTGAAAGGCGAGGGTCGAGGAAAAGAGAGCTTGGGGGAGTGGGAGATCCCAGCTGGATCAACAACAGAGAGGGAGAACAAGGAATAGGAGACCATGGTAAATGAAGACCACATGAGAATAGAAAGAAGCAAAGTGCTAGAGAGGCCCACAGAAATCCACAAAGATACCCACACAACAGACTGCTGGCAATGGTCGAGAGACAGCCCGAACTGACCTACTCTGGTGATGGGATGGCCAAACACCCTAATTGTCGGCCAAACACCCTAATTGTCATGCTAGAAACCTCATCCAACTACTGAGGGATCTGGATGCAGAGATCCATGACTAGGCCCTGGGTGGATCTCTGGGAGTCCAATTAGTGAGAATGAGGAGGGTTTATATGAGCGAGAATTGTTGAGACCAAGGTTGGATAAAGCACAGGGACAAATAGCCAAACGAATGGAAACACATGAACTATGAACCAATGGCTGAAGGGTCACCAACTGGATCAGGCCCTCTGAGTGGGTGAGACAGTTGATTGGCCTGATCTGTTTGGGAGGCATCCAGGCAGTGGGACCGGGTCCTGTGCTCATTGCATGAGTTGGCTGTTTGAAACCTGGGGCCTATGTAGGATTGCTTGACTCGGCCTGGGAGGAGGGGACTGGACCTACCTGGACTGAGTCTACCAGGTTGATCTCAGTCTGTGGGGAAGGCTTTGCCTTGGAGGAGATGGGAATGGGGGGGGCTGGGGGGAAGGTGAGGGGGGCGGGAGGGGGGAGAACAAGGGAATCCGTGGCTGATATGTAGAACTGAATTGTATTGCAAAATAAAAATAAAAAAAAAAAAGAAAGATGGACAGGGCTGATTCCTTCTCAGACTTTTTTTCGCAACAGGAGTATCACACTGTCAAAGAGCCACACTTCCATCTTACTATATTGAACTGGCATCTCTCACTGAACCTCTAGCAATGTTGACAACCAGAGGGTCCCAGTGCCTCTCCCATCCCTGCCTCCCACAGTGTTGGAATTCCAGTCCCACCACAGCACAGTCATTCCCAGCCTTCTACATGGTGCTGAGACCCAAACTCAGGTTGCCATATTAGTGCAGAAAATGCTCTTCCCAACTGAACCATCTCTCTAGCCACAAACACTTCTATTTATGATTTGTCTTTTATTACTGTGTGTTTTGTGTGTATATAATGTATGTGTGTGTGGTCACATCCATGATTCATACACATGGGGGTCAGAGGACAACTTCTGGGATTCAGTTCTCACCTTCCACCATGCGGGTCTTAGGTTTCAAACTCTTGTTGGCAGGTTTGTATGGCAAACTGCCATCCTGCCCCCACCTCTCTGCTGAGCCATCTCTCGGACCCAAGAGTGGATCTTTAGCGTTGTCCTTAACTTATGTCATCCACCATCCCAGAGGACAGCTTTGTAAATGCTGGCAGCACATTTAAAGAGTTTTCTCTAAAGAAAACATGCTACCTATCTCCCGCAACACATTTGCCTAAAACCAAAAGGCAGTTATATTCTTCTTTGTATCTTACAATGGATGGACATTATATGCAGACACCTCAATAGACCCGTATAACCAGATGCCAATTTCCCAATATCAATGTATCTCCCCATCTATTTACCCTCTCCTTAAGCCATAATATCTCGGAAACATCACAGTTCTGTGAAAAATATTCACATGCAAATTAGAGGCCCTAATTGTGTCATGCTTTGAAAGCAGCTCAAATATTTTTTGACCTAATTGCTTTGGGGCGTATGATAACAATAACTAGAGAGCTTTGAATAACTGTACCCAGGGTTCACTTCCATTGCTTTTCCTGGAAAAGCACACATTTTTCTTGGCATTTAATAAATTGGCTTCCTTATTAAAGTTTTTGCAAGATAACAGTACTCCAGAGTCAATGGTGTAATGTACATCTCTTACTCATTTCAAAGTGGGCCTACGGCTCTGACTGTCTGAGCTCTCTCTACAGGTGTTGTCTCAGGCAAACTGGGGTCTCAAAGATTTCCGGGGGTTTTCCAGAGAGAAACCATGTGATGGGCCTGTGCCTGTCCCTAGTTCTTTATCCATTTTTCATGTGTGTGTGCGTGTGTGTGTGTACATGCATGTGTATATTTACACACATATATGTTCACACATATGTATATATTATACATATATAGATGTATATGTGTGTGTATGTTTTGTATGTGTGTGGGCACACATGTATGAGTTCTAATATGAGTGTGTGTGTGTGTGTGTGTGTGTGTGTGTGTGTGTGTGTGTGTATGGATAGGAAGGTCTGGGGTCAAGGTCAGGAACCATCCTTGTTACTGTTCCACTTTATTCATTGAGGCAGGCTCTCCTAATCAAACCCAGAGCTCTCCTAGTCTTATTAGCCAGCGTGCTCTGAGGATTCTGCTTCTCTTCCATCCGAGGCTGGGGTTACAGGCAGCTGCCATGCCCACTTGGCATTCCCATAGGTTTCTGAGGATCAAGGCCAAGCCTTTACTCTTTCATGGAAGAGCTTAATTCTTGAGCCATATCCTCATCCTTCTTTTGAATTTTCCATTTTTTTTACATCACAGTTTTAATTGGGAATAGGCAAATATCACAGATATCTGTTTCAAAAATGTCAACAAAAATAATCTTACCAAGCTCCCATAGCTCTGACATTGTTAATATGTTTCATTCATATTTGTTTCATCATTTTCTTTTCTGGTTTATACATTTTCACTTTAAAAATCACAAATCACTATGTCTTGCAACTGCTAATGTCTTGGAATGACAGGAAGCCCAGTGACACCCCACTCTCGGCTGCTTCTGAGAAAGGGGGATTGGTTGTTGCTGAGGAATGGCCTTGGTCCACAGAGGGTGGGGTTGACACAAGAAGGGCCTTCCTTGTTGACTGACTGCTTACTTCTTTGTTCTTAACAACGGGAGTTTAAATGTGAAGCTGGGCCTCAAAGAGGTGGACACATTCCTGCCTCTGACATCTTATTGAGAGAATTTTAGCAACCTAGATTATTGGAGGACATTAGGATCAATCTCCGAATGCACTTCAAGTGCAGCAACTGAGTCAAAATATTCTGTGGTTTTTGTTTTCATTGTTTTGTTTTAGCAATCATGGTTTTATCCAGAGATAGCACTTTAGTATCCTGAAGCAGGAAAGAGTTCTGAAAACAGGTTGCCCTGGACATCTTGGATATTCTTTGAAGGAGGCAAAGGACGGAAAGTTGCTGTCTACTTTCAACATGGCAATTCCTTGTACAAAAAAAAATCCCTGGAAATTAAACAAATTAACACTAAATGGTGAGGCTATATAGTATTATGTCAGATTCTATATACCTAAAATCTTTATTTTAGTGAAGAATTTATAAGATATTTTTCCCTTCTCTGTCTTTGCTCACCATATCCCTCAGGAAGATGCTAGCAAAATAGAAAGATGCACACAAAGTTGATCATCTGCATGAGCCCTTTATAACCACACACAGCATGTCCATACATGAAGCTTGACCAGCCAACTCCCATCTACACACCTGAAGAGAACACAATGGAGCCACATGGCAGTGACATCTGTTTCTTATTGCTGGGAATGAGTTAGGAAATGGTGTTCTACTTGGATGTACAGACATCAGTGAGCCTCAGCTTGTCTTCTGTCTCAAACACATTGGACAATATTGAGGATTCTTACCTAAGTCCTCCTCAGTCAATGTGTGGGCTTACAGAAAGCAGGCTAGATGAAATGTATACATATAAATCCCAATCCCTGAGTGATGAAAGTGTAACCAGGAGATTGGAGTAGATTCAGTCCTTATTTATCTCTAGGTGTGGATCTCTGGAGCTTAGCCATCTTTGTATTTCGTAGCAGCAGTCATTTAGTGAGTTCCCATTGCTTCCGTTATTTATAAAAAGTAAAAAATTAAATGTAATCATTCATAATGTGGTAGGAAGGATTAAATCAGTGTAAAGTGCTTAACTCAGTACTCCAGAGCATAGTATGTACTCATTAAAGAGGATTAAAAGCCACAGTTACAAAACACACCATTTGGGCTGTTGGAAATATCACATTGGCATTCAGTGGACATGGAGCTATCTGCATACTGTAACAATTTCTTGAATAATTATAATTATAATTATTTTCTATGGGACATTAGAGACATGATTAATGAGTGTGTCGGTTGATTTTAGTAACAAAAATCTGTGAATATATTATTGGTATTTGCTTTTTAGGATGTGTAAGCCTTCAAAAATGTTACATTGATATTCTACAATACAAGTGTGTAATAGGGAGGAAAGATGAAAAATTGTGACAGGGAGGGGAACACACTGGAAATGATGTAAAAAGGATGGAGACTGAATTTTGTTGTCTTTTCCACATGAAGGTGAAAGGAAATTTTATTAATCTCTTTAATTAACCTTTGCCAAATATGATGAGACTATAGTCTCATACCCCACTTCTCAACTTTGCGTGGAAATGGCATGCCACACAGGAGATGGAGGTCCACCTTCTCTCATCCTCTCCACTTGCAGTCCAAAACATCACATTTCTGTTAATATGCAGTGTGCACATTATATCTACAGATAACAGTGAAAAATCTTTGTTTTCTATTGTCACTTGAAAAATAAAGACCTCCAGTTCCCCTGGCAAGGCTTGGCACCTGCTAAGCATCTTAATTTTTAGTCAGATACATATTTGAGATTCAAATATTGGAATAGAAATTAATTAGGGCCTTATTAATTCTTACAGGATACAAACTGACCTCGATTCAAATCCAAGCTAATGATTAGCTCAAACTATAACATGCATCAATTAGTTCATTAACTGGTAACTAGTGACTGTCTGCTTAGACAATTTTATGAAGGTGATTTGCACTTACAATGACAGGGGGTCAGGGATGTTACGAATGTGCCAAGCATAAGGATTACAATTAATTTTATTATGATGATTTCTTATAATGTTTTAATAACAATTTTGAAATTTTCTCCTGACTCTATGTTAATGACTTACTATTTCATTTTAATATTTTTCTTTCTGATTTCATAAATATTCTGAATCCTGTCTCTTCAGGGGCTGTGTTTTTCCACGGTCGACTGTGTTAATTTTAGTGTTATTTTGTGTTGTTGGTTCACATATTTAATCTCTCTCAAAAGATTTATTTTTATTTTACATGTCTGAGTGTTTTGCCTGTCTGTATATATGTGTACTATGAGTGTGAAGTGCTCATGGTGTGCAGAAGAGGGTGTTGCATCCCCTTGAACTGGACTGACAGATGGTTGTGAGCCACCAGGTAGGTGATGGGAACTGAACTTGGGTCCTCTGGAAGGGAGGCTAGTGCTTTAACTTCTGAGCCCTCTCTCCAGCCCCCACATATTTAGTCTTATACCTACCTACTCTGGACAATGGGTATTCTATACCTACTTATGATGTAATACAGTGAGGAGATACCAGGTAACTTCAGATCCCATACTATTCACTTGCCTGCAACAGTGAGACAGGTTAATTTCACTTTATTTCATCAGAGAACCTCTCAGGATGGGAGAGATTTAATTATCCTACATGCTAGGAAGTGCTTGTTTTTCTTTACAGCCTAATGAGTCGTAATTCCCCTTTATCTCTTTATGTCCCGGCCTTTTCTCTTCTTCTTCATTGACTCAGTAGAAGCAAGTCATCCCAGGGCACTCTCATTCACTTGATGTGTAAATTCATGGCTTTCATTAGAGTGGTGCTGATCTGGAGTTTGGGATACAAACTGCCTGGGATCAGACAGAAGTAAGTGTTGGCAAAGACATAGAAAAATAGAAAACCTGCTACAATGCTGCTGGGATGTGAAACAGTTCAGTCACTTTGGAAAAAGATTTGGATGCTCCTTATAAAATGTTTAAGTTGGGTTGGAAGATATCTGTAGCTAAAGTGCTTGTCTTGCAAGGATGGACTCAAATTTAATCCCCCGAACTCATATTTTAAAAAAAGCTGGGTGTGGTGGTCTCTGGTTACAAGTACAGTTCTGAGAAAATGGTCAGCCAGCCCAGCCCACTAAGTGAGATCTAGGACAGTGAGAGATTCTGTGTAAAAAACAAAAGAAAGTACTATGCATATAGTCACTAGTCATGAGCACATGCATCTCCATGCACACACATACCTCTATACACACAAAATTAAGTGTGCATTTCTTATGCAATTTAAGAATGCTACTCATAGGAATATACTCCAGTAAAATAAAAGTTATTTTCATACAGTGACTTTTAGGCACATGTTTATAGTAACATCATTGCTAATAGCCCCCAATTGGAAGGGTCTAAATACTATGCTTATCAACTGAATGAACAAGCAAACAGTATCTATTTATTCAATGAAATACTTTTCAGCAGCACAAAGGAAGCAATTGCTGGTGCAGGCAGCAGTATGAATTGATCTAAAAGGCATCCTACAATGTTGAAAGAATCAGATGCAAAAGGCCAAATATTCAGACAAATACAAAAACTATAAAAATAGTTTACAATTAGATCAGTAGGTTGGTTATAAGCAAAGAATTACAGATAACGTCTAAAGCTTGGTGAAGGTTGCCCATTTCATGTCATGGAGAAGATGATGGTATGGCTGGGGTAGAAACTTGAGACACTCTGTGGTGTAGACTCAGGTGAGCAGATGCCTATGAAGTTGAAGGTAAGGGCATCCCATTGTAAGAAGATTGATAATACAAATATGACATTGAAATCTATGACTGAATAAGTTCTCCAGGGGAATATATGGAAGTAGAGGAAGACTGATTTCAGAACCTTAGACAAACCATAGTGAAAAGGTCATGAAAATGGAAGAAATTAACAAATGACAAGGAGAATGGGTAGGCCGGGATACAAAAGCAGGGACTCACAGTGAATAAAACAAAGGGTTGATGGGTCCACAGAAGAGAAGAGAATGGAGACAACGCTGAAAGGACCAGCATACTGCTGAATTTATTTTAATTGATTAATGCGTATTTAATTATTTCTTACTGGTAAATATATTCTGCTAATTAAGCTTTGCATTTTGACTTCTTTTAATTTAATAGAAGCATTTTCACCGCATCCATAATGATAACGCCATAAAGTTTCATCTTCAGGAAATTAATTAAATGGGGAGACATGCTGGAGATGAGTCCATTTCTAGATAAATAGTGCCTGCTTCAGAAATAAATCATTGTATGTGTGTGATGATTATGTCAAGTATTTGAGAATTCCAAATGGCTATATTCAAAAAATGCTCACTAGTCTAAAGATTCTCAACAAATTATCCGTTCCCTTATTTACATAATGTATTCGAAACTGTGTTCCTGTGACAATGAAATAATGCCTGCCAGGAGGACAAAGAACAGGTAGGAGAGGCTTCAACTCTGATTTTTTATTGGAAAAAGTTCTTATCTTTAATATTCATTAATTTAATTTTTTTGCACTAAACTTGGTATAAAGACAAAAGCCATTGGAATTATGACCTTCTGATATGTGAATTTTCAATTAGCAACTTTCTAAATGTGCAATCAAATTGTTATCATGAATCCAAAGCTATAAACAAATGGGCTCAAGTGAAGAAGTGTGGTCTTTCCTTTCATTCCATCTTCCTCTGTGGATGGAAGGCCTGTGCACCGCCTAAGAACCCTCACAGTGACAATGATGTGAAGGTCACCAAGTGTCAGGGAAGATACTCCCAAAGGCCATTCCCTCCCATACTCCCCTGCTCAGTTCTTAAGGAGTCAGACAACTGTTTCCCTCTGAATGGACCATATGAGATGTCACATCTTTCTCAGTTTTAACCACTCAGCTGCTGATTATCATGGAACAAGAAATAACCACTAATATCAATAAGGCAAGAGTCACATCATGAGGTGCTGGAGAGATGGATCAGCAGTTCAGACTACAGACTGATCTTGCAGAGGTCTCAAATTCAGTTTCCAGCACTATATTGGGTGGCTCACAATTACCTGTAATTTTCAACTTCAGAGGATCTGAGATCCTCCTCTCCCCTCCACAGATACTGCAGGCATACACACATACTCCAACACAGACACATAATTAAAAATAAGATAAACTTTTTTTTAAAAAAAATCCATTTTTATACAAATTTCCACAGTGTGGTATGGTTATTGTTGAGCAGCATAAGCATTCATGATAACTGTATGTGTTAAAGAGTTAGAAAAATGTCACATTGAGAACAAGGAAAGCAAAGGAGACCCAAGAAAGCAAAGTATATGTCAGAATGTGATATTTGCCTGTGCCGTAAGTATTTTCCCAGAAACATAGCCTAAAATAAACTCGATTCTGTGAAATAGATCCTCATGTTTGGCACATTCTATTTTCTTGAACACATTTCAAACTAGGCCTTATGGCTCCTTGGAGAGATGTGTGATTCTGGGGCTAAGACGGGAAGCGTAAGAGAAGCCCAGAGCATCTTATAGGAAGGGATGGCTGAAGAAAATGAAAAAAGCCATGTCAAAAGGACAGAGAAGCCAACTGGAATGGGCTCCCAGAGGCCAGAGCTGGAAAATAATTCTGAGCAGCAAAATAAATCGTGATAATATTTTATTATAACTCCAAGAATAAAACATTGGAATCAATAAGAACTAATTAATGCATAAGAAGAGACAAATCCTCTTCAAAGAAGAATTGCAGCTACTATGTGTCCCTGAATCTTTTCCATGTGGTATAATTTAATTCTCCAGCTACTGACTACAGATGGGTTGAATCATTAGTTTCCCAAAAGCAGAGTATGAAAGAGGAAGAACAGGAAAGTGCAGGGTAGAAACCCAGCAGTGACGAGGATGGACCCTACCATTGAAAAGTCACCTTAGTGGCATGTGCCCCTTGAGACAACACAATGAGGCCATCTCCAAACTTATAGGCCAAGTTCAATCATGAGAAGGCCAGCAGAAAGCCAGGAAAGAGCTATTCTAGAAATTTCTGATCAACACTCTTCGAAACTGTCAATATCAGGACAAACAAGGAAAATCTGTGAGCCAAGAGGAGCCAAAGAAGGCAATATTAACCACATGTGATGTACCATGGCAGAATCACAGGAGAAACAGGGGATACTCACCTGAAACATGGTGAAATCCAAATGATACACATGCTTAACTAAGAAAGTCACACCAATATTGATTCCTAGGTTTGACAAGTATGGTAGGTTCAATATTAATATTGAAGAAAGTTAGATAAGTGAAACTTCCTACATCCCATTTACACCTTTTAAGTAAATCTAAAATGATCCCTAAAGGCTTTCTAATATAGTTCGTACACAGCAGTAGAAAGTCTTGTAAAACCCAATCACAGTTAGGTTCTTGGAGTTTGAATCACCATGACATAGCTGTCCCCTTTAGTAGCAAGGGGCCTAATCTTTTATATACCCATGTCAGGTAGGTTTTAGCTACTTTTCCTGTTGTTGTGACAATATATAATGACAAAAGCAACTTAAGAGAAAGAGTTTATTTTAGCCCATGTTTCAAGGATACAGTCTATCATGACAGGGAAGTTTTGAATACAGTTTCATTGCATATGTGGATGCAAGTCAGGAAGCAGAGAATGATGGATGCCAGTACTCAGCCTGCTATCTCCTTTTTATGCAACCCAGGATCAAAGCCCAGAGAATAGTTGCTATCTTTTAGAATGGGTCTTCCCATCTCAACCCAATCACATATAATCCTCACAGATGTTCCCAGAGGCTAACTTAATCTAGATAATCCTTCAGTTATGTCTAGAGACTTGACTCCTAGGCAGTTACAGAGCCTGCCAAGCTGATAATCAATACTAACCATCATGTGGTAGGCTACTTATGAAATTACAACATTCTTGACAAAAGGACACCTACCAGGAGAGAATTCTATAGATAACTTTTCAAGCTTAGAGAAGTCAACACTTTCAAAAAAGACTATAAGGTTCCCAAGGAGATGTCTGGAGAAGACATGCCCATGTAATGATCTCCACTGAGTTCTTATTCCTCACATGAAGTTGGCTACACTCAAGCATGGCTTTTCCTAAATCTTACATGGCCACCATGGCCACAGTTCTTGTTAGGAGCTCGTAGAAGGAAAATGTGACAAACAGTATCTTTTGCTACAGCTGATTCTGAAGCTATACCTGATCTTCATTGACTTCTTCATCTGCCTTCCACTTTAGCTTCCTTTCCATGAAGTTTGCACTTTGGTTAAGTTCTAAGTGTTGAGCAAACTGAATCCTTGGTTATTAAGCTTTATCAGTTGTTAGTTGCCATGATGCCATTTAAAGTTAAATCTAAGAACAGGAAATACAGCCTGAACATTTGCTCAACAGATTAATGTGTTGTAAATATAATGGGCCCAAATTATGTTCTACAAACTGTCCATTTGTGAACACACAGTAAAGCAATATTGTGATGAAAACAAGGATAATTAACATCATGGAAGAGGCAACTCCATGAACCCAAGGCAATCACAGAGAGAAGGTAGCCATAGATAGGACAAGAATGGCTAAAATCCAGAGTGGCTGGGAGATCCATCAAAAGGCACCAAGGATGTGGAAGAGTACCACTTTACTCACAGTGAATATTGTGAACAACAAGCAGCTAATATTTTAAGACACAAGGGGAAAAAAAATCACCCTTAAATTAAAATGCAGAAGCTATTTGAGGAAAATGACTGACAATTAATTTGTTATAATACCAAAAAGGAAAGGCCATTTACTTGTGGTTCAATGAGCCATGATAAATTTCATGAGGTTTCATTTATATTTACACTTGTAGAACGTGGTTAGCATGTGCCATCACTTTAATCCTGATAACTGGAATGAAAAATCAGGGATGGGGGAACAGAAATGTAATCCTTAAAAATAGTTTCATTTTGTGACTGCAGATATTTAACATCTCGGAAGCTCTCTGGCAAAGATAAATCCACACTGCTCAACCACATCTGTAAAGTTCCCAGTAACCTTTCATTTTAGAGTTAGACCGAATACAATATGGGGAGACTTTTTTGCAACTTACACTGTTTTGGTGAGTACATTCCTACAAGGATTGCTGATTAAGGAAAAGGGCTCAACTCTCTGGACATCTTAAATATTCAAGACATCAGAAAAGATAAGAAAAAACGAAGGACCCCTTGGAGCATGCATGCCTTGGCTATAGGATGAGCATGTGCCTACTCAAGTCATTTTAGGGCAAAGATAAAGGTTGACTTGTTTTATAGTTGTGTTTCACAGTGGCTTCCAGGCCATTTCATTGAACTTCATTAGGTAATATGGGCAAGCTGGATTGTAACAGCTGGGATTCTGTCAATGAGGGAATGCAACAGACACTCAAGACTTGGTGCAACAGCTGGGCCAAAGCACTTGCTTTGATCTATGATGTGTAGACAGAAGGGGACTGTGCAGATTCAAGTGCAGACCCTAAGAGGCCTTGTGTATTTCCACATGCTTTCTTCTTGGTCTTGTTTTCGCTATGAGAAGAAGATGCCATAGTGGTCACCATCCAAGAAGGATGGGAGGTAGGTGAAGCAGAGATTCCCCATCTGTTACGACTGGAAGGAAAGCTATTCAACCAAGCCCAGCCTTCATCAACCAAACACCAGATGAACGGCAGAATTCTAAAATGATAGTTCTTTCCCATGTCTCTGATATTCGGTGGAATCTTTAAAGTAGCAAACAATAATCAAACTAGATGGTGTTTGCCCACGTCAATGCCCCATGCTGATTTTTTTCTGGGGATGATCTAGATTGCCTCTATACTTTTCTTTTTCGACCCTTCCTCTGTTCAAGTTACTGTGACATTACCAAACATCTCGGGCAGCTTTTCTAACTACTTAGGACTTAGACTGGAAGCTGGACAAATGGCATCTATAGTCCCCTATGGGAGGCAATTACAGAATGAGGAAACATCCAATTCAATCAATATTATACTAACAAATGATTAGCCTGTCCTCTTTCTGTGTGGGAGCTGGGAAGTGGCTAATATTTCAGAAGTACTACTATGCATATTTAGCATATTCTGCTGTGGGTTTCAGTACTAAGGATGTAGTTTTAATCTTTGTAATAAACTCTCCAAACTCAGAGGGTATGATACATTCTCCCATCTGGGAACTACTGGTCTGAGCAATATCGCAAGACCATTTGATAAACAGCCCCCTCTTTCTCCACTTCCCAGGATGAGGGTGAGTTTGCATTGTCTACTTGACTATATTTAGAATCGCCAAGAAGATGACACATCACTGGGTGTGTCTGTGAGGGCATTTCCAGAGAGGTCTGACTGAAGAAGAAAGACCCACAGCAAATGCTGGTGGCGCTATCCCACGGACTGGTGTCCCAGAGTGAATAAACAGAAGAAGGCAGGCTGAACAGCAGTGTTCATCTCCCTCACATCCTAACTGCAGATGTGGTGTGAACAGCTGCCTCAGCCTCCTGCTGCCATGCCTTCCCCACAAGGGTGGACTAACACTAGAGGCCAAGACTATCCCTTTGTCAAGTTGTTTCTGTCAGGAAATTTGTCACAGCACTAAGAAAAGTTACTAACATTCACAGTGCTAGAAGTCCACACTGATGTTGTGATGATTCCTACTTATTTTCATCTCTAAAACACTGACTTACAAAATCTCATAATAGATGAGATAATGCAGAAAGTGTTTATGCCGGCTTATCTCTAAAATGATGTAGGTAAATACTCTGAGACACTGCATAATGGTGTTTTGGTTCACAGTGGACAACATAATAGATAATCATTGTCCTATCAGACTTTATCTCCTGGTGATGTAATAGCTATCTTAGTTTGTACATACAAAGTACATACAATGCTTGTGCAATGATAAAATCACTTACAATGAATTTCTCAGAATATATCCATGTCGTTAAGGAAGGCACGAGCATAATTTATCCCAACACCTGGGTCCTAATTACTACTTAGTACTAAGGGTTATGTCTCCTCAGCCTTAACATAAATATCGTTAGCACAAATGACAATAAAATATGTGGGAAGAAAATAGCTTTCCTAATCCATTTCCCAAGCCATTTATTTTGACTAGACCTGATGAGGATCCTTAACAGCATGATAAATATATTGTCTCTCGGTATAACATGAGAATTTTTCTTTGAATTCTATTTTTGTTGATAGAATGTTTAGTGTGTCTTCAGATACAGAAGAAGAGAACTTAGGGGTCTGGGTATCACCAGAACTCTAGACATGCAAAGAGAAGGGAGTAAATTAGGTCAGAGGAAAAAGGGATGAACCTTGGTTGTTGATACTAGCATAACTATAGTCATGTGACAGGAAATAAACTGAGTGCTTCCTGTATTAGTATTTCATGTAACCCTCAGATAATTAACATATCAGGTGCTGTCTTATTAACATACCTTTCCAAACTAGAAAAACAGCAACAGAGGAGTTAATTGACTTTCCCAGTGGAACACAGCTTTAGTGGTAGAATTAGAACTCAGGGCCAGGTTACCCCAGCCTCGGGGACTGTTACTTCAGTAACTGATTTTGGATTTCTAGATCTTGAACGGGACTTTTTGAGAACATATAATGATCATAAGTGGAGAATAGGAAAAGAAAATAGAAGGAATTGAGATGGAAATTGAATGTCTATAGGAAAAAATATTGAAGAGCAGAGTCCAATGAAAACTCACTAAAAAGCCCATTAAATCATGACTCAGTGCATTAAAGTAGGAAATGTAAAACAGAAATCAATGACTGAGATAAAATTGACTGCTTTTTTCCCTCTTCGGTACACTGATATATTCTTCTACACACACACACCACGGGTCTCATCTTTCAAAGAGTGGTAAGAAGGCAATTGGAACAACGTTGGATTTCCTCATAGTGTGCATCACACATGCAAATAGCTATCCTCTTGGTGCCATAAAACACCTAAACACTAATTTGAAACTAATACAATGTGTGACAACATTCAGAAAAAAAATAAGCTCAAGGCATTTTGAATGAGAATCGTATAAAACAAACGAAACACTTCAGTATCATCTTTTACCTCCCTGGTTGTAGATCATTAGTTGAAATAATTTTCTCATATGAGACACAAGCAGGCTTTAGGAAATGGCTGCAATCTATCCTCAGTGAGATAGAGTAGGAGGATGCTTAAGGGGAATAGGGAAGACACAGTGGGGAAAGGGTGGATCAAAAGATACAGACGTGCCAAGTTCCTAACAGATCCTGTGCAAGCATCCTCGGCAACAGAATGAAATACGACATGGAAAAGCTCCTTCCCAAAAACTAGTTTGGCATTTCCCACCAAGCAGCTCCCACTTTGCAAGGCAAGATTTCTGTTAACAAGGAATTTCAAAATAGTTCCTGCTTACGCAAGGATCTGCAGAGGCAAAGACCATTAATTATTGTGTCCTGACTATTGAGGAAGGACCAGTATGTTCTGTATGCTGTGGTGAAAGTGTTTTCCCCAGGGCACCTCGAGGGCCAGAGGGAGGAGAATATTAATCTCTTCCCCTGGCAATGCTCAGAGGGCTTTGTGACAAGTGAGGAGCGTAGTCATACATGGGTTATTCTTTTCTAAGTTCGAAGTCCTCAAAGCAACACTCGGCATTTCTTTTTAATTCTATTTGTGTTATTATTGAGACAGGGTTTCTGTACATAGTTCAGGTAGTCCTTGTAATTGTGGTCCTCCTGCCTTCACCTCCCAAGTGCTGGGATGATAAGCAAACACTTAGGTACTCATGCAGATGCCCACAATCATGCATGCTTACTCACTCCCACTAAATAGATAATAGATGATAGGTAGATGATAGATAGATAGATAGATAGATAGATAGATAGATAGATAGATAGATATAGATAAAATATTTTTTTAAAATACAGAAGATAACAAGTGTAGACGATGTGGAGAACTGTAAGACCTTACACCTTAAATTATGTGCATTTCCAAGTACTGGCCAGAAGAGGGAGCAGGTGTCCTTGCCCCATGATTTTCTAAGACTCATGAGGAGGTGCTTCCATTCCAAACCCTGGAATAGGTCTCCTAAAAATTGCCCAAGAAGCAACCACTAAGAGAAGGCCAGGAAAGAAGGAATCAGACTGTCGAGTCCAAAGACAGGAGCTACAGTGTCTTTTGAACCCAAGTCCTTGCTCTTCTGGACTTAGTACAGTGAGGCATGATGGCTGCCAATCTCCTGCCTTCTCTTTCTACAATTATATAGTCATAATCACATATTAATTTCAAAATGAGTCTTAGCATTGTTGAATTTGTTGCTGTGATAACACAATGAGCTTTGAATAATATAGCCTTGACCATGATTCCTGCCAATGAACTCAAAGCTATGAATTCTTACATTGAAAGTTGGGGTATTTCAGGTGACCCAATACCATTATATTTTTACTGAAGAAACCAAGCATAGTGGAGCTCAATAACCATCTCATTCAGACTGACCTAAACAGCACCCCCAGGTTTCAAACCAATGGCTTTAATTTTTTTCCTGTGTTGTCTCTAATGTGAATAATCAAGAAGCAACAAATGGGCCACCTCTGAGGATTCAAAAGGAGCCAAACTTCTTGGTCCTTGTAACTAATGTAGTTGTTTTGAATTAAGAGTTGTGTGTGCATGGTGTGTGTGTAAAGGGAATGTCTCTGCCACAGCACACATGTGGAGGCCAGAGGACAACTTTGCGGGCTCAGTTTTCACTTTCCACCTTTAGGAGAGTCTAAGGATCCAACTCCAGTTCCCAGGCTTGTACAGCAAGTGCCTTAACCCACAGTGGCATCTCATCAGTCCTTATTGGCTCTTTTAGTTTATCTCCTGACTTCTTTATTGGAAGCTTTCATGGGGACAAAGACATTTGTCCCTTTTGTTGATTGTGGATCCATAGCCCTCCAGAAGAGGCCTAGAAGATATGAGCTAGTCACTAAAATAAGTTGAATGAATAAATTAATAAATCTGATATTTTATTTATTTTAAAATAGAGTTTCATTTAATGAATATAGAGCTCATCAATGAAATATTTTAAAGTTTTTAAAATTTGGTTCAATAAAAATGAGGACATCAATTCAACCCAAACTCTAAGCAATTAAAAACAAAATCTATGTAAACTAGGCTATTCTTAAACTCAGAGATCCAACTACCTAGACTTTGAATGCTGAAATTAAGGATGTGCATTACCATGACCAGCTTGAAAGAAATGCCTTTATAGCAAAGAGTACCAGAGGGATTCAAGGACAGAGTGCAAGCTATTTCCTGGCTGTGAGCAGTCTGTTCCTTTATGTGGGGATGCTCGCAGCCCTGGTGGTCCAGAGTCCTGTAGTCTCTTTCCTCCTTTTATTTTTGTGTCTGTGTTCTTCCCTTTGCTCCTCTGTACATGGATCTGTTATGGTTACCCCCACCACTACCTCCTTCATAGAAGGAAAGAAGGGAAGGAGGGAGGGAGGGAGGGAGGGAGAGGAAAGGAGGTTGAAGGGAGGGGGAAGGAAGGGTGGGGGGAGGAAGGAAGAGAAAAGAATTGGCTACAATGACCTTATACCCATCCCTGTGTGAACAGACAATTTAACTCATTTAATAATCAATTAGGAACAAGTCTTTGATGCTTGACTATTTGATGTAGTGGGAAAGGACCTCAATAGAAGATACATTTTCCCCTTTCCATCTTCTAGAAGAGAAAGTTCAAACCTAGACAAGTTTTGAATGTCAATGTTTGCACATGATTGAGTTCTGACATCTTATGAAACACCTGGGACATTGGTTTCACAGTTAAGTGAAATAATAAGAATCAAAAATTTTGAAAATCACTATTGAACTTAAAATATTACCAACAATCTTGTGTACTACTATTCCAGGATTCCTGTCTCTAGAAGATGATATTTCTTCTAGTTACTCATGTACATGTGCATCAGCCAGTGTTTTGATATTATGTCTAATATCTGAGGAAAATAATGTAGGAAAGAGATGTTGATATTTTAGTTCATGGACTAAAGTAGAAGTGTCCTTCCATGCTGCTGGCTCTATGATTCCCAGCCCACTGTGAGGCAAAGCGTGCATAGTTATTGATTTCTTCTAATTTGTTTGCCCTTTCCTCTAGTTGTTTACAGCGTTCTTCACATTTTTTTGTCTTTTCCTCTACATAAGCCTCTACCTTCTTCATGATGTCATTCATAAGGCTGTTTTCTTCTGCTTCTTCCAATTTCTGATGTTCAGGTCTAGGTGTTGGAGGAGGGCTAGGTTCTGGTGATGCTGTATTGCTATTCATTTTGTTGTATGTATTTCTGCCTTGACGTCTGCCCATCTCCTTGTGGTTCGTTCTTGGCCTTATCAGCACACTTGGTTCAGACAGAGCTGACAGATTCAGGAAGTCTCTCTCTCTTGTCCAGATGGGAGCTCTCTTGTCCAAATGGGAACTCCGGGGCAGGATGGGAGCTCTTGTCCAGAAGGGAAGTCTAGGGCAGAATGGGAGCTCTTGTCCAGAAGGGAAGTCCGGGACAGGATGGGAGCTCTCCTCTCTCTCTCTCTCTCTCTCTCTCTCTCTCTCTCTCTCTCTCTCTCTCTCTCTCTCCCTGGCCCAGAAGGGAAGTCTGGGGCAGAATGGGAGCTGGGGGCCGGCCTGGCCTCTAAGTCTCAGGAAGAGGCTAGGGGCTAGGGCGGATGGGCGTGGGGGCAGGGCGTGGAGATTGCAGGGTCTGCCGGGGGTCTTGGAGAAGGGGATCCTTCCTGGTGGGGCTAGAAGGGAACCTGCCTGGTGGCCAGATCCTGGGGCCAAGTTGGGCAGGTCTGCCCGGTGGCCAGAACCTGGAGCCAAGTTGGGCAGGTCTTCCCCAGAGTGGCTGGTGCCCAGGGATGGGGTCCAGGCCGAGCTAGGGCACTCACCTCAAAGCGTGCATAGTTAAATGGTTCATCAGCCAAGTTGTTCACCTAGAGACAGCCAGGAAGCAGAGGAAGACCAGAAAGGACCAGAGCAAGGCCTAGCCTCCATGACACCCTTCCAGTGACTTCCTCTCTCTAGGTCTGAGCATCTGAAGTCTCCAGCACATACAAAACAAAACAAAACAAAACAAACAAACAAACAAAAAAAAAAACAGCACTGGAAGATGGGGACCAAGCCTATGGAGACATATCACAGTCAAGCCTTTACATCGTGCTTTTTCTTTTCCTCCTTAATTTAAGTGTAAAGACCTTAATTTCCTAACGGGTGAAAAAGCTCAGGGGAAGCAAAATAATAGCCCGAATCTTAACATAGTTTCTTGATGGAGGTAAAGCAAATATATCACCTTTACATAGATGAAAAATGAGTTTGTGAAGACCACTTATGTATAGAAATACCTCTATGCAAATGTTTTCACATCACAGTCATTCCTTCCTGAAGAAAAGAAAGCAGAGCCCTGTCCACAAGATTTTGATTTGTGCAAGACAGGAGCAGAAAATAAATATTTTCTCTTTCCTTGAGAAGCATCTGTTTATTATCCATTTACATATAGATGGTATAGTATATGTAATTCTGTTTCTTCCCTGGTACCCTTTTTATTCTCCATGCAACTGATAAAATCAACAGGGATACAGAAACGAAACAGGAAAGGGGAAGCTGCTAAAATAATATGCATAGTCCCAGACACAAATCAGTTTTAAAGGCCTATAATGAAGAAATAAAGACCCAAACCCCAAATCCCTCAGATGGATGTAGCAGACCAATCAGGAGTCTGATTTGTCTGAAAAGCCAGAGAAGCTAACAAAGCACTCCTAGGCAATGGTTAAGATCCAGTAGGTCTTTACACAAACAGGACAGTTCTGTGGGCAGTGGTTAGTTTGGACTAATGTCGTATTATTGAACTCAAGTTGTAAAAAATATACATATACATTTTGTTTTTTTTAATTTTACAGACTATACACAACCACAATATTTCAATGTTGACATTTTCAACACAGAGGCTAATATTCTGGAGAAATGAAGAAACCACTGCTTTTCATTCCACATAGTTATCAGGTACTTTTCAAAGAGATAAAATTTAGTTTTCCTGAGTGCCCTTGAACATGTTACCTTTTTTTTTTTTTTTTTTTTTTTTTTGTTTTGTTTTGTTTTTCAAGACAGGGTTTCTCTGTGTAGCTTTGCGCCTTTCCTGGAACTCACTTGGTAGTCCAGGCTGGCCTCGAACTCACAGAGGCAGAACATGTTACCTTTTTAAATCTTGGTTTACTCACTTGCAAAACAGAGCCTAAGCCACAGAAAGGAACATCGGGAAAGAGTCATACATACACGCATCTCTGTCCTTAAAACCAACAGTGTAGGGACTAGGGAGATGGCTCAGAACTTAAGGATCTTGCTGTGCAAGTGTGAGGACCAGGGTTCAGATCCCCAGAAACCCATGCAAATGCAGGGTGGACATCGTGTCCAGTCTGTGATTCCAGCTTCCAAAGCCCCAGAGGATCCCTAGAGAAAGCTGGCTAGCAAGACTAGCCACATCAAAGAGCTCTGGGTTGACTGAGAGCCTACTTCGATAAACAAAATAAAAGAGGTGTCAAGGATGATTCCTAGCATCATTTTTGGTCCTCATATGTACTGCCACACATACAAAAACATGCATACACACACCCACTAAACACATGCACATACATGTGGAAAATGGAAAAAGTAAAAATAGAAAAAAGAAAGAAAGAGAAAAGAAAAAGAAAAAAACAGAACAGAGCCCATTCTAGTAAAGTGGTTGATGATAGTTGCCTTTGCTGTGGCCATGAGTACTCTGTGTTAGGATGCTACCATGGGACAAATGTTCTCTAACAACCAATAAGTTGAGGGAATGGGGTTTTAGAATGTCTTGGGGTTACAAAGAGGATGTCACCCTGGTGAGTGGGGACACAAGCAATAATAAGGAAAATGCATTCATGTGAAATAGAATATATGACTGAGAGACTGCAGTGTGACTAGAGTGGCCACAGCAAAGGACCTGCCGACTTTCTAGTCATCACTGTAATGAACTTGCTTTGATGAAGCCGGACACCACATCCCGTCAGCTATCCAGCCATGCCAGGTAATCTCTCTGTGCTTCCGTTCATTTGCAGAGCACATTGAACATTTGATGCACATCTCTGAAACTCGACTGGTTCCTCTCTTCTCATTGCTTCGTATTCTGTAAAGACTTTAACATGGGGAGTAACTTAAGATGGCAAATGTTGCCAAAACAAGTAACTATCTAATCTCGTCCTTCCTTTTTATTTTCTCAAGGCCATCTTTGACTGGGGTAACAGCTCCCTTCAAACACTCGTTCACACAGAATGGCCAATCAAGGGCTGGTGGGGGGCCTGTGTTTATAGCAGGAGTCATTACAGTCTCCATTCTCTCTCAACAGGATTTGGTTCATTTCTTGCTCTTTCATTCAGCTTGCCCCCGCGCTGAATCACCAGTTTGAAGCCACATACAGACAATGTGTCTTTATTGAAGTTTCTAAGCTAAATCAAGATGACTCCTATGAAGCATATTTTTAGACTACAAACCATCATCTTTGAGAAGGATAAAAAAATACAACTCAAACAAATAAACAGAAACTAAGAAAAATAACCAACTAAATATCTACCCTGCTGATTTCAGAAAATGTCTTCATCGACCTTCATTGATGAAAACCAAACATAGCAGCCTAGATGTGTTTATTTAAAAGATACGAAAACAAATAAGCTTTGCTTTTCAGCAAAATGTACTGTTTCCAATACAAACCCCACTTTCTAGATGGGTGAAAAGTGATTTTTACAAAGTTAAAGACACATCATTTGCTAAGATGTGATTGGATGCCAGTATCCTAAGATGCAGCATCTAGACTTTGGGGACTTCCTGGGTTTTGCTGTTGATGATGATATTGCTGTTTGTGGTGCAAGGATTCAACTCCAGGATACACATTGCGTGCATACTATGCCAATGACCTACATCTTCATAATAAAATTTAAAAGTTTCCTTATTGGCATTATAAGCAGTTGTGAACCACCCAAAATGGGTGCTGGGACCCAAACTTTGGTCCTTTGGAAAAGCAGCAGGACTCTTAATCACCAAACCATCTCTCCAGCCTAGATAATAATTAAATTAGGTAAGGTATATCTAAGCAACACAAAAGCAGACTGTGAATCAGGTGAAAGGGTATATGGTGATGGTTTGGCTAGCACTACTACCTGCTGCAACCACGAATGGAAGATTCATGAGCAGAGGAATCACAAGCCATGGTTACCAGAGTTAGAATGGGCTTTAGTAGAGAGAAAAGGGGATAGGACAGGAGAAGCCAGGCCTGGCAGAGAGGAAACATAAAGGGAGGGGGAGGGAGGGGGAGGGGGGGGAGGGAGGGAGAGGGAGAGAGAGACTGAGAGAGCACATGGGCGTGCACCTCCAGCTCTTAGGCTTGGACGCAGTCGTCTCCTGATGACGTTATAAGGCGCCCAGCTGCGCGTATACAGAATCCTTATATCAGGTATCTCTCAAAACTAAGCAAATTCTAAGAAACCAAATTCTAAAACAATCAAACAGCATTTATAGAGAAACAGAAGTGCAACAGCAAATAAGTTAGTGAGCTACAACTTAGCCCATGAGCTGATCAATCGATTACAGTTTAGTTAGCTTACAGCTTAGTTAATGGGCTGTGTAACCTTCTAAAACCAGGCAAAAATTAGTTACTGGAGTTAATGTACATGTTGGTCTGTTGAGCCTGGTACAGATACTCAATCCAAGTGATGATCTCATATAATATTTAATAAGGGCAACTAAATTCATGTAAAATATGACATATAAGCTACTAGTTGTATCTTATGTAACAATTTAGTTATAATCATCAGACAATTTTACAAAGCATCTTGACATAGAGAAGTATCTAAAATATCTACATATTTTAATTATTCAGATTGTTATAATACTTGGAGTATTCAAAGCATTTAAAATATGCATAGATTTTGCATATAGTCAATCAACATTATATTTGCATATGTATGCTTTAAATAAAAGGTCAACTGCTCAAAACTGGAAATAGAAACATACTGCCTCACTGGTTGAGTTAAGTAAAGCATCATCTTTTACAAGTTGCCACATATAGATATAGAAACAGAAAAATGTGTTTCTAAGTACAGAAATTCAGACTAGGAATTCCCTGCCACTCCATGTTTCCTGCTTCTTCTTACCAGGACACAGAATTGTCTCAAGGCAAGCACTCATAGAAAATCTTGTGTCAATCAAATCAATACCAAGAACTAGAAAGGGTTTTTACAGGAATGATTATGAAGTCAGTTGTATTTAGCACAAATCCTTGTGTCAAATTTTCCAAAGAATTGGCATGAAATCCAATAGCTGTTTGTGACTCATATTTTAAAGATTTGTCAAAATAATACCAGGCATGGTGCTGTAACCTGTAATTTCAGCATTTGAGAGGTAGGAGTTGGAAGAATAGGAGTTTGAAGTTTTGGGCTACAGAATAAATTCAGGGCTAGCTAGGATTATGGCAGGGCTCAAGAGAGTTCCGCAATGTAGTCCAGTATGTCGTCAGAATTGTGCAAAATCTCTCTCAACACAAAAACAAGTGAGCAAACCAAAACAAAAGACTTGTCAGGGAACTACTAGCTCGCTTTCATAAAGTAGTTCTTTCATTTCAATTTCAACAAACTAAGTAATAGTATTATCAGAGCTTTTAAACCCAAAGCCTGGACTCTGCC
This sequence comes from Peromyscus californicus insignis, assembly GCF_007827085.1. NCBI lineage: Eukaryota > Metazoa > Chordata > Mammalia > Rodentia > Cricetidae > Peromyscus > Peromyscus californicus. Next base: position 97,762,128 of record NW_026294606.1, read on the forward strand.
CCATCAAGTTAGACTTGACTACCCACCACCAATATGCTAATTAAAAAACAAATAATAATGAAAAGCAGTGATAAGAGACTAATTTGATGTGGTCACAGTGAGAAAAGAAACAAACAGAAGGATTTAAGTGACCCTAATGTATGTATTTGGTTACAGATATTTTAAATACGTATGTAGGTATAGGTGTGTGTGTGTTTGTGTGTGTACATGCACAAGGGTACATGCACAAGAGTGCAGGTGTTTGCATAGCCCAGAGGGGTGGGATTCCCCAGGATCTGGAGGTACAGGTAAGGTTATGAGCTGATTTGGGTGTTGATAACTGAACCCAGGTCTTCTATAAGAGCAGTGTTTGCTCTTAAATGTTGAACCATATCTCTTGCTCCTAAGTTTTTGTGGGTTTTTTTAAAAAGATTTTTATTTTTATCTTTAATTGTGTGTATGTCTGTATATGCACTTGAGTGCAGCAGTTGCCAGAAGTCAGGAGTCAGAAGACAGGGTTGGTTCTAAAGTGGCTGTGAACAAAACTTGGGTCCTCTGTGAGCAGGAATTCTTAACCACGGAACCATCTCTCCAGTCCTGAGGGTTAGTATAGGAAGTACATCTTAGAATAAGCATTGGAAAATCCAGGATTGCCAATCTTGTGGGCCTGTTTTCTTCAGTGGAAGGAAATGAATGACGCCTAGTCACCTGGAATACCAGAGTGAAAAGTGGCCAATCAACTTGGTGATCTTTTTGCTATTCTATGAGCCACCCTTCCTGAATCCCCCAATATTCAGAATATTGTTTAGGTCCTAGTTCTAAGCCTTGTCTCTCAAGTGAATAGAAAAGGGATCTATAAAAGAAGTCCCATGTACTCTGCATTCTCCACCAATAGAATCTCTCCTTATGCTTATCACAGATCCTTCTCTAGACCCTAGCCCAGAGCTGTTTATCAGCCAATATAATTCATTCTTATTGCAAAGGTCACAGGCCACAACTTCTACTATGTTCAAATGTGTAAGGAAAATAAACTATTGGGGTCAGTCTCCGGAGATCTTGACCGAGTGCCTGAAAAAAAATGGCACTGTCCCAATATTTCATTCTTATCTCTCTGCAGTCAGCTATCTTGCCAGTAGCAATACTGCAGGAACCCCTTGACAGGATAGAGTTCAGCAGAAGGCTAGAGGTTCACATGACTAAGCTATCCTAGTCAAAGTCTGGTCCTGCCCATCATTGGTTCATCACTGTTGGAGCTCATCTGCCCTGCAAGACAGTCCAATGCATTATTAAAATTGTGTGAAATCTCAAAGGCAAGTTCCTCCTTTGAATGACAGCATAGGTTCAGTCCTTCCTATCCCTCCCATGGAATTCCTGGGGAAATTTTAATTATTTGAGACTCATTTTTTTTCAATAGTCTGGTAGCCCACATGGGAGAGGTTCATATATTTCTTTAAAATTCCTCTTCTGGCTCTTACAGTCTTTTGCCCTCTCTTCTGTGACGACATCTGAGCCTTGGGCAGGGAGTGGTGTTGATTAAAAAAAAAACTATTTAGAGCAGAACTTCCCACAGTCTCTTATTCTTTGCAACAAAACCTTACCTGTTGAACATGACAGTGTCACTGTACACATGAACTCATATGTCTGTGATTATGTGCACAAGACCTGCACAAGATAAAGCCAACCAAAATCCTGGCATGTGTGGGGGAGGAGCTTATGAAATCTCATCTCTAGCAAAGAAGCTATTGGCAATGGGTGGCTGCTGGGGGAGGGGAGTAAGTTTTCTTCATGCATGTTGCTGAAAGGCTATCCATGCTACAGTAAGTAGTCTTGTAGCCATGCACATACAGGCAGCACTAAGTGGAGCCAGTAGGTTTAAGTTAAAAGAGAGAGAGAGAGAGAGAACATGAAGTTGAGAGAGAAAAATGGTGGGAGGAGAAGGGGAAGAATTAAGGTGAGGGAATGGGGCAGGTGGATTTCATTAAACCATATTATACACGTGTGAAACTCTCCAACAATAAAAATTCTTCTTCTCACATGCTGGTTATAATAGGAGGAGGGAGAAAACTCCTTTTTTTTTCTGTGAAATGCAAGATCTAGCAATGCAGGATTATAGCAGCCTTGTCATTGGAGATTCTCATGGAAATAAATAAAACTGGTGCAATGAAGACTCGACAATGGGCATCAAAAGCCTCAGGTGATCGTTTGCTCCCAGGAAGGACATGCATATACTGTCTAAATTTCTCACAGTAACACATATTAACAACCCAAAGGACAAAAGCCTTTTCAATGGAGGAATGTGGTAGACCACACTGTAACCGAATAGATAAAGCACTGTTCTTCATCAGTAGGACAAGATGACAGCAGGCATTTGTTGATTTGAGCCACTAAAAAGGATAAAATGCCATTTTATGAGCATCCTGCCCAAACTGCACAAATTGGATGAAAATATGAGAAAAGATCTAGCCAATCTCAACAGACTGCTGTGCGGCCAGCATGCATTCTTCCCGGAAGTCCATGTTCTGAAAGAGGTCTAAGTAACTTCCAAATTAAAATATAGGAGAAAGACAGAGCAACTGGAGGCACCCTGTGACCTAGACTGGACCCATGAGATGGACTGAAAACGCTGATAAATAGGTAATGGGCAGGATTGGAATATGGAAGCATATTGATACATGGTTGAATCAATATCAGGTTTTTGAAACGGTAATTTCACTGTGGCTATGCATGAAGCTGGCCTTGTTGTTTGGCAAAACACGCTGAATTATTTAGTGGTAAAGAGTCATGATCTTTGTAACTTGCCCTGGAATGCTCAGTGAAACAGAAAGATGAAGTTGACTTGGTAGAGTAGAGAAAGCAGGCATGCCCCAGTTTCAAAAGTTCATGATCTAGAAGAAGGGGAAACTGGGAGTGCAAAGCAATACTCATTTAAGGTTTGTAAGTCTAATTTTTTTCAAATAAAAACATTCATTAAAATAATTTTAAAAAATCAGAAAAAAAAATGAAGACAAAATATCATATTGGGTCACTATTTCAAATAAGTAAACATCTCATCGTATAATTCACTGGTGGAAAGACCCAGAAGAGATAAAGTTTTTCCTACTTTCAAAACTACTAATAACCTTTCCTGGTTATTCTGGAGCAGGTCACTGAACTCCAACCTCCATTTTACCCTCCTTCTAGTTAATGAGGCTGAAAACGAACTGAAAACCAAAACACAACAAGAAGCTCCTTCTCAGAGTCCCTCACAAATTGACAGGACAGACTGGCAGGCCTCTGAAAACACAGGACTTCCTCACACAACAGCTGCTGCAGCAGACTCCGTCTGGGATGCTGTACCCCTGTTTACTCTCTGCTTCCTTGCCTTGGAGAGCCAGGGTAGCAACAACGGCAGGAACATCTTGCTTCCAACCAGGCCTAGTGGAGCCACAGAGGTTCTGGTAATAGCTCAGGGGTACAAGGCCAGCCTGGGCTACACAGCTCCTAAAGCTCCTGGAGCTATCAATCTCCAAGTGTTTTATCTGCACTAGGCCCAGCAGCAGCAGCTGAGAGCTTGTTACAAACACTGATTCTCAGTCTCACCTTACACTTACCAAATAAGAAACTGGTGGCAATCTCTGCTGTAACAAGTCCCCCAGGTGATTCTGATGGGAGCTCAGGCTTGAGTTACAGAGTTATTAAATACCGTTCTAGAATTTGTTAAAGGGACCCACACTAAATGCACTAACTGTAAGTCCTCGGCTGCATTTGCCAACTCCATACCTCTTTGTATTAAATTCTATTCTATTTAAAAATCTATCAACCAATCTAACAAGAATTTGGTCACTATCCTTAGTTTAATTGTGTAAAGTAGAAGTTATTAACCATTTTCATCATGAAAACAGAGAACATTAATTTTCAATTACTCAGCAAACCTGAGCTTTGTCTTGTGTCCTGATAATACAGTCTGAAGAGCAATTGGAATGCTGTTGCATTTCTCACTGGAAGGCAAATCCATAGAAAAGTGATAACAGGTGCAGATGGGCAGTTAAGACACAAGTTACATCACAGATAAGAAGAGTCTGGGGTTCCTGTGAGTCACCATTTAGTTTGAGTTAACTAACTCTTAAGAAAGACTATGCTGGAGAATTACAAAATAATCAAATACCCACATACCAAAATGACTACATTTTTTTTTACAACTGTACTTTTATAATCAAAACAAATGATGAGCATTCAAATAAAGAATGGGGTATTTTTCCTTTTGCAGTTCAAAAGTTTTTCTTCATTCTAGAAATTAAGAAGAAATATCCTCAAAAGTCATACATGTATGAATCCGAGAGGGGTCATTGGCTAGCTTTAATGATTGATTTTAATTGCTTTCAGTAAATCATTTTCTCAATACTCTGTAAATTTTGTTCCCAACATAAAGAAAATTGAATCTTAATAGGTGTAGGACGTGAAGTGAAAATATAATTTTAAAACCTCCTGAAGTTTTTTTGCTCCTAAAAGAAACAAAGGAAGAAGGAACCCATTGCTCCAGAACAAGGAAAGGAAAAAAGAAACAGCCAAGTGCAGCATCCATTTATACCAGAGTCTGTGTTCTTGGTGCTGGTGTTACATGCATTCTTAGATCTGTATATACTCCCAATCTTTCAATTTGTTAAAAAATGCTGGACTCTTATTTCAGAAAAGATTTCTGTTATCTACCTGTCCCTAGGAGGGTGGGCTAAATATTTTGACAGTTAACACATTGAAAACCAAAATTACAATATATTGTGAAGATATGCCCCCAATTTCCATTCACTGTATGAGCATTTCAATATACACCTCAGTTCAGTCTACAATCAGGCATGTCCAGCCAGCAGCCCACCAGCCTTGGGTATCTCAGGGTAGCTATGAGTACAGCCCAAAACAGTAGTAGATGGCAACATGAAGGACAACGTCAAAAGGTGATACATCCCTGCATGCTCTTCAGTGAGTAGCATTGGGAGTCAAAGCACGGAGGCAAACGATACTCTTTTTCCATACTCATGAAAGATGGTTTTTCTATTTTTATCTATTTTCAGTGAAAGGGATGGAGACTAATACAATCTAGCTAAACACCTGAGTTCTGACTTTGAACTCTGCAACTGGCAGACTGTTGGCGAGCTGAAAGCTTAATTCCCAGTACCCCCACCTGTGCCTCCCCACATGTTAGCTTGTTTTGAATTCTTACATTGATTAGGTATGACTGCAGTGTGATTCCCTTCCTGCAGACAAGTCATTTGTATTGCAAATTGTTAATAGTATCCTAAAATCCAATAATATCATCATCACAGGGACCCCACAGCCTTCATGTCCCCTTCCGCATTACTGAGCTAACAAGCAGGGATATGGGAACAGCTGTAGCTCCTGGTAAAGCTTGTATGCTGCCTTCCCCAGTGGGAATCTCAAACTATTAAAAGGTTGTGGCAGATTAGAAAATTTGATGAGTAGAGGTGAAATCATTGGCTTCTTTTGTCCTTTATTGGCGCTGGTACAAACTATATCAGAAATGATAATTTTTAGTAGATTGGTACCTGCCTATATGCATTCTATTTATACTTATTTGTAGTTCATACTCAACATTTCCTCTCCAAATCTAACAAGATGCAAGCTTATTGAAGAATGTATGCAACAGATACATCAACAGGCTTTGCAATAAAATGTACTCGAGTTGGAATTTTGGCTTCTCCAGTGCCTTTAATCAGGATCCTTTTGTCCTTTTTCTTGTTTCTTCATCTCAAATATATAAATAGCAGTAATCCTTTTGCATACTTAATGAGTTGTATTTAATGAGAATGTGGATTAAAGTACTTATGTACAATAAATGCCAGCAACAACAAGAGCTAATTATGTAAAATACTTTTTGCAATAAGAACATGTTATTTCATGGATTTTTAAAAGAGATTTGTTTTTATTTGTGTGTGTATGTGTGTGTATCTGCTTGTATCTCATGGTTGTAAGTATACCTGGAGGCCAGAAGAGGGCATCAGATCCACTGAAACTGGAGTTACAGGTGGTTGTGAGCAGTCCCATTTCAGTGCTGGAAATCAAACTCTACTCCTCTGAAAGAGCAGAAAGTACTCTTTCCTACAGAGTCATCTCTCCAGCCCCTATATCTTAGGTTTTAAATGAACTAAATATGCTACACATTGATTTCTATTCAACAAATATATATGCTTTCAAAACTGCATCCTGAATGTTGGAATCTCAAGGAACAAAATGAAAGACTCATTTTGAATTTTCAAGTAAGTAAATATTTTTTATTTGTGATATAGGAATACATTTACTTAAACATTCTAGATCAGAGGTAATTTTTATTATATTGACCATGTCCATTTTTAGGGCTTTACTTTTGAGTTCAAAAATACAGTAACTAAAGATTTCATCTTCCAGCTATGGTGGATTAGTATACAGCTGGACCAAGTATACACCAACTAGGAAAGGTAAATGCAAGAACAAAATCAAAACTACCAAAGTAAAATTTGTGAAGGTATCAGAGAGCAATCAAGACAATTACTAGATGTGGAGCCAAGAGCCTGGAGAGAAGGAGAAAGTGCTGGAGATGAGCCCAACATCCTACATTTTCTGTGGATGCATTTGCAGACTGTGGAACAGCATGGGGGCAGCTGCAGGAAAGCTGGCACAAAGCAGCTAAGCTGTGTTTTGCACAGGCTTACAGGTGAAATAGCCAAAGATTGGGGATAAGGTATTTTAAAGGAGCCAAGACTTGGGGTATCAAATCCTGAAGAAAAGGGAAATACATCATGTGCCCTTATGCATTCCTTTATGCTTCATCTTTAAGTTACTTGCCCATGGAAAGGGGTCACAGGGTGATGAGCAAAGGATAGATTGACTTCTACATATCTAAACCATGAGCAGGGATTTTCCAAAACTAAATGTACATGAAAGTGAAAAACTAGCATCCAGTTCTCCAAGGAAGAAGGACACGCTAGTAACCTACAAGTGAAGCAGCTCAGAAGTCGACAGGATTCTCAAACACTCGGAGCCTGCCCTTTACCCTTTGCATCCCCAGCTTGTGCAGGCTGATGCACAGGTGAACAGCACACAGGCTGAGGTATAGTTCCAATGGTAGACTACTTTGCTACAGTTTGGGCCCAAGAACTCTCAAAACTGAACATGGTGATGCACACCGCTAATCTCAACACTCAGGAGGTGGAGGCAGGAGGGTCAAAAGTGCAAGGTCATCCTTAGCTACACAATGAAATCAAAACTAGCCTGGAATACAAAAGACCCTGCCACAAACAAACAAGTAATGTGCATCAATTTGAAACTAACTTTCTCAAGGAACACAGGCTTTATCTAGAAGGTATGCCCAAACTTTTGGGCATTGCAATAGATCTATTATCTGCAAAGTTTACTACTGATAATTTGGCAACCAAATTACAAGCAATAATTGCAATATTAAAGATAATGTGTTAAGTAGGTTTATTATTTTGCATTAAGCAGCATTCACAAAAACATCTGATAGAGCCTGTGACATTTTGGGGGAAAAAATGGATAACATTTTAATTAGTAAAAGAGAAAAAAAATCCTGTAAGATTATATTAGACTCTAGGGTCTGGTCAGGCCACAGTAACTTCAGCAGCCACCTCTCCTCTTCAAAAGAAACTGACAGGCATCACATTGATACCTGAGCAACAATTAATGGGGAAAAGGGCCATGAATTTGAAAGGGAGCAGGGAGGGGTATGGGACGGCTTGGAGGGAGGAAAGGGAAGGGGAAATGGTGTAATTATATTATAAGCTTAAAAAATAAAAAAAGTAAGTTTTCAAATAAGGACATGAAGTTGGGGGACAGGAAGGTGGGATGGCTCTGAGAGGAATTATGGGAGGGATAATGGAAAAATACAAAATAATGTATGAAATTCTCAAAGAATTAATAAAACTATTTTTTTTCCTGCGAATTAAGTTCTTTCTTTTTTTTTTTAATTTATTTTAATTTATTTTGCAATACAATTCAGTTCTACATATCAGTCACGGATTCCCTTGTTCTCCCCCCTCCCGTCCCCCTCACCTTCCCCCCAACGCCCCCCCCCCATTCCCATCTCCTCCAGGGCAAAGCCTTCCCCACAGACTGAGGTCAACCTGGTAGACTCAGTCCAGGTAGGTCTAGTACCCTCCTCCCAGGCCAAGCCAAACAATCCTGCATAGGCCCCAGGTTTCAAACAGCCAACTCATGCAATGAGCACAAGATCTGGTCCCACTGCCTGGATGCCTCCCAAACAGATCAGGCATATACCCAAGAAATGCTCAACCACACCATAAGAGCACTTGTTCAGCTATGTTCATATCAGCATTGTTTGTAATAGCCAGAACATGGAAACAACCCAGATGCCCTTCAACTGAAGAATGGATAAACAAAATGTGGTACATATACACAATGGAATACTACTCAGCAGAAAAAAACAATGGCATCATGAGGTTTGCAGACAAATGGATGGATCTAGAAAAAATCATCCTGAGTGAGGTAACCCAGACTCAGAAAGACAAACATGGTATGTACTCACTCATAGCAGGATACTAGACATGAAACAAGGATGAATTGTCTGCTACTCACATCACCAGGGAGGCTACCCGGAAAACAGGACCCCAAGAAAGACACAGGGATCGCCCAATGACAGAGAAATGGAATGAGATCTACATGAACAGCCTGGACATGAGTGGGGGTAATAAAACTATTTTTTAAAAAGAGGCCTGGCTGCAGGCTCTTGCCATAATCCTCTTCCGTCCTCAGAAAGCTGTATCAATAGACTGCATGGAGTCTGATTTTTCTCTCCAGAGACTCTGCTATGCTGCCTGTTGTTGGGGCCGGGGCCCAAGTTCTCCTTGGAGGCCCAGCATGCTGTTGCCTCTCTGGCTGTCCATGATCTCACTAAGTCTTCTAATAAACCCCCTTACTCTCCAGCCATCAGTCTCAGTGTCCTCTTCAATCCCCTGCCAATCCCAAATCTGACAGGCCCTAAACCCCAGCAACTGGGTAATGTGAGAAACAGAACCAATGATCATCTGGTTTTTAGAGCAGCATGAAAAGTTTAAAACTATGATTAATATTAAAACAGCATATGTTGTAGTTTGGTTTTGGTCTTTTGATCTTTTTGGGGGGCCATCTACCCAGCAGCCCCCAAATAAATCACACACATTCTTAATTACGAATGCCCGGCCTAGCTTAGCTTAGTTTCTAACCAGCTTTACTTAACTAACTTATCCCATCTACCTTTTGCCTCTGGGCTTTTCTTGTTCTCTTACTTCTGTACATCTTACTCTTACTCCGTGGCTCACTGTGTAGCTGTGTGGCTGGCCCCTGGAGTCCTTCTCCTCCTCTGGCTTCTCCTTCTCTCTCCCCTCTTCACTCCTCCATCTCTTTTCTTTCCTTTTCCCAGATTTCTCCTTCTATGTATTCTGCCTGCCAGCCCTGCCTATCTTTTCTCCTTCCTTGCTATTGGCTGTTCAGATATTTATTAGACCATCAGGTATTTTAGACAGCATAGTAACACAGCTTCACAGAGTTAAACAAATACAACATAAACAAAAATAACACACCTTAAAATAACAATCCCCAACAGTCATACTGGATAGATTATGGTAAATAGATTCTATAGAGGACTAGATCCCATAAAACATTTTCCATGACCTTGGAGTCAACAAATATTATTAAAGTGGTTGTTTAAAAGAAACCAATTATCCTATAGGAATCTGTAGATAAATAGATTTCATGAAAATTAAGAATATTTGAATGGGGAAAACTATGATCTAAATATATGCATATATGTATAAAATAATAAAGTAACATGTTAAAACAATATTCAAGCCAGACTTGGTAGCATATACCTAGAATCCCAAACCTTGGGAATCAGAGGCAGGAGGATCATTAGTTTGAGACCAGATTAGAACACATAGTAGGACTATAGGACTAGCACACACACACACACACACACACACACACACACACACACACACACGGGTAAGGGGGGAGGTAAAGACAGAGACAAACAGAAACAGAGAAGCAAGCAAAGACCCAGGATTTGGGAGACACTATTTGCAATATAAAGCAAATGACTCATATCCAGAGTAGATCAACTGCATAGGTGCATCACACTCCACAAGGATAAGCCAGTTAGCCAATAAGAAAACATTCTATATTGTTGTGGGGGACCAGCCCCCACTTTTACAATCCAGGGTACTCTTGAATAGGGAGAAGTGAGAAATATTAGATAGAAGAGATACCTATACAATGAGAGGAAAAAACAGGATAGCTTTTGGAGGGCCTGGATCCTTATCTGTCAGCCCAGAACTTTATTCCAAAGGGCTTTTCATGTCAATGCCAAGGGGAGGGGCAAAAGACTTCCCCCTTGCTAGATGCAGCCAAGTGTAGACTCTTCCAAGCACCTGGTACTGAGGCCCATGGTCCAATTATCCTCTTTATGTAGACCTGCTGGATAAAGCCACGAGGAAACCTAAATAGGCTCCAACATATTGCTAATCATCCCGGTGTGAACATTGACAGCCAGAGTAGACAGTTTTGAAAGGGTGGCCATTATATTAGAGAGGACATGACATGACAAGTGTACTGGGGATTCTGGTGCTACAGTGGCAAAGGTACTCACACTTTGGGCAGTCTGTTGGCCCATATTTTGGATGTGAATCCATCATCATTCCACAGCACAATTCAACCACTGGATGGATATTCAACTGAACTGTGTAGGATATGGATATCCAAATACACATAGTACACAACAGCAAGATGACACCACAGGTGAAGAAGATGACCGCCAAGACTGAAGAATCTCAGTTTGATTCTTGGAACCCATATGGTGAAAGGAGAAAACTGAATTTTGAGAGCTGACCTCTGACTGCCACACATAAACTATAACATGTATGCATCCCCCACAGTAAGTAAATGTTAAAAAATGCCCACAATGACTTTAATTTACACTCACCAAGTATGTAGCGAACAAATATTTGGTGATCTGTTCATATAATTAAATATTAATATAAACAAAATAGAAATAATTTAACTACATTTCAAGAAATACAAAGACATCGATGGAGCTTAATGTTGAGCTGCTGAAATTAGACCAGCGATGAGTTGGCTAGGTTAATATATTTATAAACATTTTATAAGAACTATACTTAAAGAATGAGATTTGAAATATGGCAAATGATTATTATGCTAGCCTGGAAGCTCTGAAATTAATTTTATTAATTTTTAAAATTATTAATTAAAGATAATTAATTAAAAATATTAATGTTTTATATTATCAATATTATTATTATTGATACTTGTTGGCTGTTTTTTACTCTTTTGGGGGGCCTGCCACCCAGCTCCCAAATAAAACACACACAAAGGCTTATTCTTAATTATGAATGCCTGGCCTTAGCTTGGCTTGTTTCTAGCCAGCTTTCTTTAACTTAAATTAATCCATCTACCTTTTGCCCCTAGGTTCTCTTACTTCTGTAAATCTTACTCTTACTCCATGGCTTGCTGTGTAGCTGGGTGGCTGGCCCCTGGAGTCCTCCTCCTTCTCTGGCTCCTTCTTTCTTTTCTCTTCCCAGATTTTTCCTTCTATAAAGTCTCTCTGCCTGCCAGCCCTGCCTATCCTTTCTCCTGCCTTGCTATTGGCCACTCAGTTCTTTATTAGACCATCAGGTGCTCTAGACAGGCACAGTAACACAGCTTCACAGAGTTAAGCACATATAACATAAACAAGAGTAACACGCCTTAAAATAATCTTCTACAACAGATATTAGATATTATCAATCTAACTTGACCATCAAGTTTTGAAGCTTGTCTTTGCTTCTATGAGGATCCACTTTGTGTCTCTCTGACTTTAATTTTTCTCAGTATCTACAAAGTGAAGATTGCTTCAAAATTTAACTTTCTAGGAAGGCAGGAGCACTTCGTCAGCTGCTGTATCATCATTTCTCAAATACTAGAATTAACTTTTTTACTGTAGTATAAAAGAATTAGTACATGACTCGGGCTGCTGGATATAATAGCAGATGGGTTTTGACATCTACTCTTCTGATTGCTTGAATTATACCATTCTACTCACGACTTGCCCGAAGGTCTTTTGTTCTTTGCATGCACATGAAAAAATCTAGAAGAGCCATGTCCAGATGGGAAAGCCTCTCCATCACCACAACTTTAACAAGGACAACGATTTTCTTCAATTTCAATTTATTTTCAGGATCCAAGATCCACCATCATTTTTCAGTAGAATCAACTTAAGTTACTTTACATCCATATCCTTACCAGGGAGGGGATGGTGGTGGTGTGTGTGGGGGGAAGGAGTTGCTTTGTTTTATGCTTGTTTATCTGTTTGTTATTTATTGCCAGCATGCCCTTGAATCTGTGAAATAACTCTCTCCATGGAGAAGTTAATATACTGCATGAAAAGAAAATATTACTGTTTTTATAATTACTCATCTGTTTAGATCTTCCAACAATCTCATAATGCAGTGTGTTCTCTTGCTTTGCAGCTTTGGTGATTCCTACTATGAATGGCTTTTATCTTCACCATTCACATTTGGAAGAAAAATATTTTTCCTCTAAACAAATAATACTTTAATTGCCAGCAAACAAAATGGAAGATATCATCACCTTGCTGATCTGTGAGTCAATATCCAATAGGCATCTGAGCCAGAACACACAGTTCAGATGGATTCTGCCTGAGGAAGAGGGTGAAAGTTAGGGGAACTTCTATCCTTTTAAATCCAAGAGCAGAAATTCACCTTATGATAATAATAAACTAGTACATCAGAACAATTTCCATCCAGAGGATTATGAATATAAACTGGATGACGTTTGAGTGCATGCTCCCCCACATTCACAAATACTGCACACATGTACACATTCACACACATGTGCAATACACACAAACACACTCACATGCACATACACATTCACAATGCTCGCACATGCGTGCACCTACACACACATGTACACAATCTCACACATGTGCATGTACACAAGTGCACACATACATAAACACTTACTCTCTTTCACACACACACACCTGAAGACACTGGACAGTTGCCTTTAAAGCAGTGGGTATTGGTGGACCTAACATCTAGGAAAAGGGTAAATCCAAGGGACAGCTTGTCCTGATATTTGGTCCCATTCTTCAGACAAGGCTGTAGCAATCCTGAGAGTTGCTAAGAGACCAGGAAGAGCAGGGATTCTACAACTGCATGGGGTCAGAAAGGAGGAAACAGAAGTAAGACATATACTCACCTAGAAAAAGTCCTGTTAAGTTAGTCAAGTTTTTTCTTTGGGTTCCTGATGTCTCCACACAAGTTCACACCAGAAGGCTGCTCTAACCATCACTGAAATGTCTAATTTAAAATGAACTCAATTCCCCATTAGAGCCAGGAGTTGTTTCTAACTAGTTATCTGCTTAAAATATAAATCCTTATGGCATAACTCTGGTATAACATTTAAAATTCAAAAAATCATAACTTGACATAAAAGAATTAAGAATAAAAGAAAAACCATATATTAAACAGATGCAAAAGAGATCAATGCAAATATGAAGTGTGTACCTTGAAATAATAATACTGTTGGAAGCATTAAATGATGGGACAGAATTTGGCAGGGAGCAAAAGCCTTCAATAAAGTGTCAAATGAAACTTCTAGAAATATAGCCACAAAACTGAAACCAGCTGTTACTTGGAAGGAGATAAGGGCAGTGTAGACCCAGGTGGAAAAATAATTTAACAGAACAGATGAGAATAAAATTTCAAGCATGAACCACAGAAAGAAACAAGCATTTAAAATGCTGAAAATAATTTAAACAGATGGGTCATGGACATGAGGCTGATGTAAGTGCTACTATAGTTCCAGAAGAGAAAAGAAAGATAATGGATAGAAACAATATGTGGAGAAATAGTGACAGATAAATGTCTAAAGTTAATAAAATAGACTAAGCCACAAGCCTATGAAGTGCTACAAATGACACATAGAAAAATTAATAGAGGTCCACAGATAAAAACTAATAAAAGTAAAGGAAATAATCTCAAAAAATGGACAGAAAAAAAGAATATGTATTAATATTACCATGATAATGAAACTGATAGGACTGATGGCTAGCCTATAACATGAAGCACCGAGGGTGGAGACTTAGATCAATTATTAAGAGCACTTGCTTGGGCAAAAGCTTGGTTTCCAGCACCCACATATGAAGGCTCATGCCCTCTTCTGGCCTCTTTGGGCAACAGATACAAAAGTATGTATATGTATATGTATATATATGTATATATATATATATATATATACTGTTAATGCTGGTAAATACATATACAAATAAATAAAAGTAAATATATAAATCTTTAATATTAAAAAAGGTTACAATGAAGGCCAGACTGCAGCTGTTGCTCATTATTTTATTATTATTTTATTTATTTATTTATTTATTTATTTATTTATTTATTTATTTATTTATTTTGGTTTTTCGAGACAGGGTTTCTCTGTGTAGCTTTGCGCCTTTCCTGGGACTCACTTGGTAGTCCAGGCTGGCCTCGAACTCACAGAGATCCGCCTGGCTCTGCCTCCCGAGTGCTGGGATTAAAGGCGTGCGCCACCACCGCCCAGCTGCTCATTATTTTAAAAATTGAAAGAAAAATATAATCAATATAAAATTCAATATCCAATAAAATATTCTTCAGAAAAAATGGATGCAAAGGAAAATTCAAGGGCATCTCTCACCCCAACTCTTCATGAAGATTGCTTTTAGCAGCAAACAGATAACACCAATGGTGTGAGCAGAACTGCATGGATAGATGAGGAGTAGTAGAAAGTGATTGTTATTTGTCCATGTTAAAATTTCCTAAAGTCTTAGGAGATTTGAAAGTCATACAGTCTAATCAGCATCAACTGTCCTTGAGTCAGAGAGGGACTAGATAAGGTCCAAGTATAAATCTATGTGTAGCAAGAGTAAATTTAAACTATGCTTCAAATTAATTCAGTGTGCCCTAAAATCTATGGAGTGACTTTATTTATTCATTTTTTTTATTTATTTGTGTGTGTGTGTGTGTGTGTGTGTGTGTGTGTTTATTATGTGCATTAAGGAGCCCATAGAGGCCAGAAGAGGGCAACATATCTCCCAGAACTGAGTTACAGAGATTGTGAGCCATCATGTGGGTGCTGTAACCCAATCCCAAGTCTTGTGTAACAGGAGGAAGTTCTCTTAACCCCAAAGCCATCTCTCTCCAGCTCCTAGAGAAACACTTTAAAACAAAAGAGGGAATTCACTAATTTATAAACTAATAAATATGTAAGAAAAATTTAATAATAAATAATAAATCAAACTATGCTACCTTAGCCCTCCTGAATATAAAAGTTTTTGAGTTGGCAGTTTTAGAGGGATGTGATCTCAGTGGGGAGACATAGAAGTTGGAGGCAGAAAGGAAAGAATGCTAAATGAGAGATGTATTTGCTTCTTAGCCACCAGGATAGGCTGCCAGGACACAACCATCTAGTACTACCTGGGGAGTTTTCATGAAGTAGATATCAGAGATGAGTATCTGAGGAAGAGAAAAGGGAACATGAGCCTATACTCTGCCCATTGCTCAAATGTGGCCTCATGGAAACTAACCGTCCTTTACCTTTGGGCATTAAAAAGCGTTGCAGTCTAAAGTTCCAAGGAGACTACTGTTTAGGCAACAAGATGTTGTATAGGCAACCAATCTCTGATAGCACTTGCAGAAAGGTGGTGAAACTCTCCATGGAACTGCTGTCCAAAGCCATGCTTAGATGAATAATAATGGGGACTCATAGTTTTCAACTGGTATGTAAGAGACCTTGCTGTAAGATCTGTAGTAATGGTCCTGCAAAAGATACAGCCCAGTTCTTCAGACCACAGGTCCTTGGAGTTGCTCAATTTTCTAAAAATAAAGCCTGATGAATAACCCAGTGTGTCAGTCTCCTGTAAGCAACTGAGAATACTGACTGATAGAAAATAGAATACTGAGTATTTAGGCACAGTCTTCGACTTCAAGGAACACAAATGTTTGCAGGCATATCTCCAAAAAAATCAAGACCTCTGAGAAGAGACAACAGGGTATAGCTTTATAAATGAGACAAGGATTTCATATGCAATATCTCAGTGGTTCTCAAAGGGTCTCTGTTAGGATTCTACCCCCACTCCAGCTGCATGCTAAGTAAGGGGTCTTGTGTCTTATGTCATCAGTGCATGTTGGTGATTACATGCACGCAGTGTGGTCACACAATCAGCGCATGTGTGGTGTAGCTCCATGAGCCTACCTGTGCATGTGCACAGGAATCCTTAAAGAGCCAGACACAGAACCCCCCTCCTCTCTGCTCTGTTCTCTTCTGGCCCCACTATCTCTATCTCTCTTTCCCTTTCTCTGTTCTCTGCACGTGCTTCTTTCCGAGGCCTGGTTCCTTTGTCCCCCCCACCCCACCCCCCAATAAAGCTCTGATACTAGGTTTTGTGGCTCATGCCTCATGACCTTTCTGCATGGTAACCAGCACCACTTATCATTTTTAACAGTCTCAACCCCCTTTGGGGGTCAAATGACCTTTTCACAGAGGTTACATATCAGGTATCTTGCATATCAGATATTTAGATTATGATTCATAACAGTAATAAAATTACAGTTACAAAGTAACAATGAAATAATTTTATGGCAGGGGGCTCACCACAACATGAGGAACTGTGTTAAATGGACATAGCATCAGGAAGGTTGAGAACCACTGTCATATCTGGATAACCAGAGATATTGTGAGAGCTCTACCAAAGAGAAAGAGGTACTGAGGAAGGCAAAGCCTCTGAGGAGAGGCATATGACTGGAGGTGTTAAAAGACAGGTCTAGATATGAAACAGTTGGAAGAAACAGACAAAAGCTAACCAAAGGAGGATGCTCAGAGCTGTAGAGACAGTATTATGGAACTCCACCAGGATATATCCTGGATCCAATGTTCTATCTAAATGCAAGAAAAACACTTAAAAGTTGTTTTATACAAAGTAAGTAGTATGAAAAACAAATACATGACTCAGGGTGGAAATGATTATTAGAAGATGGATTAAAGCTACCAAGTTAAAAAAAACTCACCCTTAATTTGTCTTTTTCAATTTCACTAATAATCATTAACCTGTGATATAGAAAAATTAAAATATTTAGGTGTATATGGAAACATTGGAATATGATGAATGTCCTTTGGTATTTAAGAATAATTTATTTTCTGGATATCAGTCCTCTGTCAGATGTGGGGTTGGTGAAGATCTTTTCCCATTCTGTAGGCTGTCGCTTTGCCTTGTTGACCGTATCCTTTGCTCTACAAAAGCTTCTCAGTTTCAAGAGGTCCCATTGATTGATTGTTTGTCTCAGAGTCTGTGCTACTGGTGTTCTATTTAGGAAGTAGTCTCCTATGCCAATGCGTTCAAGACTACTTCCTACTTTCTCTTCTAGCAGGTTCAGAGTAGCTGGATTTATGTTGAGGTCCTTGATCCACTTGGACTTAAGTTTTGTGCACGGTGATAGATATGGATCTATTTGCAGCCTTCTACATGTTGATATCCAGTTTTGCCAGCACCATTTGTTGAAGATGCTTTCTTTTTTCCATTGTGCACTTTTGGCTTCTTTGTCAAAAATTATATGTTCATAGGTGTGCGGATTAATGTCAGGGTCTTCAATTCGATTCCATTGGTCCACATGTCGGTTTCTATGCCAGTACCAAGCTGTTTTTATTACTGTAGCTCTATAGTAGAGCTTGAAGTCAGGGATCGTGATGCCTCCAGAAGTTGTGTTATTGTACAGGATTCCTTTGGCTATCCTGGGTTTTTTGTTTTTCCATATGAATTTGAGTATTATTCTTTCCAGGTCTGTGAAGAATTGTGTTGGTATTTTGATGGGGATTGCATTGAATCTGTAGATTGCTTTTGGGTTGGCTGTTTGAAACCTGAGGCCTATGCAGGATTGTTTGGCTCGGCCTGGGAGGAGGGGACTAGACCTACCTGGACTGAGTCTACCAGGTTGACCTCAGTCTGTGGGGAAGGCTTTGCCCTGGAGGAGATGGGAATGGGGGGGGGGGTTGGGGGGAAGGTGAGGGGGACGGGAGGGGGGAGAACAAGGGAATCCATGGCTGATATGTAGAACTGAATTGTATTGCAAAATAAATTAATAAAAAAAAAAAAAAAAAAAAAAAAAAAAAAAAAGATAAAAGTATATTTATATTACCTCTGTCATTGAATAATTATTGTTGTTGTGTTTATTATAATACTTTCATTATCAGAGATAAAAATTTTAAAACTCTTAAAAAAAAAAAAAAAAAAAAAAAAAAAAAAAAAAAAAAAAAAAAAAAAGAATAATTTATTTTTGATAAATTCATAAAACTGTAATTCTAGGTGTTAGTCTTTAAAAAAAAAAACAAAACAAAAAAACCTCGTATGACTTGAGAGATGACTCAGCAGTTAAAAAGCACTTACTATGCAATCCTGAGGACCTGACTTCAGGTCCCAGCAGCCAGGTAACAAGCTAAGTATCCTGCAGATGCCTGTTAACCCCAGCTCTGAGAGACTCACCACCCTCTTGTGACTTCAACACACACACACACACACACACACACACACACACACACACACACACACACATACACACGCTCGCGCGCGCACACGCACAGGTACAGGCATATGCACCTGCACACACGTGTACATAGACTCACTCAGATACACATACACAAATAAATATCTAAAAAAAAAAGAACTAATAACACTATATTGATGTTAATTTATGTGGAAATACCTTCTCCTGCAAGACAGAGGCTAGGTGGAACCCCCTTTCCCGCCCCAGTTCCCTCTGAATGAAATCATTCATTCCTGTGGAAGGAGAGAGACTTTTAAGATCAGGAGGTGAACAAAATCTCCAAGTCGGGATGCTCCTGAAGCTCAGAAAGTACACAAGACCCTTCCCCCAAGGTTGTATAAGCAGTAACATTTGTTGAAATAGAGTCTCTGATCAGCCAAGCCACTTGCAAGCTGTGCAGGGAGCTCCAGGGGAGCAGTTTTTGTGAGTCCTCACTCATACTGGGGTGGGTCTTTTGAGGAAACAGCTGCCTTTGAGCCACCCATGCTCCTGCAATTCAGCCATCATCCATGCTGCTGTAAGTAACTCCAATAAACTCTCTGGTTTACGCAGCTAGCCCTGGGTAGAACTGTTTCCTTGGTGCTCTAAGTGAAATGAACAGATGCTTGCTTAAGTCTCCCTTGGAAGTCACTCAACAGTTCCCCCAAACAACAGCTCATCGAAGGCCACAAATAAGAAGGAAACTTTGGTAATTTGAAGAGCTGACATCATTTAGGTTACAGCACATAAGACTAGACCATACATGCACAGCCTAGAGGCAAGATTGGATGTAACAGTGCTTATCAAATATTTGCACGATTGCCATGTTCCATCCTTTGATTACTCACAAAAGACAAATCCTTCTGTCTGGATTCCTAGGACTCCATGTGTCTTGTTGCCCTCCAAAGCTACACCAGAGTGACGTAGTTCCGTTCTAAACATTTTATTTTTATTATGCATAACTGTATGTATGTGCATGTGTTGGTTGATGTATAGAGAGGCCGGAAGAGGTCGTCAGATCCCCTGGGGCTAGGGTTACAATCAGTTATGAGTCACCTGATGAGGGTGCTGGAAATCGAACTCTGAAAGAGCAGCAAGCACTCTTAATCACTAAGCCAGCCTGAGAAGTGCCTTTCTTATAAATTCTATCTTCTCTTTAGTTTAGTCTCTTCTACTTAGAGATTGGATTTCCACTGCAAACAGATCGATGGACTAATGATCTTCTGGTTTTCTCATAGCACTAGGCTGACAAACAGGAGGATACGCACGTGTGGAACCTGGGACAATGCCTGGGGAATAGAGAAGCCTGCTTCATTTTGTAGACTAATATTAAACCCCATGATAACCATATGACAATTCCGAGAGTATAAGTGTGTACCTTTTAAAATATACTGAAAACATCCATAATTGGTGGCACTCTTATCCTTTCATATAACATTTTTATTCTTTGAAAGATTCATACATTCATTTAATGTATGCGGAACAAATCCATTCCTTACTACTTCTCACCAATTCCCTCTAGTCCTCACCCCATCTCCTTCCCAATTTCATATCCTCTTTTAATTGTTATTACTAAGCCTCTGAGTCCAACTAGTACTGCCTAACTGCTTACGGGTGTGTGGCCATCCACTGGAGCGTGAGTAGCCTACCAGCAGTCGTGTCCCCAAAGGAGAGGGACTCTGCCTCCATCACAGGCATCAAACAATAGCCAGCCCCTCCCCCATCCACACTGCACTGTTCAGGGAATATCACGGGGGAGGGGTCATGGGAGGAAGAACTGGCACCTGGGGAGAAGAGCGAAGAAATGCCTACTCCTGGACATGACACAGCTGTCGCACTTAGCAACTCACGGGAGCCTTTGGTTACCTATAGAAGACCTCTCCTGAGGACACCGTAATCCACTTTCTCCATCAATTCTGGAACCTGACATGCTATGCCCTGTGCACTAAGCCATGTCATTTTCTTAGACAGGAAATAGGCAGTCCACAGCAAGGGGCCTTTATGAAATAAATGAGATCCAGTCCTTTAAGCAGATCTCCAAGGTCCTCTTAGCCACATTGCATTTGTTTGCCTGTGTCATAGACTCCCTGTTGGATTTTTCCTGTAGCCTTCCAATCATAGATTGTGATTCATGCAGCATGCTAATTTAATTTAACTGGATGTGGATTCCTCCTCTGGAATTTCTCAATGGATGGTTTGGTTTAATTAGTGAGAGAACCGAATGTATGTCCATAGGCCAGTCCAGCTATTCTGGCCATTCAAAGGACAACTCATTCAGCTGTAAGATTTTCATTTCTACTGCTCAGAGTTGAGGTCTTTGGCCAATTTTAAATACTTCTGACCTCCAAATGACATACTTCAGAAATGACTTATACTACTTTGTTCCAGAAATCAAATAAAACAGAAATATAATTAACCAATGAGATAGACTGTGTCACATTTTAAATCCTCATATACATTTGATTCTTCAATTTTATCTGAGCCATATACTTTTAAAGGTACTTACTTTCACCCTGATTGTAGAAAATCAGTATTTTCATCAATAAGAAAAGTGTTCTGTGACTAATAAAATACTTTATTGGGGCAGAGAAAGCACTCAAGTGTGCTGGGTACCTGAGCCTGGAGCCAGCCTGCCTCCACTGGTCATTAGGCTGTTTACCAACTGTGTGACCTCAGGAAGTCAGGGTGAATTCAGTCTCAGTTTGCATCTTTATAAAATGTGCATAATATTAATAGCATATCTTTTTTCTAAAGTGGAATATAATTATGCAAGTGAAATGTTTAGAACAAAAAATTCAGTGGTGATTATTTTCCCTAAATAAATTCTCAGACAGATATTTATATAACCATGTTCATGGCACCATTGCTTATAATATTCAAAAGGCAGAAGCAAAATATCTATCTATCTATCTATCTCTATCTATCTATCTATCTATCTATCTATCTATCTATCTATCTATCTATCGTCTATCTGTTCCTTAGTGTAAATGCTTTGAAGATAGCATGCCAAATGAAATAAGCCAGACATACAATTTTATATCATATGAGTCTACTTTATGAGGTATTTACAATAGTCAAATTAGTAGCAATGGAAAGCTGAGTGGTGGTTGTCAAGGAAGCAGAGACTAGACAGTTATTGATCAGTGAGTACAGCATTTTTAAGTTGTAATGGTAAGTTCTTGAGACAGGTGGTGGTAAAGGTTGTACAACAATACAAATACAGCTAATGCCACTGAACTGTAGCTGGAAATGATTAAATTGCTAAAGTTCACAGTATGTTCCTTTTTAATATTTGTGTAGAGTTATTTATTTGTTGTATGTGTTTGCGTGCATGTGTGTGTGTGAGCATGTGTAGAGGTCAAATGACAACTTCAAGGAGTTGTCTACCAGAAGGTCCTAAGGATCAAACCCATGTCCTCAGGCATGGTGGTCCTTCCTGGCTGAGCCATGTCACTGGCCATATGCACATTTGTGTGTGTGTGTGTGTGTGTGTGTGTGTGTGTGTGTGGCAAAAATGTTTTCAATAATACTGGGAACAGTGGTTCTCAAGTTTTGTATTTAGACCAATAGCCTTAGCATCCTGTGTTCTTAGGAGGAACAGGAATCCTCAGACCCCACCACATAGACCTATAGGCTGGAAGGGTGATACATGGCAAAACCACCAGTCAGGTCCTGCAGGTAATTCTGATGCACATGTAAGCTAAAGTTTAGATGGCATGGGAGAAGACAGGGATCTAAGAAGCTGATATCGGGACAGTAGCTTCAGTCACATCTCTGACCTTTCTTTTCCAACCTGTTCTTTAGCCTTCTAGAAAACATTGGTGCTTTGACTCAGCACATTTGCCTTCCTGGACCATCTCAAAATTTCCCATGGTCTAAATGGTTAGAAATGGGGAGGGGGGAGGGGAAAACTTGTCACCAAGCTATCTGCTGGGAGAGTATAATCTCTTATCTTTCATGTGTTTGAGTAACAGAGAAACCTGAGGTCGTTTCCATAGTAACACACATCCTGCCATTTATACCTTGCAATATAGCAAGAAAGGAATCATTGGAAAAGGCTGCGGAAATGGCAACATTTTATAGAAGAAATGTTTGTAATTCCTAAAAATTGGCAGGTTCCCCCTCGTGATAAACACAGGGGTTATGGGTTATTTAAATGCTGCTGTAAGCGTCTGTGGGCCATTGTGATCCTCATTAAACTCCCAGTAACCATAAAGACCTCTTTATTCTTCAAATGAACATGCTGTGAAGGAAGTCATTGCAGAATACCCAGACTGTGGCACACATTAACCTCCTGCATTTCTAGCATCTACTTCCATGCAAGTCCAATAAAACCTGGGAATTCTCAACTGGAAGCACTTCTCTCTGCAGATAAGTTGGCTCACTGAGAATCTATCAATCAAGTCACTTTCCCTATTCAGAAAGAAATCAGATTCTTTCCTCCAAGTTTCATCCAGCTCTAAAACTTGAGTAAACTTTCCACTCAATTATTGGTAACTAATGATGGTTTTCTCAGGAATATTGTTAAATTTGCTTCCTGTTGCTGTGATAAACACCATGATTACAAGCAGGTTGGGGAAGAAAGGGTTTATTTGGCTTATAGGTTATGGCATATCATTGAGGGAAACTGAGGCAGGAACTCAGGGCAGGAGCTAAAGCAGAGACAAAGGAGGAACACTCCATATTGGCTTGTTCCTCATCTACATTCAGGTATGTTCTTATTTTTTTTTTTTATTTTATTTTTTTTTTTAAAGTTGGAATTATTTTTATTTATTTTTTTTTTATTAATTTATTTTGCAATACAATTCAGTTCTACATATCAGTCACGGATTCCCTTGTTCTCCCCCCTCCCGTCCCCCTCACCTTCCCCCCAACCCCCCCCATTCCCATCTCCTCCAGGGCAAAGCCTTCCCCATCCCATCACCAGAGTAGGTCAGTTCGGGCTCTCTCGACCATTGCCAGCAGTCTGTTGTGTGGGTATCTTTGTGGATTTCTGTGGGCCTCTCTAGCACTTTGCTTCTTCCTATTCTCATGTGGTCTTTATTTACCATGGTCTCCTATTCCTTGTTCTCCCTCTCTGTTGTTGATCCAGCTGGGATCTCCCGCTCCCCCAAGCTCTCTTTCCCTCAATCCTCGCCTTTCATTACCCCCACTCATGTCCAGGCTGTTCATGTAGATCTCATTCCATTTCTCTGTCATTGGGTGATCCCTGTGTCTTTCTTGGGGTCCTGTTTTCCAGGTAGCCTCCCTGGTGATGTGAGTAGCAGACAAGTCATCCTTGTTTCATGTCTAGTATCCTGCTATGAGTGAGTACATACCATGTTTGTCTTTCTGAGTCTGGGTTACCTCACTCAGGATGATTTTTTCTAGATCCATCCATTTGTCTGCAAACCTCATGATGTCATTGTTTTTCTCTGCTGAGTAGTATTCCATTGTGTATATGTACCACATTTTGTTTATCCATTCTTCAGTTGAAGGACATCTGGGTTGTTTCCATGTTCTGGCTATTACAAACAATGCTGATATGAACATAACTGAACAAGTGCTCTTATGGTGTGGTTGAGCATTTCTTGGGTATATGCCCAAGAGTGGTATAGCTGGATCTTGGGGGAGATTGATTCCCAATTTTCTAAGAAAGCGCCATATTGATTTCCAAAGTGGTTGTACAAGCTTGCATTCCCACCAGCAGTGGAGGAGAGTTCCCCTAGCTCCACATCCTCTCCAGCATAAGGTGTCTTCAGTGTTTTTGATCTTAGCCATTCTGACAGGCGTAAGGTGGTATCTCAGAGTTGTTTTGATTTGCATTTCCCTGATGATTAGGGATGTTGAGCAGTTCCTTAAATGTCTTTCGGCCATTTGAGTTTCCTCTGTTGAGAATTCTCTGTTTAGTTCTATAGCCCATTTCTTAATTGGACTGTTGGGCATTTTGATGTCTAATTTCTTGAATTCCTTATATATTCTGGATATCAGTCCTCTGTCAGATGTGGGGTTGGTGAAGATCTTTTCCCATTCTGTAGGCTGTCGCTTTGCCTTGTTGACCGTATCCTTTGCTCTACAAAAGCTTCTCAGTTTCAAGAGGTCCCATTGATTGATTGTTTGTCTCAGAGTCTGTGCTACTGGTGTTCTATTTAGGAAGTAGTCTCCTATGCCAATGCGTTCAAGACTACTTCCTACTTTCTCTTCTAGCAGGTTCAGAGTAGCTGGATTTATGTTGAGGTCCTTGATCCACTGGGACTAGGTATGTTCTTATGCCTGCTCAGGATGTATTGTCCAAAGTGTGCTGGATCTTCCTTCACCAATTAGTGGTTAAGAAAACATTCCATGGACATGTCCACAGGCCAACCTGATAGAGATAGTCCTTTAACTGAGGTTCCTCTCCCCAGGTGTGTCACGTTTCCAACAAAGATCAACCATGACAAAGTCAAATGCTCAGAAAAGCTGGCCAACGCTGTTCACAATGTCCTCTGTAAGAGTAGATGTAGGCTCAATGTTATTAGGTGCTTACCATCTGGAATAAGTCCCTACGTGCAGAAGGCCATGCCTCATGGTGAGCCTGGAAGCGTGCCAGCTACATTTTTAAAGGCTTCCATGCATACACCCCAGTCTGTGTTATGGACTGGAATCAGAAGGTTGTATCACTTAATGGCAAATGGTGACAGCAAATAGTAAAAGATAATTACTCACCATCCAAGTCACAGTTTACATATGAAACTAAACCAGAATATAGGGCTAGAAAAGAGAGACCTCAGCCAGTAAAGTGCTTGTCTTAAAAATCAGAAAGAACTGAGTTCAATCCCCAGCTCCCTGTAAAAAAAAAAAAAAAAGGCTGAGTGGTTGCATGTGTTAGAAAATCCCAGCTGGGCGGTGGTGGTGCACACCTTTGATCCCACCACTTGGGAGGCAGAGGCAGGCAGATCTCTGTGAATTCGAGGCCAGCCTGCTCTACAAAGCAAGTTCCAGGATAGCCAAGGCTACATAGAGAAACCTTGTCCTGGGGGAAAAAAAAGAAAATCCCAGCATTGGGGAGGCAGACAGACACAGGAGGATCTCTGGGTTTTGCTGATCAGATACTCTAACCTTCACAGCCAGTTTCAGGCCAGTGAGACACACTGTCAAAAAACTTCAAAGTAGACATCACCTGTGCAAAGGCACTCTGGCTTCCAAGGAATAGGCACATCCATACACATGAACACTTACACACAAACACACATCCACACAATTAAATCAGAATCTCTGAAGTTCTTTGTAAGTTCCAAGAGACTATGGTCTTCAACTTGTTCCCTCAAGGGAAATAATGAAAGGGAAGTGTAATGTACAAAACCAACGACTAGTAATTTGGGGATGAAATAAAAATAAATGGCTCTTGACTGACGGTCATCTTTCTCTACGCAGTAATTACACTGTGGGAAGCAAAATGATTCTAACTTGAATCTCTGTTGGAGGATCATTTACCTTTGTGCAGAACTTTCAGTATTGGGTCTACATACAGAAAACCATCTTTAGATGCTTCGAAGTAACCATTTGAGGCTCTGCATAGTAAGACTCCCCAGGACTGGCAAACACCTACTGAGGAAGATGAAATAAAGATTTCAACTGTTAACTAATTATTGCAATATTTGTATTAATGCTTTGAGAATTTCACACATGAACACAAGGTGTTTTGATCCTATTTATCTCACATTCTTCCCTCTAACTCCTCAGATCCACCACACATCACCAATTCTGTCCTCTCTTTAAATTTTTTAACTAGTCCCAATCCAACTTGTATTACTCATGTACTCATGAGTATGGGGCCATCCAATGGAGTGTAGTCAACCTACCAGGGGCCACACCCTTCAAGAAGAGACCATCCCTTCCCCAGAAATCATCTATTGTCAATAGTTCCTCAGCTAAGGATGGGAGCTCCTGAGCTTGTGCCCTTCTAAGCTGAAATGCTGACTGGCTTGATCTTGTGCAGGTCTTATGCAAGCATTCACATTTGTGTGAGTTCCTGAGTATAGTTGTTTTGTCATGTTGAGAAGACACTATATCACCCCAGTCCTCCCTGACATCTGGCTCTTACGATCTGTCTGTTCCCACTTCTACGATAGTCTCTAAACCTTGGGGTGAGGGGTGTAGATGGTATGGATGTCCCACATATGGCTGTGCTGTCCCCAGATACCTAGTCTCTACATTTGTTATCAGCTGGGGATTCCTGCATTAACTGCTATCCATTGCACAGAGAAACTCTTCTAATGAGGCTTGAGGGCTTCATTAACCTACAGATACAGAGATATGAATTTACAGGGCAGTTTGACACTATGTACATTTAGCAAAATAATAATACTATGTTCATCCCTGGGGCTGATGAATGCCCAACCATGGTTTCTTAACTAGATTTATAGCATCATGCATATATTTCCTCCTATGAAATGGAAGCAGTTTCCCCATAATATTTGTGTCATTATTGCACCCATTGGAATTTCTTACCATTATGGTCTTCACTGTAACTCAGACAGGATTCATATCTGGGTAAGACTGTTGGTGAGCACCTTCCTCAAGATACTTACATAGTACCTTTCAGTACTATCCAAGCTATAGACAGCAAGGAAGAAGCTTCCTGAACAAAGCCAACTCAATTTCTCTATATCCTGTCACCAAAATGTGTGGTGTCATCAGGAATAGGTTCTTACCATCAAGTTTTGATGGGCAACCCAAGACAATGGCAGTATTCCATATTGTTTGAGGTTCTCTAAGATACCCCTACCAACAACCTGTTGGGAATTATACAACACTTGGCACTGGGCTTTTTAGCTTATAACTTAAGGCTTCTAGGAAGAGCATCATCCCTTGTGTATGGTACCTCCAATGAAACTCTTTAATATGAATATACATACTCATATATATGAAGCTTATAATTTGATAGGTTTCCATTTGGCTTTTCTAGACATCCTTAGTGTTAGTTATCCCTTACCCACCCAACTTCTGCCCTCCTATCCCATCCCTCTACTCAGTTAAAGATCCATCCCCATTGTTCCCCTTCCCGATTCCTTTCTTCTCCCTCCCCACAGATGACCCCTTTCTAGTTTCCTGATCAAGTTTAATCCTATTCAAACAAAGACAAATGCAGTTGTCCCAAATGTTCTGATGACAACTCTTGCCAGTAGCAAGCCAATGGCAAGGAAACAGGGAACCTACAGCTCCATTAAAAACAAACCAATTTGAGGTCATGGTTTCCTAACACAAAGCTCTATTTAGCCCAGGTTCATCGGAAGAAAATGTTTGCAAAGTTTAAGACCTGTGTCATGACTGCCTCTCTCTAATCCATGCCTTTTGTTTTTCTCCTTATTCCCAAGTAGGCTGTTGTGTGAAGACTGGAAAAATCCTAATGATGTGTGTAAGCCATTCACAGTCCCCACAGCCTCCTCTCTTAAGTCAGTGTTCTGGAGAAGTTCTTATGCTCCCCACACCGAATCTTTCTTGCAGTGGCTAATCATGCCAGCTGTCATAGGGGTCTGGTATTAACCAATGTTTCCAGACATTTAAAGGCAGTGGGAATTTACCCTTGCTACAGTCTCCTTGTTGTACAGGGTCTCCAAAGTTACTGGATGAGTCTATCCCTGAATGTCTTCTGGCTTTGAGCCCAGAGGATCCCCGGATCTATGAAAAGCAGCAACAGCAATGCCTGGGTGGACTTGGATTCAGAACTTTCTTCAGAGACCAGCTTTACTCTGTGGTTTCTAGGTGATACAGAGGCAGGACTCTCACCGAAGGTTTCTGAGAAATTTTCTTCTCCTTATTGGTCAAATCTCAAGGATGTGAATTACGCTGGAGCCCCTGTCTAGGTCCAGATTTGGACACCACTTCTCTCTTGTCACTCCAAGAGAGCTCCTTTCTTTTTCTGCCTAGATAATAAAGACTTCCCAGACTCATCTTGCATAAAATATTCTACCCCATTCCCTTGTTCCCAGTGACCCCCTTCCCAAAAACAAGTCATCTTGGCTTAGCTCTGGAAATACAGAAGCAAGGTCTGGGATTTGATGAACAAAAGCCCATCAAGTGCTGTCCCCTCCAAAACCTCAGCTTTAAATCAGGAGCACAATATCACCCTTTGCTTTCTCCTGTCTGTTAACAGTTGCATTCCCTTCATGCTACAGACATTTTTGAGTATGCAGGACAATAAAACACTGATGGGTACTTGGTGTCTGCAAACCTAGCTTCTAAGCACCTCATATATTGACTTAGTTGATTCTTTCAGACATCCTAGGAGACATGCAGTGGTAATAGTCTCTGTTCTCAGAGGTTGAATAGTTTAGTCATCAGTATATATCAATCAAGTAGAAAACTAGTTTCTGAGGAACAGGACAAATGATATCAGCCATCCAACAGCCAAAGGACTCCACTTTCATCTTCTTTGTGTACATGTATGTATAACTTGTTGTATGCTAAAGGATTGGATCCTTAATTATTATTCTTCTCATTTGGTTTTCATGCTTTTGAATCAATAAAAAGCCCTTTTTTTCGTATCTTGGATAATAAGCCATGGAAAAACTGCTCATTTTCAATTGAGAAATGGAAAGGGTCATCTGAAGAAGGAGGAGAGCAGGTCCATTTATCTCTCCAAAGACAGTTCTACTAAACGTTGCTTATTATCAGGATTTGGTTTGACTATCCCCTTCCTGTGGGTGGCCTCTTCGTTCTTGAAGCTTCTAGCTTGTGTATCAAAACAGGAGGCACCAGACTGATGACTTTGTGGGGCCCTGATAGCAGGCACTTGAGAAGTTGACTCTAATCTCATCCCTCTAGATTCATTCCATTTTCACAAGGACATCTTAGAGCAGTGGTGTCAACAATAAGGAATGCCCACATTTTGTCACACTGGTGTACATTGTAATAATGTGCTTTCTTTTTTGAATGAAAGAGGTGGCCTGTGAGAGCTTCTCTGTCCAGCTCTGACCCATAATCATTCCCTAGTAACATTAGAAGAGTAACCTCACACACTCTAGCATGCTCTAAGGAGAGACGCCTTGTCTTGTTCCCTAATGTATTTCTAGTATGTGGCACACTGTTTAAGCCAAAGAAAGTTTGTAATATGTTTTTGTTGTATTGTTTTCATTTGTTTGTTTGAGACAATGCCTCACTATGCAGCCCACGTTGGCCTTGAACTCACTATGTAACCCAGGCAGGCCAAGAACTCACAATGCTCTTGTCTTAGCCTCCAGAGCTCTGATATTGCAGGTATGCACCACTACATTCAGTAAGGCGGTTTCCTAATTATTAAGTAACTCATGACACTACCCTGTAAGCATAGCAATTGATTTAACTATCAATATATTAACTACCCTAAAAGACCAGATGTGGTCTTGTGTGCTTGCTTTATAGAAAGGAAGCTTTTTTGGATATGTTGTGGATTTTATTTCCAAATCATAAAATTATAGCAGTATATAGCAGTATAGCAGGGGGACTTAGTGATTTGATGAGCCGTGGAATTAATTGCTTGCTCTGCCCACTTTCAGTTACTCCCTCCCTTGTTCAGTCTGTTAAAGATGCTTGTGGCAGCTTGGACACTTTGTTTTACATTTTAAATAGCAGGTCAGCTCACCTTCCAGTGTAAACAAGGAGCTGTAATCATTCAATTTGGTAGGGGAAATGTAGCAACCATAGGCAGGGAATGGATGAAAATATATATATTTATGCCACAAATACAAATTTGGAGCAAATGTGCAACCTAAAAATAATCAAACATTCCATATTTTCTGATACAGTTCCCTAAAGACAAAGACATTGTCTCTGCCATTATTTTATGATCATTATAAGTGCTAGTGACATTCTGATGAGCTTCTTTAGGCCCTCTGGGAAATCTGTAGAAGTTCACTAAACTTCTTTCACAAAGTACAGCACTCTTAGAACTAAAAATGCAACTATTTCATTAATTATTTTTAGAATCCATACTTATCATTGACAATAGAATTTTGGGAAACTGGTGTTACCTTTTAAAGGACAGAAAAAGCTGGACTTGGTGGTGCATGCTTGTAATGCTGTACTTAGGAGGTAGAGATGGGGCAGAGAGATGTCAAACATTAAGGTCTGCTTGGGTTATACAGAATGATCATGTTCCAAAACAAACAGAATCAATAAGGGCTGGGGATATTGCTCAGTGGTAGAATACTTCCTTAGCACATGCCAGGCCCTGGACTTGGTCCTTAGCACTACTAAAAATCTTTTGGAAATATATATATATATATATATATATATATATATATATATATATATATATATATATATATATATATGGATAGATAGAACACAATGATCCAGACAACATTAGTATTATTGTAATAAATGGTAATAATAATCTACCAAATCTTCAAATGACTTCAAATTATCAAAATCTTAACAAAATGAACAGTTGCAAGTCATGTCCAACTTTTCTGGAACCTAAAATATATCTTCCTTTTCATAGCACTGTCTTTGGATATCGTCAAAACACTGAAAGTATAAACACATATGGGGTTGGAGTAATGTCTCAGTAAATAAAGGGCTTGCTGCATGAGCACCTGAGTTCAAGTCTCAGCCCCTGTGTAGAAAGCTGGGTGAATCTCAGTGCTGGGGAGGCAGAGACAGGAGGATTCCTGGAATTTGCAAGCCTGACAGTATAGCTGAATTGGTGAGCTCCAGGTTCAGCGAGAGACCCTATCTTAAGAAACAGGATGGAAAGAGATTCAATCTGACAACTAAGGTTGTTCTCTGGCCTCTGTATGCATGCTAACATATACACACAAGCATGCATACCCACACAAAAATCTCAAATACATAATTAAATAAAACAGTAGCGTGCATGAGCTATCTGGACCTTACGATTGTTTTGGTATCAGAACCATGTAAAATAACACATCACTTTGAGAGAAAACACATCTAATGGCAGCATCAATTTGACACACTTTTCATTCAGCTCTGTGTTTCCTAGTTTCCATGCATCATTTCTCTACCAGTATTCAGTTTCTGAGTTAACAACCAGGGACTCAATGTGCTGGCAATTAAATCCAACTTTCACACATTTTACCTGGCCAAAGGGTAAGCAAGAGGCTGAACTCAGATTCAAATCAGGCTGTTGGGATTCTGGACTTTGTGACTTTTTCTCTTTGCCCCTTGACCTCTACACACACACATTGCTACTCCTCTGTTTGGTTTAGTCATATTGCTAGCAAATTGTGCATTAAACAAGCACCTCAGGCTGCAGCATTTGCCATTTAGTGGCTGTTTTAAGCACCACAAGTACGCTCTAAAGGAAGGCACGGCTGTGTTTGTTGTATAGTGATCATTCCCTTTTGTCCCAGTTAGCATTAACTGTCAACTTGACACAGCCTGGAATCACCTGAAAAGGGCCTCAGTGGGGTATTTGTCTTCATCAGGTTGGCCTGTGGACACTTGAAGAAGAGCCCAGCCCACTGTGGGCCAAGCCATTTCCTGGGCAGGTGGCTTTAGGCTGCAGAGAAAGCTAGCAGAGCATGAGTGAAAGCAATCCAGTCAGTGAGCCAGCAAGCAGCACTCCTTCACAGTTTCTGCTTCAGGTTCCTGCCTGGAGTTCCTACCCTGACTTTTCTCAGTGATGGACTGGGATCTAGAGGTGTAAGGAAA
Source organism: Peromyscus californicus insignis (assembly GCF_007827085.1). Taxonomy (NCBI): domain Eukaryota; kingdom Metazoa; phylum Chordata; class Mammalia; order Rodentia; family Cricetidae; genus Peromyscus; species Peromyscus californicus. Next base: position 97,794,329 of record NW_026294606.1, read on the forward strand.
AACAAACTCTTACTTCTCCTAGTTGCTTTTGGTCAGAATGAAACCAGAACACCAGCATCTTGATTTTTTAGTCATTTGGTGTCTACTCCTGGGAAAGGTGTGATATTCTGTGAAAATGCTATGAAATTCAGGGGTATACATACCATTACTCTTCTGAGCACATTTTCATAAAGCAGGAAAAAATAAAACAGGCAAATCAAAACAAAAGTCATCTCCTACTCCCAGGTGGTATAAACTCTCTTAATTATTTTTAGTACTGGAAAGCCTTATTTGAAATTTGAAATGTCTTTCCAAAAGTCCCCATTTCTTGAAATGCCACACTGAGAGCTGTTTTTTATTTTGTGCATCCCAAGAATACTAAATAAATAAATCTGGTAGATGGAGAGTCAGTTTTCTTTAGGGATGTGGTCCCGGAGTTGCTACACATGCTCAGTGGATCGTCCTGCATTTCTGACAGTTCTGCAGCATCAAGTAGACTTGGTGGGTTTAAAAATGCACAGGACTTTGGGAAGGAAAAGTGGTTAAAAGATAAAGGGAGGGTAGAACAGGAGGAGTTGGAGGGGGTGTTTGATCCAAACACATTATATACATGTTCTCAAACAACAAAAAGATTAAAAAAGTAACATGTTAAGAGAAGACCAAAAAGATCTCAATAATGACAGGCCTGAAGTCTTGGCACAAACTTGCCCATGCTCCTCTTCATCCTGCTCATCCCACCCTTAACTTTCTCTGTGATCTAGATTAGCAGTTTTGTACAGAGGTTCCATGAAACTAGACTTATTCCTTTTATTTTTTTTTTCTTAAAATTGTATCCTAGATGTTACTTTCTCTGTGAAGTATTGCATAAGCCTACAGGTTACATACTGGCCCACTGTCCTAGGAGCAGCATGGGTATAGCAAGCAGCTTCCCTATTATGTGTCAATTAACTGTCATTAACAATGAAGACTTGCCTGGCTCCTTAGATAGAATGGAAGTCCTTGGTGGGAAGCTCTCCCTCTGTGTAAGCCCATTAGTGCAGGTTTCCATCACCAATATCCCTTTTATATTTTGAGACAATGCAGTCAGGCCTGGAACTCATGGAAATCCTCTAGCCAAAGTCTCTTCAGTGCTAGGAACACAGGCACAAGCCACCACTCTCAGTTCTAAAATCCCTTTAATGTCTGATTTCATTAGTTCAGACCTCAAAGATATCCTTCACTATACTGTGAGGCAGGTGCTATAGGCTGTGCTGTGTGTATCTTCGTCCTTTTACTGGAAGATATTTCGTAAAGATTGGTGCAAGAACAGACCCACAATAATGGTTAAGTGAATATTAATGGTTGAGTGAAACTTGAGCTCCAGACATTGCAACTACACTCACTTAGACACAGATGGCTTTACACTGGAATACAGAAGTATGGTCAGCATGAGCACTACTGACAACTGGACCAGATAATTACTGGAAAAAGGTCATCTGTGCACAAGTGCTATAGTAACAGGGACATTCCATTCATTACAGGATATTTAATAGTACCATTGGCTTCTAGCCACTGGATTCCATTAACTCCTCCCCCAGTCTTGTCAATCAAAAATGTCTCTAGATATTATAAAAGATGATCTTGAGTATCAAAGCTGCTTCTCCAAAAAGAAATAGACTATACTAATTGTCATCCTCATCTCTGAGTGTCACATTGCCGGTGATAAATTCTGCTGAGAATAAAAATTCCAGCAGTGTTTCTGTCTTATCCTAATACTTTTTACCCAAGTCCTTGTGTCTACAGAATTTATAATTTGCACTGTAAATAATGACATTGTAGAAAGAGGTCCTGAGATATTAGCATTGTACTGTGTCTGCCAAGAAGTGCCACTCTGACCTTCAGTTAGTGAATTGACCTCCCTGGATTCCTAGTCCTTGATTTCTATAACCAGGCTAAATGATTTACAATACTCTTCTTATTCAAAGCCTGGAGTTCATTATACAATCCAGTTACTCATGCAGATTCCCAAAGACTGTCTTTATATGCTTAGTGCTATGTTCAGGAAAAAGCTGGTGTTTAAGTATTTAAGAAATCATATCCATCTGGTCCACAATCCATGCTTTCTAGGAATCAGCATTTAAGTTAAGTGTCCTTCCTCTATGGTGATATGAAACCCTAGGCAAACTTCCCACATCACAGTATTTTGAAAATAAAGTTTTTTTTTCCAACAAGCTCTAAATAGTGGTAAATAGTGGAGTACTTTCACTATTTTCTTTTGTTTTAAATGAGATTGTGTGGATGGAGAGTTGGCTCACCAGTTAAGGGCACTTGCTGCTCTTTCAGAGGACTTGAGTTCAGTTTGCAGCACACATGTTGGATAGCTCACAACTGCCTATAATTTTAGCTCTTGTGGACCTGACTCCCTCTTCTGGTCTCCTTGGACACCTGCACACACACACACACACACACACACACACACACACACACACACACACACACATACACACACACACACAAACACACACACACTGACTCCCTCTTCTGGCCTCCTTGGACACCTACACACACATACACACACACACACACACACACACACACACACACACACACACACACACACAAATAAAATAAATCTTTAAAAATTGAGCCCTGAATCTTATTTATTTACCATTCCTTGATCTTAAAGAAATGACTGAATTTTTCCAAACCTAATGTTCCCTGTCTATAGATTAGGAATAACAGTGATATATCTTCCAACATAAGATTGAATGCTTAGCACAGTCTCTGAGGTTCAGAAGTATTCAAGCACCTTTTAGAAACAAGTGCAGTCCCATGAGAAGATTCTTCTCTTCTGAGTGATGTATATATGAGTGGGGCTTCTTGTCATCATTCATGGCATAGATCACAGGGATTGTAGTATTGTGGACTTTGCAATGTCAAAACATTTAGAACCTTGATACAAATGTCAAATTAGTCATCACTGGCATACATACAGGCTGCAATGATGTGTGCACACCTTCTACTTGATGGAAAATGTGGCTTCTTTGACCTACATGGAAACCAACAAATTTACTTCTTGTGTATGATCTAGATTAAGCAAAAAATATAAATTTCTCCTAATTTGCCTAATTTGCATAGAGTGTCCTTTAGTTGTAACATTTAATTAATATTGTAACTCATCAAAAGTGCTGAATAATAGTATTTGTACAATCCCTAATGGCCACATGTTAATTCTGATTTTTCAAACCAAAGAAATTAAGGCCTGAAGTAGCTGTATTAGAACCTAAGGCTATCTATGCTTATTATTCCCCAAGCTGCTAATTATGCTCTTAAAATATGATAAATGGAAGCAATTTGAATGCAAAACACATCTGGTCATGTGACACCTTTCCATCCTTGTCTCATGGATGCTCAGCTCAAATAATCTAATAACACATTGCCAATAAAGCTGTGCACACAAGGAAATGGTAAGTGAGAAGTGGATTCAAAATGTTTCCATGCATTCAGGGATGAAACTGATATCATTGAAATTTAAATGCAATTTAAATAAAGTGGTATTCAGATAATGGCTAGAAGTTGGACTGACAATGATCAGATATCACCATAACACAACAGTGGGCTTACTTTATACCAATAAGATCTGGATAGGAGGGAACATGTCTACCTTAAGATCCCTTTTTAAAATACTTTATTTTGCTTTTTTCCTTTTATTGAAAATAATTTTTTCTCACCCAATATATCTCAATTATAGCTTTTCCTCCCTCTCCTTCTCTCAGTTCCTCCCTACTCCCCTCTCATGCAGATCTACCCCCTTTCTGTCTCTCATTAGGAAAAAAACAGGCTTCTAAAGGATAATAATAAAGTAAAATATAATAAGAAAAAGAAACTATTACATCAGAGTTGGACAAGAAAAAAAAAAACAGGAGGAAAAGAGCCCAAGAGAAGGCACAAGAGTCAGAGACTCACTTATTTGCTCATGCACGAATCCCTTAAAAACACTAAACTGGAATCAATAATATAAGTGCAGAGGGCCTGGTGCAGACCTGAGAAGGCCCTGTCCATGCTGCCTCAGTCTCTATGAGTTCATATGAGCTTTGACCATGTTGATTATTTAGAGGTCCTTGTTTTCTTGGTGTCCTCCATTCCCTTTGGTTCCCACACTCTACCAACTCTTCTGTGGGGTTCCCTGAGCCCTGAGGGGGGGTGGGATTTGATGGAGATATCCCATTTAGGGTTGAGTATTCCAAGGTCTCTCACTCTCTTGATGTCTGGCTGTGGGTGTCTGTATTTGTTCCCATCTGCTGCAGGAGAAACTTCTCTGATGATAGCTGAGCAAGGGACTGATCTATGATCTATGACTGTAGTAGACTGTCATTAGGAGTCATTTTACTGTTTAATTTTGTTTGTTGCTTGTTTTTAGAACAGTAGTACTTGGTTTTACCCTAGGGCCTTGGGCTATCTAGTCTCTGGTTCTTGGTCACCCAGGCAGTATTGGGTATGAGTTCCATCTCTATTTTTAATTTTGTGAGTACATATGTCTGTGCACATGAGTGAAGATTTCCTCAGAAGCCAGAAGAGGATGTTGAATGCACTGGAGCTAGAGTTACAGGTGGCTGTGAGTGGCTTGATATTGGTGCTGAAAACTGAGCTTAGATCCTCTAGAAGAGCAACAATTACTAGTAACAATTGAAGCATCCCTCCAGCCCCTAGCCATGGCTTTGAAAACTGCCCAAGTGCTTCTAACATTTAGCCTAAATTGGTACATAGCTAAGTTAGCAGAAAGAGGGGTTTTAGAAATTCAATTTTTATTTTATTTTATTTTATTTTATTTTGTTTTATTTTATTGGTTTTTTCAAGACAGGGTTTCTCTGTATACTTTTGGTGCCTGTCCTGGATCTCACTCTGTAGACCAGGCTGGCCTCGAACTCACAGAGATTTGTAGTGGGAAACTGTTCCAGCTTTGACCTGGAAGTACTACCCCCAGTGAGGCTTGCAGTTACTGTCATGTCTACCTATGACTGGCCCCTGAGGTGGGGCCGAGACGGGAGCCCTTAAGACCCAAGATCCGGATGTGCTGGTGCTCTTGATTCCTGGTGATCCTGGATGCTGGATGGCAGACGAAGTGGAGTTCTCCAGAGAACCCAACTGGACTGCAGCTCACCTCTCCCAGATCCTGTAACCAACCTGTAAGTTACCTCCCAAAATAAACCTCCTTTTTAACTACGAGGAGTTGCCTTAATAAATCCTCCAATATCTGGAGCCCAATGTGGGGCAAACTCCAAATCCCTGGGTGGCTTCTGCCCTCAGCCTCCTCTGTGGCTGCTGTGGCACTTTTCCCACACTTCCCACACTTCCTTGTGTCTTCTTCCCTGTCATTATAAAAATCCCCCCCCCTCCTGGGGACCAAGCACTTACCCATTTAGCCCATAACCTCCAGGTACTGTTCCTTCCCTTCCTTTCCTTCCTCCTCTCCAGCTCATGGGCACCTGCACCACCCTGCTGAGTTCCATATAGCCACTAAGCACCTCCATGGTTCCATTTCTGAAGCAAGGAAGCAGCTAAGTCTGGTCCCAGTTCCCCCAGGAAGCTTAGCCCCCAGACCAGCAAAAACCCTCTATGAGTGAGGCATTCCCCCTGCTCTGGCTCCTGCCTGAGCTCAGGGTGTCCACCATCTCACCATCTCTCTCAGAAGCTGCTCAGAGGCTGCCTGGTTCATGGCTACAGAGGCACTGAGAGGGGCTCAGTGCTGCAGCTGCCAGCTGTCATCCTTTCAGCCTGGAGCTCTCTGCCACTCAACCCCACGTGCCAGATGCTGCCTCGTGCACATGGGACACTCTGCAAGCCTTCAGTGGGACCTGCTTTAGAGCTACACCAGCGACACCTGCTGGCTGAAAGTGCTACTACACCCCAAAAACCATTGAAAGGATGGTAAGACAAGCAAGCTAGTGTTTTATTTCAGGTAAGAGTACTTGAAAATTTTACACCTTAAAACTGACTAACAAATTTTGAGTAATTCTTATAATATGTCCAAAAACATTACTACAAGAATTTAAAAACTTTTTTTCCCTGTACGATTAATGACATTTTCCTGGAAATAGATAACCTTCCTAAGGCATATTTAGCCTATACCACTTTGGTATTTACTATAATAATTCACACAGCATTCAAATACTGGTTTACTAATAATAACAAAGATGAGTCATTATTGGGACTGATACAGGCTTTAAGAAATAGCAATGAAGGATTACATAAAAAGATTCTTTCTCTGGAATCTGCTAACCAGGATTTACAAGATAGTAATAAAAATTTACAAAACAGGCTTTGTAGTTTGGAATCTACTAACTTAATACAAGAACTTCAGTCCATTATTAATAAATGTATAGTCAAAAGTGATTTTATTGATAATAAATATGAATATTTAATGGATAGAACAGTAACTCTCCAGGGTAAAATTTGCAGCTACTCAGACACTTTATAAGGAAGAAAGATTATCATTAACTGATAAGATAAGGTCTATGGAATCATGTGTTTCAGAAGAACATAAAAAGTTGCATGATTCCACGAGAAATCTGGAATTCCTTGCAAAAGAGGAGATTCACTCCCTAGAACAGACCCTAGGTGCTCATTTGCAAGCCCTGGAAGAAACTTTCAGTAAACATGACAAGGGACCTAATAAGCAGAAGTGCAAGACCATAGAGGTTGTAACATCTCCAGATGGCAGATGGCTCTCATACAATGGCTTATCCGGTTATCATCCATGAGAGGCCAGAAGATGATAGACACACTGAACCATATGTAGAATTTACATTACAACCGATGAGGGACTTTTAAAAACATGAAGAAAGCAATAGTCAAATATGGAATACACACAACATTTGTAAAACAGATGTTAAATTCATGGTCTATCTCACATAGAATCATTCCAGATGACTGGTATCCCTTAATTTCAGCTGTTCTAGAATATAGCCAGCAATTACAATGGAAAAGCTGGTTGAGATAAGAGGCAAGAAATTTAGACCAACAAGGTAAACTCAGAGGTTTTGAGCTCTCCCAAGATCAAATTCTTGGTGAGGGACGTTTCACTGACAGGAATGTACAAGCCACTTATGATGAGCAATATCCCTATGCTGTACATTAGCTCTAAATGCTTGGGAAAAAATTCCAGAAGCAGGAAAACCAACTGAGATGTACACAAAGATGTTTCAGGAACCACAAGAACCTTTCACTGATTTTTTTTATAAAGGCTGACCACAGCTATAATGAAAGCTGTGTCAGATAAAGAATTAAGAAAAGTATTTACTGAGTCCTTGGTGTTGGACAATGCTAATACAGAATGCAAAAGAATACTTACACCATTAAAGGTCAGATCAGCTCCTTTGGAAGAATTAATTCAGTATAGTAATGATGTTGAGTCTCTTAACTATAGTAATGAGGCTTGGTTAGGAGAGGCAATTCCCAGAGGTGGAAGAAGGCCCCATGGTACCAAATGTTTTAAATGTGGTACACCAGGTCATATAAGTAAAAACTGTACATGGGGTGCTCCTAGAAGTAATATTCCTTTTAGAAATAATCCAAACAAGAGACCCCAACCTTCTGGATTATGTAGAAGATGTGGCAAAGGCCAACATTGGACCAATGAATGCAGATCAAAAATAGTTATATGAGGCAACCCTTTACTGGCAGGAAATGCCTCAGGGGGCCTCTTGCAGGCTCCCAAATTAAACATGGTTCAAACATTTCCAGCCACTGTGGAGGAAATTTCACTCCAGGACAATTAAATAAACCAATGCAAAATGTAAAGAACAATACTACACTGGATGATAGAACAGCTCTGATAGATGAATCAAAAATTCCAAAGAACACAATAAAATATGAGTATTTTGGCAGACTTCCATATATGAACAAAGACCAAAGCTTAGAATTCGAATTGATGGCATTGTTCTGGAGGGCCTGGTGGACATGGGTGTGGATGTGACTATAATTACACCCAAATCATAGCATCCAAATTGGCCTCTTCAAGAGGTAGATATCCAATTTCTAGGACTTGGAACCCTATCTCAGCTAAAACAGAGTTCAAGATGGGTTGAATACATAGGGCCAAAAGGACAGAGAGGAAGGCTGAAGCCATATGTAGCAAACAGTGAATATTTGGGGCAGAGATCTGTTACAACAGTGGAGTACCCAGATTAAAATTCCTACACTCTCAGAAAAGGAATACAGACCAATGATGTTTCTAGGAATAATATCATAACATGCTGTAGCTAAAGTTTTCCTGCCTGGCCCACAGTCAGGACAAATATCTCTCATCTGCCAGTCCCACAGCTGCTCAGACCCAACCAAGTAAACACAGAGACTTATATTGGTTACAAATTGTATGGCCATGGAAGGTTTCTTGCTAACTGTTCTTACAGCTTAAATTAATCCATTTGTATAAATCTATACCTTGCCACATGGCTCGTGGCTTACCGGCATCTTCACATGCTGTTTCTCATCATGGTGGCTGGCAGTGTCTCTCTGACTCAGCCTTCCACTTCCCAGCTTTATTCTCCTCCTTGTCCCACCTATACTTCCTGCCTAGCCACTGGCCGATCAGTGATTTATTTATTGACCAATCAGAGCAACACATTTGACATACAGACCATCCCACAGCACTTCCCCCTTTTTTTTTCAAAAAGGAAGGTTTTTAACCTTAACAAAGTAAAATTACATATAATTTGGGAATTTGGGCGTAGCTTCTCTTACTATTTCCTGCTGGAGGGGGGCACGGTATTTTATGGGGACACAAAGAAAATTTTAGGATTATGGAGTAGTCTGTGAGGCTGTATTGTCTGAGCCAGTTGCCTTCAAACCATTCTGGATGTTGGATCATCTGGGCCATGGTGTCATCGGAGACCTTTCGGGGGTCTTGGCTGGTCAAACCTGATGTATCTTAATCTGGAACAAATCCATAGCCTTTGGCTTTCTGTGGGAACAAAAGCAGAGTCTCCTTTCCAAAGCAACATATCCTTATATCCAAATTTTGAAGTCAAGATACCTTTAAAATATACATTTTGGCATAACTCAACAGCTTTTACAATCAAATGTTTTTCTGCAGTTAAAAATCCCAAAGACAACACAATCCAGATTCTCTATGTAATATCCATCTTCACGTGGCTTATTTTTTATATTAATTTTACTGTCTCTTTAAAAACTTTATTTTTGCTGAGACTTAGAGGCTGGCCCCCAGCTCCCATCTTGCCCCGGACTTCCGTTTTGGAGCACAGGTGAGTGGTGCCCTAGCTTGCCCCAGACACCATCCCTGGGCACCAGCCACTCTGGGGAAGACCTGCCCAACTTGGCCCCAGGATCTGGCCACCAGGCAGGTTCCCTTCTAGCCCCACCAGGAAGGATCCCCTTCTCCAAGACCCCTGGCAGACCCTGCAGTCTCCAGGCCCTGCCCCCATGCCCATCTGTCTGAGCCCCAAGCCTCTTCCTGAGACTTAGAGGCTGGCCCACAGCTCCCATCTTGCCCTGGACTTCCCTTTTGGAGCACAGATGAGTGGTGCCCTAGCTTGCCCTGGACCCCATCCCTGGGCACCAGCCACTCCGGGGAAGACCTGCCCAACTTTGCCCCAGGTTCTGGCCACCGGGCAGGTTCCCTTCTAGCTCCACTGGGAAGGATCCCCTTCTCCACTACCCCTGGCATACCCTGCAAATCCACACCCTGCCCCCACACCCATCCGCCTGAGCCCCAAGCCTCTTCCTGAGACTTAGAGGCCGGCCCCCAGCTCCCATCCTGCCCCGGACTTCCCTTCTGGAGCAGGAGAGAGAGAGAGAGAGAGAGAGAGAGAGAGAGAGAGAGAGGAGAGAGAGAGAGAGAGAAGAGCTCCCATTCTGCCCCTGACTTCCGATTTGGACAAGAGAGCTCCCATCTGGACAAGAGAGAGAGACTTCCTGATTCTGTAAGCTCTGTCTGAACCAAGTGTGCAGATAAGGCCAAGAACGAACCACAAGGAGATGGGCAGACGTCAAGGCAGAAACATATACAACAAAATGAATAGCAATACAGCATCACCAGGCCCTAGCCCTCCTCCAACACCTAGACCTGAACATCAGAAATTGGAAGAAGCAGAAGAAAACAGCCTTATGAATGACATCATGAAGAAGGTAGAGGCTTGTGTAGAGGAAAAGACAAAAAAATGTGAAGAACGCTGTAAACAACTAGAGGAAAGGGCAAACAAATTAGAAGAAATCAATAAAGTCCTGGAAGAAAACAATAAAGTACTGAGAGAAAATCAAGAAAAATCAATGAAACAAATGAAGGAAACAGTCCAAGACCTGAAAAGGGAAATAGAAAAAATGAAGAAGACACAAACAGAGGGAATGCTGGAAATAGAAAATCTGAGTAAACGATTGGGAACTTCAGATGCAAGTATAATCAACAGAATGCAAGAGATGGAAGAGAGGATCTCTAGCGTTGAAGATACAGTAGAAGAAATACATTCATCAGTCAAAGAAAACACTAAAGCCAACAAAGTCATGAACCAAAATGTCCAAGAAATTTGGGGCACCATGAAAAGACCAAACCTACGAATAATAGGGGTCAAAGAAGGAGAAGAATACCAACTCAAGGGCACAGAAAATATATTCAACAAGATCATAGAAGAAAACTTTCCCAACTTAAAGAAGGAAATGCCTATGAAGATACAAGAAGCTTATAGAACACCAAACAGACTAGACCCCCCAAAAAAGTACCCTCGCCACATAATAATTAAACAACTAAACGTACAGAATAAAGAAAGAATATTAAGAGCAGCAAAGGAAAAAGGCCAAGTGACATATAAAGGCAAACCCATCAGAATAACACCCGATTTCTCAATGGAGACTTTGAAAGCCAGAAGGACCTGGACAGATGTAATGCAGACACTAAGAGACTATGGATGTCAGCCTAGACTAATATACCCAGCAAAACTTTCAATCACCATAGATGGAGTGAACAAGACATTCCATGACAAAGCCAGATTTAAACAATGCTTATCCACAAACCCAGGCCTACAGAAAGCACTAGAAGGAAAATTCCAACCTAAGGAAGTCAGATACACCCTCGAAAACACAGGCAACAGATAAAGTCACAGCAGTAAACCCCAACGTATAGAAGTACACACACATCACCACCAAAAAATAACAGGAATGAACAATCACTGGTCATTAATTTCCCTCAATATCAATGGACTTAACTCACCTATAAAAAGACATAGGCTTACAGAATGGATACGAAAGCAGGACCCATCTTTCTGTTGCATACAAGAAACACATCTCAAATTCAAAGATAGACACTACCTAAAAATAAAAGGCTGGGAAAAGACTTTCCAATCAAACGGTCTTAAGAAACAAGCGGGTGTAGCCATCCTGATATCCAGCAAAATAGACTTCAAACTAAAATCAATCAAAAGAGATCAAGAAGGACATTACATGCTCATCACAGGAAAGATCCACCAAGATGAAATCTCAATTCTGAACATTTATGCCCCAAACACAAGGGCACCCACATATGTAAAAGAAACATTACTAAAGCTTAAATCACATATAAAACCCCACACATTAATAGTGGGAGACCTCAACACCCCACTTTCACCACTGGACAGATCTCCCAAATTGAAACTTAACAGAGAAATAAAGGACTTAACTGATGTCATGACTCAAATGGACTTAATCAATATCTACAGAACATTCCATCCTAACAAAAAAGAATATACTTTCTTCTCAGTACCCCATGGAACCTTCTTGAAAATCGACCACATACTTGGCCTCTAAACAGATATAAAACAATTGGAATAACCTCCTGTGTTCTATCAGACCACCATGGTCTAAAGTTGGATTTCAACAACAACAAAAACTACAGAAAACCTACAATCTCATGGAAACTGAATAATACCCAACTGAATCACCAATGGGTGAAGGAAGAAATAAAGAAAGAAATTAAAGACTTCTTAGAGATCAATGAAAATGAAGACACCACATATCCAAACCTATGGGACATTATGAAAGCAGTACTAAGAGGGAAATTCATAGCACTAAATGCCCACATAAATAAGTTGGAGAAATCTCACACTAGTGACTTAACAGCACACCTGAAAGCTCTAGAACAAGAAGAAGAAAAGTCTCCCAGGAAAAATAGACGCCAGGAAATTATCAAAGTGAGAGCTGAAATCAATAAAATAGAAACAAAGAGAACAATACAAAAAATTAATGAAGCAAAGAGTTGGTTCTTTGAGAAAATCAACAAGATAGACAAGCCCTTATCCAAACTAACCAAAAGACAGAGAGAGAGCATCCAAATCAACAAAATCAGAAACGAAAAGGGGGACATAACAACAGACATTGAGGAAATCCAGAGAATCATCAGGTCATACTTCAAAAACCTCTATTCCACAAAACTGGAAAACCTAAAAGAAATGGATAACTTTCTGGATAGGTACCACATACCTAAGTTAAATCAAGACCAGATAAACTATTTAAATAGTCCAATAACCCCTAACGAAATAGAAACAGTCATTAAAAGTCTCCCAACCAAAAAAAGCCCAGGACCAGATGGTTTCAGCACAGAATTCTACCAGATCTTCAAAGAAGAGTTAATACCAATACTCTCTAAATTGTCCCACACAATAGAAACAGAAGGAACATTACCAAACTCCTTCTACGAGGCTACAATTACCCTGATTCCTAAACCAAACAAGGATACAACAAAGAAAGAGAACTACAGACCGATCTCCCTCATGAACATTGATGCAAAAATACTCAATAAAATACTGGCAAACAGACTCCAAGAACACATCAAAACAATTATCCACCATGATCAAGTAGGATTCATTCCAGGGATGCAAGGGTCATTCAACATACGAAAGTCCGTCAATGTAATACACCATATAAACAAACTCAAAGAAAAAAACCACATGATCATCTCTGGATGCAGAAAAGGCATTTGACAAAATCCAACACCCCTTCATGATAAAGGTCTTGGAGCGATCAGGAATACAGGGAACATACCTAAACATAATAAAGGCAATTTACAGCAAGCCAACAGCCAACATCAAATTAAATGGAGAGAAACTCAAAGCAATTCCACTAAAATCAGGAACGAGGCAAGGCTGTTCGCTCTCCCCATACTTATTCAATATAATACATGAAGTTCTAGCCAGAGCAATAAGACAACATAAGGAGATTAAGGGGATACAAATTGGAAAGGAAGAAGTCAAGCTTTCCCTATTTGCAGATGACATGATAGTATACTTGAGCGACCCCAAAGATTCCACCAAGGAACTGATACAGCTTATAAACACCTTCAGCAACATAGCAGGATACAAGATCAACTCAAAAAAATCAGTAGCCCTCCTATATACAATGGACAAAGAAGTGGAGAAGGAAATCAGAGATACATCACCCTTTACTATAGCCACAAATGACATAAAATACCTTGGAGTAACACTAACCAAGCAAGTGAAGGACCTATATGACAAGAACTTTAAGTCCCTGAAAAAAGAAATTGAAGAAGATGTCAGAAAATGGAAAGATCTCCCATGCTCATGGATAGGCAGGACTAACATAGTAAAAATGGCAATCTTACCAAAAGCAATCTACAGATTCAATGCAATCCCCATCAAAATACCAACACAATTCTTCACAGACCTGGAAAGAATAATACTCAACTTCATATGGAAAAACAAAAAACCCAGGATAGCCAAAGGAATCCTGTACAATAACACAACCTCTGGAGGCATCATGATCCCTGACTTCAAGCTCTACTATAGAGCTACAGTAATAAAAACAACTTGGTACTGGCATAAAAACCGACATGTGGACCAATGGAATCGAATTGAAGACCCAGACATTAATCTGCACATCTATGAACATATAATTTTTGACAAAGAAGCCAAAAGTGCACAATGGAAAAAAGAAAGCATCTTCAACAAATGGTGCTGGCAAAACTGGATATCAACATGTAGAAGGTTGCAAATAGATCCATATCTATCACCATGCACAAAACTTAAGTCCAAGTGGATCAAGGACCTCAACATAAATCCAGCTACTCTGAACCTGCTAGAAGAGAAAGTAGGAAGTAGTCTTGAACGCATTGGCATAGGAGACCACTTCCTAAATAGAACACCAGTAGCACAGGCTCTGAGAGAAACAATCAATCAATGGGACCTCTTGAAACTGAGAAGCTTTTGTAGAGCAAAGGATACGGTCAACAAGGCAAAGCGACAGCCTACAGAATGGGAAAAGATCTTCACCAACCCTACATCTGACAGAGGACTGATATCCAGAATATATAAGGAATTCAAGAAATTAGACATCAAAATGCCCAACAGTCCAATTAAGAAATGGGCTAAAGAACTAAACAGAGAATTCTCAACAGAGGAAACTCAAATGGCCGAAAGACATTTAAAGAATTGCTCAACATCCCTAATCATCAGGGAAATGCAAATCAAAACAACTCTGAGATACCACCTTACGCCTGTCAGAATGGCTAAGATCAAAAACACTGAAGACACTTTATGCTGGAGAGGATGTGGAGCTAGGGGAACTCTCCTCCACTGCTGGTGGGAATGCAAGCTTGTACAACCACTTTGGAAATCAATATGGCACTTTCTTAGAAAATTGGGAATCCATCTCCCCCAAGATCCAGCTATACCACTCTTGGGCATATACCCAAGGAATGCTCAACCACACCATAAGAGCACTTGTTCAGCTATGTTCATATCAGCATTGTTTGTAATAGCCAGAACATGGAAACAACCTAGATGCCCTTCAACTGAAGAATGGATTAACAAAATGTGGTACATATACACAATGGAATACTACTCAGCAGAGAAAAACAATGACATCATGAGGTTTGCAGACAAATGGATGGATCTAGAAAAAAATCATCCTGAGTGAGGTAACCCAGACTCAGAAAGACGAACATGGTATGTACCCACTCATAGCAGGATACTAGATGTGGAACAAGGATGACTTGTCTGCTACTCACATCACCAGGGAGGCTACCTGGAAAACAGGACCCCAAGAAAGACACGGGGATCGCCCAATGACAGAGAAATGGAATGATATCTACATGAACAGCCTGGACATGAGTGGGGGTAGTGAAAGGCAAGGGTCAAGGGAAAGAGAGCTTGGGGGAGTGGGAGATCCCAGCTGGATCAACAACAGAGAGGGACAACAAGGAATAGGAGACCATGGTAAATGAAGACCACATGAGAATAGGAAGAAGCAAAGTGCTAGAGAGGCCCACAGAAATCCACAAAGATACCCACACAACAGACTGCTGGCAATGGTCGAGAGAGCCCGAACTGACCTACTCTGGTGATGGGATGGCCAAACACTCTAATTGTCGGCCAAACACCCTAATTGTCATGCTAGAAACCTCATCCAACTACTGAGGGATCTGGATGCAGAGATCCATGACTAGGCCCTGGGTGGATCTCTGGGAGTCCAATTAGCGAGAATGAGGAGGGTTTATATGAGCGAGAATTGTTGAGACCAAGGTTGGATAAAGCACAGGGACAAATAGCCAAATGAATGGAAACACATGAACTATGAACCAATGGCTGAGGGGTCCCCACTGGATCAGGCCCTCTGAATGGGTGAGACCGTTGATTGGCTTGATCTGTTTGGGAGGCATCCAGGCAGTGGGACCGGGTCCTGTGCTCATTGTATGAGTTGGCTGTTTGAAACCTGGGGCCTATGCAGGATTGCTTGACTCGGCCTGGGAGGAGGGGACTGGACCTACCTGGACTGAGTCTACCAGGTTGATCTCAGTCTGTGGGGAAGGCTTTGCCCTGGAGGAGATGGGAATGAGGGGGGGGGGCTGGGGGGAAGGTGAAGGGGACGGGAGGGGGGAGAACAAGGGAATCTGTGGCTGATATGTAGAACTGAATTGTATTGCAAAATAAAAAAAAAAAAAGAAATCCACACAAAAAAGACTTTGTTTTTAAAAACTATGTATTTCTTTATATAACTGTATATATTCCTTTTTCTCTCTCTTCCAAGCCTACATACATTTTTACACACATTGTAAAGCATTTAAAGTCTTGTTTCATCTGAATCTGTCTTATTGTGAATCTATTGTTTTAAACTGCATCAGCTGTGACTGCTGGCTCCGCCCACCTCAGCTTTCCAACTTGGTGGTGGTTCGTTTTCCACCAGCTCTGGGAGCTATCATGGGTCTATGCTTTTAGCCAAGCAGCATGTAGTCCAGAAACCTCTTTTTCTGTTTTGTACTAGCAAAGGCTAAATCCACCACGCAGCTTAATGTGCCACTTGCAGAGGCCTCATTCCCGCCATACTGCAGGTTGAGTGCGCACACTAGGAACCCACCAGTAGTTCAAAGTGGCAGCTGCCGCTCATTTGAGAGAGACAATTAGGAACTGCTTTTAGCTCCGTTTTAGAATCTTTTTTCTCAGTTTTTAGGTGTAAACTCTTGCCACCACGTTGGACTCCATTAGTAGCTAGAGTTTTCCTGCCTGGCCCACAGTCAGGACAAATATCTCTCATCTGCCAGTCCCACAGCCGCTCAGACCCAACCAAGTAAACACAGAGACTTATATTGGTTACAAATTGTATGGCCGTGGAAGGTTTCTTGCTAACTGTTCTTACAGCTTAAATTAATCCATTTGTATAAATCTATACCTTGCCACATGGCTCGTGGCTTACCGGCATCTTCACATGCTGTTTCTCATCATGGTGGCTGGCAGTGTCTCTCTGACTCAGCCTTCCACTTCCCAGCTTTATTCTCCTCCTTGTCCTGCCTACACTTCCTGCCTAGCCAATGGCCAATCAGTGTTTTATTTATTGACTAATCAGCAACACATTTGCCATACAGAACATCCCACAGCAATATGCTATAAAAAACAGTCACCAACCATTCAGGCTATACATAAACAGAGCACAACTGCTGTTCAATTCTCAGAAGTACCAACAGCCTTACCTTTAAAACGACTAATAAACTTGTCTGGTTTGGACAATGGCCTTTGACAAAAGAGAAGCTACACCCTTTAGAACAGCTGGTACAAGAATAGTTAAATGCTCAACACATTGAAGAATCTACCAGCCCTTGGAATTCTCCTGTATTTGTTATTTAAAAAGTCTGGTAATTGGAGAATGCTGACAAATCTGAGAGCCATTAATAAAGTAATTCGTCCTATGGACTCTCTACAGACTGGGATACCCTTTCCCTCTCTGCTACCCAAATAATGACCTATAATAGTTATTGACTTAAAAGACTGTTTCTTTACCATACCCTTACAAGAAAATGATAGGGAAAATTTTCCTTCACAGTACCTAATTATAACAATTCCCAGCCAGTCAAGGGATATCAATTGAAGGTCCTCCCACAGGGAATGTTAAACAGCCCTACCCTGTGCTAATACATTGTGCAAAAACCATTAGAGATAATTCATGTGAAGTTTCCACAATCCAGAATTTATCATTATATGGATGATATCTTATTAGCTGATCCAAAGTTAGACACATTAGAAAATATGTTTGAAGAAGTAAAAAAAAAAGTTTTGCCTCACTGGGTACTACAAATTGCTGCTGAAAAAATACAAAGAGGAGATTCTATTAATTACTTATGATATAAGACAGACTTACAAAAAATTACACCCCAAAAGGTACAACCAAGGAGAGATCAATTGCAGACTCTTAATAATGATTTTCAAAAATTGTTAGGAAGCATTTCCAATTTACTGGGTATCATGGGAATACTCAAAGATGGACTACAAAATTTGGATAATACTCTAAAAGGGGACAAAGAATTAAATAGTCCAAGAGAATTATCAGCCGAAGCTAAGAAGGAATTGGCTCTAGTAGAAGAGACAATTTGAGAAACACATGTGGATCGTGTGAATCCAGACCTTAAATGCATTCTGGTCATACTCCTCTCCAGACATTCCCTCACAGGCATTTTGATGCAGAGGGAAGATAGTATATTGGAATGGATATTTCTACCACATAAACCATATAAGAAGTAAAAGACTTATATAGAAAAGATCTCTGATTTGATTCAAAAAGGGAAATTAAGACTTTGCCAGTTGACAGAAACGGACCCAGCAGAAACTGTAGTATCTTTAATAATAAGGGAATTTCCTCACTATGGAAAGATAATGAATACTGGCAGAGATTGTGCAGTAACTTTTTGGGAGAAATTAACAACCATTATCCCCAAAGCAAGAGAATAGAATTCATCCAGATGACTGAATGGGTCTTTCCTCATGCTGTACAACAAAAGCCAATTTCTGGAGTCCTCACATTCTATAGTGATGCAAATAAATTAGGGAAAGCAGGATACAAATCAGGATACTTAAGTAAAGTGGTTCAAAGTCCATACAACTCTGTACAAAAGGCAGAACTGTATGCCATTCTTATGGTACTGATGGATTTCACAGAACCCTCAATATAGTTTCTGACTCTCAATATTCAGAGAAATGTGTTTTATATATTGAAACTGCTGAATTTATTCCTGATAATACAGAAGTAGCTTCATTATTCATACAATTGTAGGAAGTAATCAGAAATAGGCAACATCATATATATCAGATCCCCTATGGGTCTGCCAGGACTGCTATCACAAAGGTAATGATGAGATTGATCAGTTACTAAAAGGTAACATACTAGAAGCCTTTGAATTTCATAAGAAATTCCATGTAAATAGCAAAGGTTTGAAGAAAGATTTCTCTATCACTTGGCAACAAGTCAAGGATATTTAAAAAAATGTCATACTTATTCCTTCTATAACAAAACTCCATTACCTGCAGGGAGCAATCCAAAAGGTATACAAAGAAATGAAATTTGGCAGATGGTTGTGTTCCATTTTGCAGAATTTGGAAGATTAAAGTATGTACACCATACCATTTACACCTATTCAGGATTTCAGTGGGCAACTCCTATGAGTTCTGAAAAGGCTGATTCTGTGATTACACACCTGTTAGAAGTTATGACCATCATGGGAATACCTGTACAAATTAAGACAGACAATGCCCCCCAGCATATGTCTCCAATAAAATGAGACAGTCTTTTTGCTTATTACAATATAAAGCATGTTACAGGTATACCACACAATCCCACAGGCCAAGCAGTCATAGAAAGATCCAACCAAACTTCGAAGGATATGCTAAACAAACAGCATCAAGTAACAATGACTCCTAGAAATAGATTGCATAGTGCTTTATTAACTTTGAATTTTCTCAATGCTGATGAGAAAGGAACAACAGCTGCAGGGAGACATTGGATGACAGACAAAACTCCTGAGCTAAATCAACTGGTTTATTTCAAAGATGTGTTAACCTCAGAATGGAAACCAAGATATGTTCTATGTTGAAGAAGGGGTTTTGCTTTTGTTTCTGCAGGATATACCAACAAAATTAATAAAATTTAATTCAAACAGGAAAAACCCCTTGATGAGAAGTAACAGTTCATCTACCAATGTGACATCTCTATAAGTTGTAAGAAAAATTTAACAAACAAGGGTTGGGTTAGGGTTCTGTTTCTGTCTTTCCAGGATAATAGAAATACCCATCTTTCAGAAATCATAAAGCCTTGGACATCCAGACGTCTATAGCAGAAAGAAAGAATCTATTGGTACCAATCTACACAGGGTAAAATCTCACTGCCTAACATTCATATCTCTTTAAATCTAGAAAAGTTGTGGTTCCACTTCAATTATATACCAAGCTGTGTTTGGAGTTGGAATTGGCCCACTCCTTCTCTAAACCCAAGCATATTGCTAAAAGAAAAGGTTGAGAGATTCATCTGTCTCATATCAGAAGAATCATCTGGTGTGGGACAGAATAAAACCAATAAAAAGGGACCACTGTCTTCAAGATTCTAATTCTCTCCATGCTTATTCTTGATTTTTCCAATAGCAATCTCTGAAGTCTCCAGAAGGAAGATGAGGTCCCACAACAACAACTCTACCCATGGTACTCATGGGTACTCATGCCATGGTACTCATCATCATACTACACTTCTAGCCAGGATCTCAGACAATCTTACTCATTACTCTGAGACTGGCTGCAGAATCTACAGTTAGTCCAACTGAGACTTAACTATCTGAGCTTTCTTACAGAACTCAGCAGAGATACCATTGCCCCCTGAACAGCAGGAAGCAATTCAAAGAAAATGACACTCCTTTTTTTCTCAAAGGTTTCATGTTTCTGAGGTTTATGGATAATGGTAATAGGGTTGGGATAATGGTAATAGGGTAGGGATAATGGTAATAGGGTGGAAGAAAACATTGGACTCAGTATTCCCCCTAAGAAAAAAGGGGAGGAGAATGGATAGGTTTATGATATTAAGGCAGATTATTGTATATACTAGTAAACTAATTTAGTAAAATACCAGCCTTAGATAAATTGCATGTTATTGATTCTTGTATATTGATGCAAATGTAAACTATTTTTAAATTCTTATTCAAGATAATTTGAATATTGATACAAATACAGAACCATAAATGTTGTAATGTATATGTATTTCTAATCTTATTTGAAATGTTTTATATATTGATACAAATGTAAAATTATTTTTGTCATACTGTGTGTATGTTCTACCTCTGTTTAGGATATTTGGTATAGTGATACATATTTAGAACTATTGTCATATTGCATATTGTTCTATACATTTCTACCTGTGCTTTAGCTATTTTGTGTATTGTCACAATTTTGAAGTTATTGTCCTTTTACTGTACATTTGCTTACAGACTGTTTACCCTGTTTATCCGAAGTCTTAGTCCTTAGGTTATCTAGGTAGATAAGACTTACAGATTTATAGTCACCTATGCTTGTCATCTCTATAGTTATGTTAGTTAGGTTCTCCAGACTTACAGAAACATATGTCAGATAGATAAGTAATCTTTAAACACTTCATAGACCTGGAGAATATGGCATTTAAATGTTTTGATAATTTGGAATTCTATTAATGTGAGACACCATTGCTCCTGGCAGCACTGATTTGATCCCGAGAGAATATTGGGCTTCTGAGACATTTCCATTTGGAATTTGTCTTTACCTTGGCACAAAATGGACTACTGGGCAAAGAACTGCCCTTGCCTCGACTGCTGACAGTAAAATGGTTGACAGATACTCTAGGCCTATAGCCAATTTGAATGCGCCAGCCATAATGAGAAGCTTTAGGTGACTGTTCAGGCTGCCAGCTGTCTCTGTCTACTCTCACAAGACTCCCAAAAGTTGCTTGCATCCTTCTCCCATTTCTCAGGTATTATTATATTCCTTCTCAGGTCTTTGATGGGATTGAAGACTAACAGTTATAGTTACAATCTTCTTGTATCTTAGCTAGAACATATTAAGTATTAGATTTAGGTTCTTTAGCATAGTACACCTTTTGGAATGATCTTTGTAATGTTCCATTTACCTCCAGACTTCTCTGAATTCTAGTATGTGTCTAGTTTGATATTGTTCATGTTGGTAGTAGTTCAGTCTTGTTTAGGTTCCCTTATTCCTCCTGGACACTATTTGATAATCATTCCTATTGTACATAGTTTTGTATTAGGTTAGAACTTTCTTATTTAGACAAAAGGGGGAGATGTAGTGGGTAGCTATTCCAGCTTTGACCTGGAAGTACTACCCCCAGTGAAGCTTTTAGTAACTGTCATACCTACCTATGACTGGCCCCTGAGGTGGGGACAAGACAGGAGCCCTTAAGACCTGAGATCTGAATGTGCCAGCTCTTGGTTCCTAGTGATCCTGGATGCTGGATGGCAGACCAAGCAGAGTTCTCCACAGAACTCAGCTGGACTGTACCTCACCTCTCCCGTATCCTGTAACCAACCCCTTTACTAAATGTAAGTTACCCCCCAAAATAAACCTCCTTTTTAACTATGTGGAGTTGCCTTAATAAATCCCCCAATAGAGATCCACCTTGCTTTGCCTCCAAGTGTTGGGATTAAAGGTGTGTGCCACCACCCACCCCCACCACGCGCAGCTTAGAAATCCAATTTTAAAAAGTATCAAAATATATACTGTGACCTAGTTAATGGAGCAAATGTGCTAATACCCATACTCAGGGTTAGGTGCCTAGGTAAAGAGACTGACATGAGAGTAGAGGTGGAGATGACTTGGGCTTCAACACTTTTGTCAATTCTTAAGGAGCATGAACTTTTAAAAATCCACCCAAGGAATGACAGAACCATAACTTTTGGTGATAATCTTCGTGTCTCTACATTTCCAATAGCTTCCAACATAAAGAAATTGAACACCACACATTAGTGAGTCCTCAATATACAAGTCTCTGGGTTATGATTATCTATTAGTAAAGTTTTACTATAGAAATGTTCTGTTGTTATGCTATGAAAAAAATCAAAGTGTGAAATTTCATCATAACTGATGCAATTTTTATTCAGAATACAGAGAATGAAGCCTCAAAGAAAGGAACAAGGGAACTAAGAAAGAGAATTACATAATAGAAATAATACACACTTTTAAAGATTGTGTTTTATTTTTAATCACATGTATGTCCCCATGTGGCTATGTGTACATGAGTATAGACACCCTCAGAGGCCAGTATAGAGCTTGGAATCCCCTGGAGCTGGAGTTACAGGTGTCATGAGCCACCAGATGTGGGTACTGAGACCTTCTGCAAGAACAGTCTCTTAACTGCTGAGCCATCTTTCCAAGCTCAGAAAGCATTTATTTTTATTCATTTATTTATCTACCTATCTATCTATCCATCTATTTATTTATTTATTTTAGGGAGTCAGCTGGAACCCATCTAGCTGGAGAAACATAAATGCTGTTTTGCTTATTTTGTCTTAATTTTTATTTTATTTAAAGACAGTATTTTATATGTAGACTTTCTCTTTAGCAATTGTGTGATCACATATGCAAACACATAGTGTATTTGTTTGATTGTTTGGGCATGGTCTTTTGCAGTACAGTACGTGGTCTATATTGTCCTTTGTGTCATATTTACACTTTCACTTAATTAGACAGATAATTAGCTTAGCATGTTGGAAATCTGGTGGAGAAAAGTAATTTTCACCTGACCTCACATTTCCTATTGCTGCTTTTCAGGGCTCCAAGCCCACTGGCTTTCTGCAGATTCCATGGCAAGCTATGGCCCATACTGAGACAGTTGAACCTGCCAGCCTCCCCACTCCTCTGGATAGTTCACTCGTGTCTTCTCAACTCTCAGGTCAAAGGCAAGCCCCACAGACCTGCTTTCTGTGCTCTACAGCCTCCGTAGCACACTGCTGTTTCTGGATCTCTGCAGCCCATGTCCTCTAATGATTTTGCTTATTGATTGTTTTCCTTGTGTGGCCTCTCACTTCATCAACCAGCATGTGGTCTTCAAGAAAGTAGGTGTTTTGTCTGTCAAGTTCACAGTCGAATTCCTAACTGGACACTTCCTGGCATGTGGCATGCACCTACGTATCATTTGTATCATTTGCTGGGTAAACAAATGAAAGCAAAACGCCTACCTTGCTCAACAGAGAATTTGGCTGCCAAGTCTCCTCCTCCCCCCACCCCCATTCTCCACACCCAATCTCACTGTAATTTTACAGCTCCTCTTCCTTGCAAAATAGACAAAATATTGGTAATTTATTCTCCTAAGTTTTTGCTAAGTTTTTGCAATTTATTTCTGAAGTCTCCTGTTTCTATCTGCGTTCCAGTTTTACATAGATAGTAACATCTCATATCTAGATACTACTTCACCAGGTATTTGTACCTGCATAGAAATCACTTTAAAATTTAGCTACTTGAAACAATAAAGCCAGGAATATGATTTAGTTGATACACGGCTTGCTTAGCATGCACAAGACCGTGGCTTCCATCCCTACTACCACACAAATGGGATATGATACTGCACACCTGTAATCCCAGCACACAGGAGGTAGAGGCAGGAGGACCAGAAGTGCAAGGTTATCCTTGGCTGCATAGTGAGTTCCAGACCCTGTCCCATCCCCCTTGAAAAAGGAAAACAATACTTGTTCCATTCTTCCACACCCTTCCTCATGGCAATTTTTCAGCTCTTCCACTTTTGGAAATAAAGTCTTTTCTTCTATGCTTGACTCCAGGTTTGTCTGAAGACTTGTGTTGGCCAATGGAAGCCAGAGGAAATGATGGTAAGTCCACTGTCATGCAACTGTTTCACTCAGAAACTCCCAACCACCTTACAGAAGAGTCTTGGGAGCCTGACTCACTGTCAATATAAAGATGTCAGAGTCCAAGTGAGATCACAGACTGCCTATGTGACTCACTGAGTGGGCATACACAAAGTATTGTTACCTTGGGGAGGGGAAGGGACTCCTATAGCCCAGGGTAGCTTCAAAATCCCTACGTAGCCAAGGATGACCTTGAAGTTCTGATCTTGCCTCCATCTCCTAACTGCTGGGGTTATAAGTATGTGGCTTCATAACGTGTGTGTGTGTGTGTGTGTGTGTGTGTGTGTGTGTGTGTGTGTGTAGTTGGGAATGGAGCCCAGGATCTTGTGCATGTTAATCATGCACTCTACTAATTGAGCCATATTCCTAGCCTTAAAGTTTTCAATGGTTACATTTTAAGGTGATTCTTCGTATAGTATCTAAATATGAGATGGTACCATAGAGAAATATGTAAAACACTGAAAAATAGCTGGGAAAACAGAGTTGGGAAAGAAATAGAAAGACACTTAACAAAACTTGGAAAACAACATTTCTTTACTTTTGGAAATCATAGGGTTTATGGTAACAAACTATGGCTCAAATTTCTGTTCATGGGTAGAAAATAGAAACATCACATTTAAGGAATGCTAAGCCTTGAAAAGACACACTCCAGTTGGAAACTGAAAATGTTGCTGGTTTGTGCTGTATATGAAGGCATAGCAATAGCAAAAAGTCTGCTATATTAAGTACACCTCACAGAAAATTAGGTCCTAGCTCAAATTAATGACTTTCTCTTTAATTATAATTGTCACACACAACCACACACACGGACTCACAGAATCTATTTGTGTTGCTCATATGTGCATGTATTTAGGGTTGACCATTTGAGATGAGGTAACCTGTCAAGGGTTCATCCCTGGAGAGAACTGACTTTTCCTCTCTCAGTAGTGATTGATTGCCAGTAGCTCTTCATCTAGGGGCGAGGCCTGTGATTTCTCAGGTCCCTGTTGGCATGCCAGCTGTTGTTGTCAGTATAGAAGTCTTTTCTCAGCAACCACACTGTTGAGATTTCATAGGTCCAGCTTCCCTGGCATGACCAGAAGACTTTATCTAGCAGTGGGCATCTGGTCCTCTGGCTTTTGAAATCTTTGCATTTGTTTTCTGAGATTTTAGGGACAGTAGCGAGGTTGTAGCTGTATTAGCTGAGTATGGACACCTCAATCACTTCTTGTCTGCATTTTGATGAGTTGATGATCTCTGTGATAGTCTCCATCTAATGCTGTGTTTTGATAAGGGCAAGAGCTACACTTACCTGCAGCTATATGGATACATATTGAAAACGTCGTTAGAACTTATATTGGTTTAGGAAAATGGCATTCTTTGTTTTAGTAAATTCTATCAACTTATTGAGCAGAAAGTTGACCTATTGTTTGATGAAGTTGATCATAGCATGATCCTGTTGTCCACTTGTTTATAGGCACTCTATTTACTAACTAGCATTTCTGTGTTATTTGCTTATTTATAAGTATGTTATTTTCTAAGTAGCACTGATATTGCCACATATTCCTATGCAGTCTGGTGGCCTTTGTCTTTTTTCTATTTCTCTCTACTTCCTTTGCTAGTTGGTGGTCTTTCTTTCATCTAAAGATTCTGGTCTGCTATAGTATTCTTGTTAACTTAACCTATTTGTGTCTGGAAGAAATCCACCTTGTGGATGATCTTTTCCACCTGTTCATTTTTACATATGATCTGAAACCCTAACAAGTAATATGAACTATTAAGACTCTGTATGGAAGTGACGAGAAAGCCCCATTTCTTGGTTTCCTGACTTGCCACAGTGTATTCTTTCCACTTCTAGATTTTAAGCAAAACCCAACATATCTGATGGCTTCACTTCATCTCACTTCCCCTCCCTATTGTTTTCTTCTCTTTTTCACCACGTTCAGGTACAGTACACTTCCGTCAACAGTCACCAACCTAGCAGAAAGAATAGAAAATGCATATATGGACTGGATTTGTAGCTGGTAACAAGTTATTTTGGAAAATAATGTAACTAACACCAAGAGAATAATTATACATTATTAAAAATGATTTGAGGATGTTTGCTTTAACATCCAGGTGATCTGTAAATGATTAATTTAGCCATATCATATTCTTAGATTATTCATTTGGGAAAGTTTTCATGTAGAAAAGCAGAGACTAAAACTATTCTTATGTCTTCTTCCTTGAGTCACAGGAATCTGTGTTCTATTATGGTGTTGATCTGAATTTGCACAAATGAACTGGATCTTTTTTATTAATACCATCATCTGTTGTGCATGTTTCCTTGGGCCCCCCAGTGGATAGATGGCTGTTTCACACTGCAAATGTTTACCAATGGTGTTATTTTCATGAATTCACATCTGAACACAGTGGGGACTGCAGCTTCCGTTTCTAATAAGAGCGGAAACTGTCAGAAGGCATGATGAGCAGCAGTTGGTAGCAAACATTACTCTCCACACTTGGTGAATCTTTCTCCATGCTTCTATCTGATGAATAATAGAGACTCACACACTGGTGGGGCTAGAAATCATAACTCAAACAGAACACCTAACCAGAACCCTTCCCCATGTGAGAGTCATCTAAATAGCCATCTTAGTTTCCACCCAGCGTGAGATGTTGCCTCTACATACAATTGATTACTATAGAACAGATAGCCTGTTGGAAAATTTGAAAATAATTTTGGTTTACGATTACTTCTGTGTTGAATTCTTTGATTGAGGCACCTTTCTACTCTATATTTCTATTATACTTCAGCCTAATAAAAAATAACCATTGGATATAACAATCGATCAATTTGATGGAAAGTTGCTCAAATACACATCAGTTTTATCACATAAACAAAAACATAATGGTGATTGCTAGAAGGGATGACCTGGTCAGAGTGTGCAAACCACTAAGTATTTGGGAATCTTGGTCCCACCTTTCTTCACCTCCTCACCATGGTTTCAGTTAACATCATTCTCTCCCTTCTCTGAACTCCCATGGTAATTAATCCAACACCTCAGCTGCTAATTACCTTCTGTAATGGCAACATGGAATGTCATGAAAGCACTCGAAAGACTACTGATAATCTTCTAGTCTGATCTTGTTATCTAACAGAAAACAGCCCAGAAAGGGTACGTGATCAGTGCGTTGCCCTGAACATATTACATGGTGGAATTAAAACCAGTCTCCAAGTTCACTGATACTGAGTCTAGGAATCTGTCATTCTTCAAAGTGTGTACTCTTATTGTCCCTACCAGGTTGTGAAGTCCCCATTACCAGGAGGGTGAATGAACATAAAAATCATGACAATGACTTCCATCTAATGATCCTTCCACCCAAAGTATGTTTAACTTGGAAGCAGCAGCTATAAAAAGCCAATTCAGTCAATAATACTACTATGGAGCAGTACATACTTAGTACTGAAGACATCTCCAAATGAGTTATGATCATCTATATTCAAATACAAAGCAAGGATTTTCACACATGAGTGAGACATGTGGGAAGCTGATCCCATAGGAAAGAGTAGAATTCAGGTACCCAAAGGCTGGGAAGAAGGGAGCGGGGGGAAAGAAGTGTTTGGATAGCAGGTTCAAAAATCACTGCTAAACAGATAAGTTCTAGTGTTCTGTGTACAGTAGATTCTTATTGTTAATTATTTTCTATGTATTTCAATATAGCTACAAGAGAAGGGTTAGAATGCTCTTAGTCAAAAGAAACTACAAATACTTGAGGTGACAAGTTAATTGCCCTTATTTGATCATTACACATTGGACACATTTATCAGCATAACACTGTATCCCATTCGCAGGTCCAATTATGTCATTTACAATATTCATTTACTTTTGAAGATTATTTATTTTTAACTTTTTCATATATGTGTATGCTTCTGTAAATTTATGTGCACCATGTGTATGCAGTGTCCACAGAAGCCAGAAGAGAGCATCAGATCCCCAAGAACTGGAGTTACAGGGATTTATGAGCCCCCTGATGTGGATGCTGGAGTGTGAACCTGTGTCCTCTGTCGACCAATCAGTACTCTTAACTGCGGAGTCATCTCTCCAGATCCAGTTAAAATATTTAAAAGGTATAAGATATAATTTGTTAAAGAGCTTATTTGGACTATCTAACTTTACCAAATTATTTTTAAAAATTTTCTCTAGTCCCAACTTTGTAAGAAGAGTAATTTTTCATAGCATCTACATTTCCACAGTTTCCCTTTCAATGAAGGAAAACCTGAAAATTGTCTTACCATACACTTAACATTTCTTTTAAATTTGAATTAAATACTGGTCCTACATTGGATCTTTTCTTAAATAGGAGGAAATAGATATTATAAGTCATAGACTCATGGTTACAGCATTCTAGATTTTATCTACTTGCTTCCCATCCAAGTACTGTGTTGGACCTTGCTTAACTTCCAAGATAGACAAGATGAAACACGTTTAGAGTGACAGAGTTGCAGGCTTCTTGCTAGCTCAGGTCATGCTTATGTAGCTCAGAATTAGCAAAAATGTTCAGGGGCAAACATTTTTGTTGAAAGATCAGACTATAGATTATGTTCAAGTCTTGTACAGATAAGGTGTGGCCATTGGACAGTCCAGAACACCCCCCTTTGTCTCTGCTTGCACCAACATTGTAACACGTCCAGGACATTGATTTCTTCTTGCTTCACATTTCCTGGCCTATGGATTATAAAATGTTTCCTTTCCCACCAATGCTTGAGCCTACAGATTCTGACCACCTGCACTGTTCTCCATCTAATGGTCAAGCAAGTACTATTATTCCAGATGTGAGTGTGGTTCTTAGGATGGTTAGCCTAAGTGAAACTTCTAAGTCATAGACAGAGGTAAAAGCTGGTCTCAGTAATTTCAGAGCTCATGTGGAACTATTTCATCTATACCAGTGAGGAGGTTCCCACATGCAGGTATTTTTAAGTGTGTGTGTGTGTGTGTGTGTGTGTGTGTGTGTGTGTGTGTGTGTGTGTGTATTCAAATGAGTACAATACATGCAGAGGCCAGAAAAAGGCATATGATCTCCTGCAACTGTAGTTACAGGTTTTGTGTTCCACCTGATATGTGTACTGGAACTAAACTTGGGGGTTCCTTACAAGAGCAGCAAGCACTCTCAGCTGCCAAGCCACATCTCCAGTCCCTAACTTCAGATCTTTATTCAAGACAAATGAAAACAAATGTCCATGTAAAGATGTACACATGGCAGTCATGGCACCAAAAATGAATATGTTTCTTATTCAGTAATGCAAAATGACCATCCTATATTTCCGAGGGATGCTACATGCCTTGTTCATATAAGGAGGGTATAAGCACAGTATGGTAATCAGCCATTTGTTATCTTTTACTCCTGTATATTCCAGGATAACCAATCTGTTTTGATTATCTCTTCTCACAGATTTCTACTCCACTTTTTATTACCTCATTGTGTTCACAACACCGCCATGACTTTCTCCAAGTCATAATATGTGAACATCTTCAAAACTGAAATCAAAACCAATAGTAAAACTGAGAATCTGTTTCATTGTTCCCTTCCCTGGTGGTTCAGGTCTGATTTATTGCACAGGCTACTGCTTTGGACTTTCTTCTATGTTGGACATGCATATGACTCTTTAGTTTTGAAAATATTGGTTCTAATTGGAAATGCTTAGGTGAGTGGTTCTATATTATCTTTCTTCTTTTCGAATTAGCCCAAATGTTGTTTTGTTTGAACAAAAAAAACCCTCTGAACCAAAATGAAAAGTTAATATTTTGTAATCATTTATAGAGACTCTCAATAATTTATATAAAATTGATTATATATGTGTATATATATATATATATATATGTATATATATACTGACTCAGATATTTTGGTTTTGTTAAAACAGTGTAGGCTGGAGAGACAGCTCTGGAATTAAGAGCCCTGGCTGCTCTTCCAGAGGATCCAGGTTCAATCCCCAGCACCCACGTGGCAGCTCACACATATCTGCAACTCCAGTTCCAGGGGATCCAATGTCCTCTTACGGTCTCCAAGGGCACTGCATGAACATGATCCACAAATACACATGCAGGCAAAGTGCCCAAGCTTATAAACATAGTAACACAAAGCTTAAAAAGCAAAACATCAAATTAATGATTAAACACTTTGTATTTTAGTGTTGGAAAGATAACTCAGTTGATTAAGCACTTCTCTTGCAAGTGCAAAGACATGGATTCAATCTCCAGAAGTCATGTGTCAAAAATCTAGGTATGGTATAGGCTTATAATCCATGTTCTGGGGAAGCAGGAGCAGGAGGATCCCTGGGACTCACTGACCTGCCAGCCTAGTCCACTTGACAAATTCCAGTCTAGTGAGAGATGTGGTTTCAAAAAAATATTTTAAAGCTAGATAAAACCTGAAGAAGGACATGTGAGATTAACCTCTCATGTCCACATGCATATATACATAATATGATGTGAGTCTGCCCACACATATGCACATCTGCACACACAAATGCACATGTTTACAAAAAATATATTTTATATTTCAAACTCTACCAGTTACCTAACACATCTATATTTCCATGTTGGAGAAATCAGAATTAGTATAGCCAGACCTACTACCTACCACTCATTGATACTTTAATAAAATATTCTACTAAAATGTTTCTTTTGTTTATTTTAAAGTGTTCAATAGCCTCTACTGATATGAAATGGTGAGTCACCTCTAATTTCTACCCACACTAATACTTCAGTGGATAATATTTTGCCTGATTTAAGATCCTAGTTATTGCCAATGAACATAATCCATGAAACCTGCTTCATAGAGAGAACTGTTCCAAAAAGATGATTGCTTTATTAGTTTGTTATTTATTGCATATTTCAAACTTTAAATTGATTGGAGACGAGAAGTAGTATTAAAAATATTGTTTAGGTTCAAATCTCTCACCTTGTCCCATAAGCTAGCTGGAGTAAATCACTCCTTTGCAGTATAACAAAGAGAAAGTAGAGGGTATCAGGGACACAAAGTCCTGTTCTAGGACAGCCATGCACTAGGTCATAGCTAAGACATCGTCACCCACAGGAGGACGGCTTAAAAAACACTTTCTTCATTATCATTTTGTAACACAGAGACCAGACTCTCCTCTGGAATCTAGTCTCAACTATCAGTGTCAAAGTAAGAGAAAAATATGTAAAACTAGACACATGGATTCTCTCCTTCTTTTTCCTCTCCAATCAGGAAAGACTCCATTTTGCTTTGATTTGAGCATGACATTCACTTTGGACGTATTTTGGATATCTCCCAATTTTCTCCATGGCAAGCCCATCACCATGCCTTGCCAAATTATCTTCCAAACATCTCCAGGAAACTAGCCACAGCTGTGTACCTACAGTAGCTAGTTCTTGCTGCCTCTTAGACCCAGGATGACTGCAACAGTCTTAATTCCCATGCACTGAAGGCTACCTCTCATGGAAGAGTCTCACCATGTGATCCCTATTCTAGTGGCCAGGATGCCCTAAAGACAAAGGTATATGTTTTTAAATTAGGCTCTCTGTCTTGCAAATCCTGTCTAATTTCAAGCTTATTCCCACACTCACCCCCTCTGAGCAGAACAAGCAGGTTGTTTGCAGGAGACAATCCCCGCTGAATGCACATCACCCTAACACCTCTGACAGACCCACATCTGTACTTAAGTCATTGCTCCCAAAAAGTAACACACAACCCACTCAAACATACCAGAGGCCCTGTTCATGTGCCCTTTCTTTGTACCAATCTACCTTCTCATTGTTTGTGTTTAATAACGTGTCAGATTATTAAAATTGCTCACACTTTTTATTCAGAGCACTACACATGCTGGGATACCATTTGCCAGTGGGTGAATACACACTAATAAAGCACCTACTTTGCTTCAGGCAGGGAGGGAGGTGGCTGCTTTAAAAATAGCAGCAGGCTCTGGGGACATGGGCTGGCGATGACTTACTAACAAACCGACATGAGGACGTTTGTAGAAATATTGTTAGTATGCTATGGTGAAGAAAGAAGCGCATTAATGCAGAGTGGGAGGCAGAGTGACAGAGGACATAATATAATTTTATATTTCAAGATCAGAAACACAGTCTCTGGAGAATTGACATTGTAGGAGAGACCTAAATAGCCTGCGGAAGGAAGACGTCCCATTCTTCGGCCGCATCACCTAGGGTCTTGCCTGTATGTTGCTTTAGAACTTCGAATTTTCTTCTGAGTGAGATGGGGAGTCATTGGAGAATTATGAGCAGGGTGTGATGTGGTCTGACTCCGTAAATAAAGCGAAGTGCTTTGAATTAATAGAACAGGCTTACCAGCTCCTTGCAGAGCAAGTGCTTCATCATGGAAAGGGTCAAAGAGTACGGACTCCTCAGGCCAAGGAATAGAGGATAGGTGTGTGCCTGGTTGCACGTTCTTTTCTTTCATAGGACAGGGGATTGAACCCAGGGCCTCACGCACGACAGGTAAGTGCTCTGCCACTGAGCTACATCCGCATTTGGGGTAAAGGCTCTCACTTAGATTGCTCAGGCAGGCCTTAAACTTGCCATTCTCTTGCCTCTGCCTCTGGTGTAGCTGGGATTACAGGCCTGCATCATCAGTACTGGCTTCTGAGTATACTTTCAAGACAGAGTACTTCGGATTTGCCGATATGTGGGGAAGAGCAGGCTCTGCGGAGGGGCCCAGGAGCTTCCATGGCAGCTCCTGTCTGGAGAGCTGCCATGTACAAGAGAAGAGACGGGCGAAAGGCAGGTTCAGGGTGGGTAGATCTATAGAGCAAGAACATGAGCATATTTAAGCATAGACCATGATGACATTAGAATACAGAACCAAAACTCATGCTCAGGGGAACACAAATTCTTGACATAGTTATGAAGAAATTTAAAGATATTTATCTATGAGTCAACTTTTAAGTCTTTTTCTAAGTTGGCTTAGAAGGCTAATGCAATGTAAGATAGGGATCCTCTGAGATTTTTTATTAGCATATATTAATTTTACATAACAACGAGTTTCATTATGACATTTCATATGTGTATATAATGTATATTGGTCACATGATACCCCCACTACCCTCTTTTGTTCCCATTACTCTACAGAGGAACCCCTTCCTCTTCCCTAGAATATTCTTTCTACTTCATGCCATTAGTAGTAGTAGTAGTAGTAGTAGTAGTAGTAGTAGTAGTAGTAGTAGTAGTAGCAGCAGCACCCCATTGAATTTACGTAGAGTTGCATGAGGGAATGTGGGTAAGAGATTAATTATAGGACCAACCTACCAGTGTCTATGATACTGAAGAAAGTGTCCCTACCCCAGCAATTTTACAATGCTACAGATAGTCAGGGAAGAGTGGAGCCTTATGAGTCCCTTCTTAGCAACTATTAACTGCCTCTAAATCTTTAAGAAATTTTAGATAGCTTTTTAACCTGAACCTTAAATGACCATAAATCAAAATATTTAGTTCTATAATTCCTGACTAGTGCTGATTTATGAGTAGATGATATTTATTCCAGGACATTATCATATTATGCTTTATTAAATGGTTATAGCAAGTCCATTGGCTTCTCTTCTATAGTCAAATTACTTCCCATCTTTGATTAAATTTAATGAAACAACCCTTGTTTCCATAAACAATTTTAATAGGTGATTCCTTTGATAGAGCTATAAAGCAAAGCCCATAATTTGGGCTCATTTACCATTCAATGGGCTTCTGTGTGTCTGTTGAAATGATCTTCAGCTTTTCCATGATTGTGCTTATCTGGGGCTCAACATGTTAACCATGGAGGTCTCAATGTCAGGATCTATCAATCCACTCTCTAAAAAATATTTTCTCCCTTGAATCCTTCTGAATATGCCCTAAATTTCACACTTTAGCCTCTTGTGTTCATTACCCACCGCTCTAAAAACTTCATCATTCTCTGAGATCTTGTATACTAACAACCTATGATGTACTTATACTAGAAGCTGGCTTGTAGGAGAAGGTTACATGTTCATACCTAGGTGTGCTAAATTTCAAATGCTTAGAGACATTGTAGTAGAGACTTCCAATTATTATCCTTTTCATATAGCAGCAACCAAGGGACTTTGCCTAGTCCAGCTGGAGCTGTTGGTAGAGAGTCCATTGAATATTTATAAGCTCAAACATGCCTTCATATACTTGAGAGATTTGAATTCCTAATACTGGTGTAATTGAGAAAAACCCAGACTGAGAAATAACTTTAAAACTGTTCACTATTGATATTGCACCTGCACCCTTGGTGAAGTTAATAACACATTTACAAAAGAATAGGCATTCCATCAGTCAAAGGAGTTGGTTTTTGAGATAGATCCATCCAAGATGAGTTTGTAATTCAGAATTCTAAGCAATATGAAGGAAAAATCACCACATACCCACAAAAACAAGACCACAAGGACTGGAGATTTTAGAATATTGGAAAGAATATATTTATAAATGTTTGAATAAACTAAAATTAGATAGAATATAGGAATGGAACAAAACAAAAAATATAAAGCAGAGTAGATTTTGATTTGCATTTGTGGATCTTATATGAAAATAGCCTACAAGTGATCATTTGCATACTGACCAATAAAAAATATGTGCAAGAATTAAAAGACACTACCATCAGCCACCATAGAATCTCAGTGTAAAATCCAACAAAACAACTACACAAGGACATGTGAAGCAGAAGCTTCTGAAGCTACAAACTTCTGTGTGATGGGAGCACTACACAAGATGCAAGGACAGATGGGAAATGTAGCCTTAGATGCAGTCACTCTAAGACAGAACCACAGGGAAGCAAATGATGGGTTAGGAAAGAATGTCTGGAAGACTTCCTCAGAGCTAAAGAAAGATTCATGGACTTGGAGGTAGTCAGTATAGATGTCAAAAACCAAAAAGTCGGACAATAAAAAGAATGATGAAAATAATTCCCTTAATACAATATCCAAGAAGTGTAAGACATCTTCCAAACAAGTGTGTAGCATCTGAGAGTGATTGGTATACCAAGGGCATGGGGTAGAAATATCCTTATTGTCAATTTGACTGGATTTAGGCTCACCTGGGGAGCAATCCACTGAGTGTGTCTGTGAGAGCATTTCCAGAAGGATAGGCTGAGTCAGGAAGCCCCAGCCTGAATGTAAGGAGCACCCTTCCATGATCTGAGGCCCTGAACTGAACAAAATGAACAGATAGAGCATTCCTCTCTGTATATAATGCCTTCCCCACCAGAATGGACTGTACCTTGAAATTATGAATCAAAATTAACTCTTCTTTCCTGGAGTTACTTTTGTTGGGTATTTTGTAGCAGGAAGGAGAAAAGCAACAGGTGCAATACTTGAGGGAACAATAGCTAAGCCATTCCCAACACGAGTCAGGTTCCAAAAAAATCTATCTAGGAAATTCAGAGAGCACTGAACAAGATAAATCATAAAAATCTAAAACCAAGAATGTCACATTCAGGCTGCTATAAACTAAAAACAAAAATAAAATCTTGGGCCAGTGATATAGCTCAGGGGTAGACTATTATGGCTGCTGGGCCTGATGACCTGACTTCAATCCCCAGAACCTACATCGTTGAAGAGAACTAACTCCTGTACATTGCCCTCTGACATTCACATGCATGCTGGGCACAAAAACAAATAAATAATGTGATCTTAATAGAAGCTAAGAACAAAAATAGATTCTCTTTTTGCTAGAGTAATATGCTCAGAATCATGGTGGGCTTTTCCTTAGAAACTATGCATCTAAGATCATCATAGGGTAAAATAAATTTTTAAAAGAGAAATCTAAGGTTTTAGATCCAGGGAAATTATCTTTTAAGAGCACAAAATAAATGAAGGCTGAAAGATTTGTGGCCAACAAACCTGACCTCCTGAACACATTAGAAAAATTTTCTTAGAAAGAGGAAAGTCAAAAGTACATAAAGGAACAGCAATGGAAAAAATTACACGAAGGCAATAAAGTGCAGATTAATATTAATTAATCTATTAAGCTACTATAGATAAATGAAATAAATGACAATAGCATTGTAGGGCACAGGAAGGAAGAACAGAGAATAATTCTTACAATGTGTTATGGTTTGTATATGAAATGTCCCTATTTAAAACACTTGGTCCCTCAATGGTAACACTGTTTTTAAAAAGTTGTGGAACCTTTGGGAAGTGAAGCCTATATGGAGAAAATGACTCCATGGGGATATGGGGTTGGGTCTTATCCATAATTCTCCTTCCGGGTCCACTGAGATCTGAACAAGTAGCCTCATGCTGACCACCACTCTGCCACCACTGCCATGATGACTGCATGATTCCTGTGGGCTTAAGTAAATCATTCCTCCCTTGTTTTTGCCAAGGGTTTTGTCACAGGGAAAGGGAAGGCAGCTACCATGGAAACAACATATCTCCACTGACCAAGAATCTGTAGCATGAATGTGTGTGGAGATTCTCTGTGTGCTAGAAAACGCCACACAGCTACTCATAAGGAACTTTATACAGAAAGCACACCAGAAGATACAGGAAAACAAACAAAATATGATGAGAAATGCATCACTAAATAAGGCTGAAGAAATGCTTGGTGGTTAAGAGCCCTCAATACTTTTCCAGGGGACACAGGTTTGGTTCCTAACACCCATGTGAAGAAGCTCATAGCTGACTGTAATTCCAGATCTAAAGGGTCTAACACCATCTTCCAGAATCTGCAGGTACCTGGACACACTTGGAATGAACTCACATAGACAGACAGACAGACAGAAAACAGACAGAGAGATGATACACAAACACACACATACACACACACACACACACACACACACAGAGAGAGAGAGAGAGAGAGAGAGAGAGAGAGAGAGAGAGAGAGAGAGAGAGAGAGAGAGAGAGAGAGAGAGAGAGAGAAATACCATAAAAAGTTTAAATCTTTAAAAATACAATTAATCAAAAGAAATAATGCAGCTCTTACACTGAAACACAAGGTTAGAAAACATGAAAGGGATGTCAGACAACATAAAGACTATGCTGGTGTCTGGGCCTTGTCTCTGGGGAAGGTTATGCAACCTGTGGTTTTGACGTGATGATGTTTAAAACAACAAGGATCAAACTTGTAGTAACTAGGTCTATGTACTTTGCAAAACAAGTCAAGTGACATGGTCAAGATCTGTTCTGCTGAAAAGGCTGGAGAGGTTCATGAACAGAGTCTGGCACACTATGATGATTGTTGAATAGATGATTGGACAAAGTCATTAAAATTTTAAAATTAAAATATGACACTTATGGTAATAACTGTACACTCACATAATGGATAAAAATCATAATATGTCAAGTACTTGGAAATTTCATATAAACCTATGCTAGTGT
This sequence comes from Peromyscus californicus insignis, assembly GCF_007827085.1. Taxonomy (NCBI): domain Eukaryota; kingdom Metazoa; phylum Chordata; class Mammalia; order Rodentia; family Cricetidae; genus Peromyscus; species Peromyscus californicus. The sequence goes on from NW_026294606.1 coordinate 97,831,777, forward strand.
GATAAAATTAATTAACATCTGTATTGTGTTTTCATTGTGAGTTTCCTATAGTAAGTCATATTTGTGTTTGAATTTGAGTATGCTATATTATGTGTGACAGTACAGACAATAGATCAGGAAAACAAGCAGATTAATAAGAATGTTGATATATTTTTATATTTCTGCACTGTCCACATGAAATGTTTTTTAAAGAATTTTAAAGAAGTTGAATTGTATAAGGATCTATACTTCAAAAGATGTCTTCTGGACATGACATGACTTTTGAACTCATGAACACACTGCAGCTGTGATTTCTTGTATTAGATAGTATAAGATTGGACCCATCGGGCTAGAGAGATGGCTCAGAAGTTAAGAGCAGTGGCTGCTCTTCCAGAGGTCCTGAGTTCAATTCCCAGCAACTACATGATGACTCACAACCACCTGTAATGAGATCTGGTGCCCTTTTCTGACCTGAAGGGACAACAACACCTTACACATGCAGGCACAACATTGTATATATAATAAACAAATGTTAAATAAAAAAGATTGGGTCCATCAACATTTCTTCAAGGATAGGAGAGGGACTCATGATCCACCTCATCCCTGAGGGACTATGACCATTATTGGTTGTTGAGGAAAAAGTGACATTCTTCATTGGTGTATCTATTGATAAAAGTTTCCCATTCTTTAGGAAAAACAGCCTCTCACTCATGCAGGCACACCCAATTAAACTCATTGGGAAACACACACACACACACACACACACACACACACACACACACACACACACACTCACATGAGTAAGGAGCAAGTAGGAGGGAACATTGCTAGGAAGAAGTGTTTGAACAGAAGGAAGAAAGGTACAGACACAAGGTAATGGACAGAAATGACTAAAATTAATTATATATGTATATAAAACTGTTAAATAATAAATAAATGAAATTTAAACAAAGATTATTTTAAAAAGAAGTTGAACTGGTACAGGAATATTTCAGTCACTGGTTCTATGAAAGCCAGGAATAAAATATGTGAAAATGTCGATATTTTTCTGTGCTCTGCTCTAATAGAAAATAGGTAAGGCCAGCCTGTCTCTTGCTGCCTTCCACACTTTCTTGCTGCCTTCACATTCCTCTGGAGGGAGTGTGCTTGCTGGTTGGCTTGTCATTGTGTACTCCTAGTCATCTCCATATAACTGAGCATAGCTAATCGTGTATGAATATTTGGAAACATCATTTTCCTGTAAATTGTACCAAAGATTTGAAACGAGTAATCTGAGACAACTTTAGATTTAATTATTACATCATTTCTGTCCTGATATTGTACAGACGATAGAAGAAAAACTATTGTTGTCATTGGGCTTGATTCTTAGAGTGTGTATTCTGTTAAATGATGTAACTAAGCATGACTGATAAGTCCTTTTCTCCATGGTATATTTATAAAGGTAGATTTCACGAAAACCAAATGTGGTTACTTACACTGTAGCCTTTGTCATCATCTTCTAAAATCACCATAGGAGACATTTGTTGTGGGATATTACATGTTTTACATTTGTTTATTGTGTGGACATTTGTTTAATGATGCAAAGATGTGTTGCATTCTTTTATGTCGCATTTGTTTAACTCTGTGAAGCTGTGCTACTATGCCTGTCTGACATACCTGATTGGTCTAATAAAGAGCTGAAAAGCCAATAGCAATGCAGGAGAAAAGAGAGGTAGGACTGGCAGGCAGGGAGAATAAATAGGAGAAAATTGGGGCAAAAAGGAAGAAGGAATGAGAAAAGAAGGTGAGAGGACATCAGGGGCCAGCCACCCAGCTACACAGCAAGCCACAGAGTAAGAAGTAAAGAAAGGTATACATAAATAGATAAAGGTAAAAGCCCAGAGGCAAAAGATAGATGAGGTAATTTAAGTTAAGAAAAGATGGCTAGAAACAAGTGTAGCTTGAGTTTTCCTGCCTGGCCCACAATCAGGACAAATCTCTCTCACCTGCCAGTCCCACAGCCACTCAGACCCGACCAAGTAAATACAGAGACTTATATTGGTTACAAACTGTATGGCCGTGGCAGACTTCTTGCTAACTGTTCTTACAGCTTAAATTAATCCATTTCCATTAATCTATACCTTGCCACGTGACTCGTGGCTTACCGGCATCTTCACATGCTGTTTGTCATCATGGCGGCTGGCAGTGTCTCTCTGACTCAGCCTTCCATTTCCCAGCTTTATTCTCCTCCTTGTCCCACCTATACTTCCTGCCTGGCCACTGGCCAATCAGTGATTTATTTATTGACCAATCAGCAACACACTTGACATACAGACCATCCCACAGCAAACAAGCCAAGTTAAGGCCAGGCATTCATAAAAAGAATAAGCCTCCATGTGATTTATTTGGGAGCTGGGTGGCAGGTCTCCCAAAGAGTAATGAGCAAAAAGCCAAAGAATAAAGAAAAAAAAATAACAGACATTAATGAAGAAAAAGGAAGAAAACTGATGTATTTGTATTTGTTAATGGATTTTGATGTATAGGTCTGTGTATGTGTTTTTATGTGTGTGCATGTCTGTCACCGTCCATCTGTCTCCCTGCCTTCTGTCTCTCTCTGTGTCTCTATCTCTGTCTCTCTCTGTGTGCTTATGTGTGTGCATGTGCACACGCACGTGCACATGTGTGCATGTGTGTGTGTGTGTGTGTGTGTGTGTGTGTGTGTGTGTGTGTGTGTAAGTAATGCTTTTATGCGTTTGGGTGGCTGTGGACAGGGGTCAACACAATCACATTCTTCAATTGCTTTCAACCTTAGATTTGAGACAGGGTCTTTCCTTGAAGCTGGAACTTATCAATTATGCTTGAGTAATTGGCCAATGAACTCTAAGGCTCTGCCTACCTCTGGCCCCTGCATTTCACCACACTGGGCTTATTGATGTATATGACATGCCTGGCTTTTCACATGGGTGCTAGGGATCTGAATTCAGTTTGTCATGCTTGCATGGCAGGCACTTGACCAGTTTTTCTATCTCCCTAGCTGAGGTGTCTGATTTTTATAACCTTGATTTATACACACAATAGATTACAAATCTAATGCATTTGTAAGTGATGCACAACAAATAATGACAAGAATAACTGCAAATGAACATCCTAGAACACTCTTCCTGAAGCTGTAAAGACACAGTTTGAAGGAAGATGTTAGGCCAGGAGAAACAGTGGGTTGTGTTTTTTTAGGAGACATTTATAGAAAAGTAATTTCCTTCTAAGATTCCCTTTTATTAAAAAATAAATAAAAACATACTACTTTTTCCAACTAGAGGAGCTAGTCTGAATTTTGGAAAGTAACAAACATATTTTCTTTCCAATTTATTGAAATCTATCTTCAATTTGAAATTAATTCTATCATTTCGAACTTCCAGTTTAACCTTCAGCACCAGAGATTGATTCATTCAGGCTCAAGACCGATTTGCAAGTAAATGCACAAGGGTAAAATATCTAAGTTTCACATTTGTAACAGTTTATTTGAGAGGTGGGCTGGGAATGATCAGTAGGATAAGTGAATCATTAAATTAAAATAAATATTGTTAAAAGATGTGATTAAAATTTTTAAACGAACCAAATGATATGTGAGGCCACACCCATGTATCTCTAATGAAGACAGACACGAATTATTGACCATAAATTTTTGTCAAGAAAGTGAATACATAACACATTGAAACTTACAGATTTTGAGCGTACAAACAAATCATTCAGATGACTAATTGTGTGCAAACCCAGAAAAGTAGGCTTCTTGAATCCGGGCTGGAGAGATGGCTCAGTGGCTTAGTGCACTTGTTGCTCTTGCAGAGGACCTGGGTTTAATTCCCAGAACCCACATGGTGGCTCACAACCAGCTATAACTCCAGTTCCAGGGTATCTAAGGTCCTCTCCTAGCCTCTGCAAGCACCAAGGGTGTGCATGGTACACATGCATAAATGCAGACAAAACACTCATACGTTTAATAGAGTAAATAAACCTGAGAAGAGGGGCCTAAATCAAATGAGACCGCACTCCATGATACTATGAGTTTCACCATCAGCAAAGGAGAGTGGTCTAGACTGTGTGTCTCCAGCTTCACCAAGTCGTCTTCCTGCCTGCATGCTCATGCATATTTAAAGGCGTGGTGACAGCTGTGGGCAGAAGCAGCTAAGCTACAGCAGTCTAAAATCCTGGAATGAGTCACAAACTTTGCTACTTTTCTAACCTGTTCCTGAGTGTCTGGACCCCAATGAACAGTTTGTAAAAGTTTCAAAGACACCATGAAATAACACAAACAGCTCTATAATGAATTGGAAATCAATAAAGCATTAAAAATGCAAATACATTCTTGTTAATATGATACAATTGTGAGGAACTTTTAGGCATTCAATTACCATTTAACACAAAAGCCTGTAAGGATTTAATTAGGAATCCTTCACCTAATTGAGGTCAAGATTGTTAGCAGTGAATGTCTAATTAGCTTGCTTACAGCAGCTATCTTCTTTGAAACCTCCCTAAGCGGAATTCTTCCTCTACCACATACTTGTAGAAGGACTGAAAACGTTGAAGTCCAAATGCAGGCATCGCTCTGAGTTATGGAAGGAGACATTCCAAAACCACTGGAATTGTCCAGACAAATAAACCTTTTTATTTGTTCTGAGGCTTTTCACCTTAAGGAAACATTCTCCCCCTTCCCTTTGGCACATCTGAATTGCTGGCATGATAGATCTTAATGCTGTCCTGGGCAGTAGGGCCATTATGAAGTAGGATAAGTGGTACCTGATGTATGGGTTAGTTTTGCATTGCTATGATGATAACTCTTGACAGAAACAAACAAGGAAATATCTATTTGGGATCAAGTTTTTAGAGGGTTTCAGTTCATCATGATGGGGGAAGCGCAGCAGAGAGGTTCCTATCACGGCACCAGGGGCATGTGACATAGGCCATCCACATCACAGTGGATCAGGAAGCAGAAAGAGGGTCAGGACCCAGGGGTCAGGTATAAGCTCAAAGTTATGTACCTCGTGGTCTACTTCTTCCAGATATATCTCCACTTGTAATGCTTCCATGGCCTCCCACAATAGCGCAGCTAGAAATAAACATCCAAAACAGAATCCTCCTGTGGGGAATTCTTCAGTTTATGTCACTGATCACAGCACTGGTAACAGTTGATCTGATAACTGAGAGTAGTTGCTAAGTAAAACAGACTGATAGAGTATAAAATCAGTATATAATAGATGTATACATGCTGGGCTAAGGGAAAATTCTCATCCCAGATAGTATAGGTCAAGATGGCAGGATGCTTCATCATGATACTTAGAAGATGGTATAATTTAAGCCCAAGACTTACTTATTCTGTACTTTTCCATTTAATGCTTGAGATTGAAAATATTTTAATGGAAGACATGAAATAGAAATCACAACTAAAGGAGGCCTTCTCTTACATCTGTACTTGAGAAAATAGTCCTGGGGTGTATGGATTTGACTCTATATTGTGGTTCTGTAATGTCATGGGGAAATGGATGATGGGTAATTGGAAACACTAATAATTCTTTATAACTTTTAGGGGTGTTACGTGATTTCAAATGGAAAGGATTATTAAATGCACACATCTTTCAGAGTCACAAGACAGAACTTGAGTCATCTTCGTTTTGCTTTTGTGATTACCTTAGACAATAGCTGCTTCTAGGAGATAAGGTGAAATTAATATGGCAGTTGATATAGTTCAAATAAATACCAGGCTGGTCAAACCCAAATTCATTAAGATGACCTGGGATCACAGCCATTGGAGATTTTCCTGTTTCCATCCCTCATCGGCTTTTGGCCAGATTATGGTCTCTCGCTATCTCTGTAGAAAGCCTCAGCCAGAAATAAAACCCTTCATCAAATCATCACAGCAGTCTTTTTGCCTAAGGCAGTGGTGGGCCACAACCCTTTTGGGGTTCTAATGACCTTTCACAGGGGTCACCTAAGACCACCAGAAAAGTCAGATGTTTATATTACGTTAACAATAGCAAATTTATAGTTATGAAGTAGCAATGGGAATAATCTTATGATTGGGGTCTCTACAACATGAAGAACTGTATTTAGGGGCCACAACATTAGGAAGGTTGAGGACCACTGACATAAGGGAATGTAGAGCCCATTTCACAGTCTCTGCTGTCAAGGCCTTCATAATGACTTCAGTGGGAAGACATAAAAAGAAGTCATATTTTGTAAGAGTCTCACAAGGATCCAAGAAGATTCACTTGTGTGGAGTCTTCTATCACAGCCATAGTGGTCTTCTTAAACATCAGTGCTCCAAGGTGGTTGAGAAAGAAGGGGGTAGTAGTATTAGAAAACACAGAATTGCCCAAGGGCAATGCCATGTTTCCATGTTAAATACCTGAGGATTTTTCCACTGGTATTTATGATATGCTAAGAAAATCTGGCCTGGAAACTGCCTCCCAAATCTGCAATCCATAATACTTGAAGACAGCGTTCTACAGGAACACATATTGGGAACAGTTAGCATAGAGAAAATGCCCATTTCCTAATTACATCTAGCATCAGGAACTCAAATTAGAAATGTATATCACAGACAGCCCGAGGGCTTCACTGAAAGGCTGCCTAGAACTGGTCACTCAGTTCAGTGCACTCCAGGCTTCATAACTTTTGTTAGAGTTGCCTCCCTTTCTTTATGTGCATATTTTTCCTTTTAATTTTAATTTTGAAATTGATTTTTTTTCAAGATCACAGATGAGACATTGATTTTTTTTTAATCTTGGTTATAAATTGTCAAGTTCATGGTCTGTGTATCTGGAAGCATGATCACCTGCCCAACACAAACCATCCCTCTTCCATCCAAAACCACCCTCTGTCTAGACTGCTTGCTGTTCTGTTCTTTGAACACATCAAGTTCTCCCACAGCTCACAGCTTCATCACAGGCTGTTTCCTTTACATAGGCTGTTTCCCTCTTCTCTATTGCTTTTTAATCCCATATCTAGCCATTGTATAAAAGTCAATTCATATGGGCACTTAAAGATCTAAGATACTAGATAATACTGACTTTAAGCAAGGAGGTTCTCAGAAAGTCTAAAGATTTCCACACTGGAAAGAAAAACAGAATCTCAAATCTCTCAAGTCTGGATACGCAAAGTGTGCTCAATGCATACACATCTCATGTATCCCCCAGGACTACAATGGGATACATTGAGTCATCCCAAGGTAAAGGGAGATTTCATCCAAGCAGACTAATACACTCATCTGTCACCCTTTGCACCTAAGGGTGGAGCCCAACCCCTGACAATCATCATTAGGATTATGCAGAAAGCTGTGTTATGCACATTCTCACATCTTAATTGTTAATATACAATCTGCTGTATCTGAACTGCATGCCCTTCAGTAATGGTTTTATACTTGGCTCATTCATACTCCGACTGCCAGCTTATTTGTTACGTTTGTTACCAGCTACATAAAGGAGTATTTTGACTAATCCTGAACTCTGTGAATTAGCTTGGAGACACTGCCCTGCCTTTCATTTTCCATTTCCTGTCGGTTGGACCACTGCTGTTTTATTTAAGGCCATGAAGTTGGCAAGGAAGGCATAAGAAAGCCAGTAGTCAAACCATTGCCAAAGAAGTAAAAATAAAATGTTGTCATGAATTTATTTTATTCATTCATTAAACATTTAACTACTTAGTAGTCTTGAGGGAGGCAGGCATACCAGGGGCCACACTCTGAACTTTGAATGCCAAGTGTGAATATTTAGCTCTGCTCCTCCTTGTAACTGACATTGTGTGATAACCAAGTGATTTATCACCTGTTCCACTCTCAGCTTCTCCACCTGCTTTTCAAGATTCTCACTTGGTAGCTGCTACATGGATCACATATTTTTATGTATAAGGATTAAAGTGAGCAGTGCTCTTTATTATATATTTAAAAATAACGTTTATCTACTGATCTTGCTGTTCATATGAATATATTCAAAACAAAGGCTTGATTGTCAACTGCATTTAAAACTTGATCTTAAAATTTGTAGGGATAGAAAATTAAGTTATGAGAAAAATGTAAAAAAAATTTTTAAGTATTTTTTTTATTTCTTTGTGTCTTTCACATCATGCATCTCCATCCCATTCATTTCCCCATCCATTCATATCCATCACTGCCCTTGTAACCTCACCCCACGCCACAAAATATAATAAAATAAAATTTATGAGAAAGAAAAGAAAAAGAGAGAGAAGGAAAAATCAGTCTTGTCCTGGAAGCTGTAGTGTGACACAGTGAGTAACACAGTAAACCCTTTTATCCATATATTTTTACTTGTAAGTGTTCATTGCAAAGAGTTGTTGGTCTGGTTTGAGGTCTCTGGTTTCTGCTACACTATGGATGCTGGGCCCTCATTGGCACTCTTCTTGGATATCCTGTTGTTGCTCTGTGTTGCAAAAATCCTGTAGCTTTGTGTCTGCAGTACTGGTCCTTTCATATGCTCCAACAGGTCACAGTTGAGGTGGATATTGAGGTAGGCCAACTCATAACCCTGGTTCTGGGCCTGGTTAGTTGTGGGAGGGAGAGCTGCCACTGCCCACAATTAAAAGGAGATCTTTTGTTTGTTTGTTTTTTGAGACAGGGTTTCTCCATGTAATTTTGGTGCCTGTCCTGGATCTCGCTCTGTAGACCAGGCTGGCCTCGAATTCACAGAGATCCGCCTGGCTCTGCCTTCAGAGCGCTGGGATTAAAGGCTTGCGCCACTGCCGCCAGTTTAAAAGGAGATTTTTAAACTGCATACGCTGGTACATATCCATTATCCCACCACTCAGAAGGCTAGGGCAGGAGGATCTTGAGTTCAATACCAGTTGGCTACAGAGTAAGGCAGATTCTGCCTTAAGAATTAGAAAAGGCAATTTAACTACAAAAGTATAGGTATCTGTTTATTAAAATGAAAAATGGTTTGGAAATCTATTCAAAACAGGCCTTAAATTGCCTGATGAAGTACCTAAGGATTCATTTATAACAATAAAAATGCCAAAGTAATGGTCATAAAAGAGACCAGGATTTCTCTAAGCAGTGGTGACTTCCCTTCTGGGTCACTTGCCTCTGTGCATCAATTACATGGTGCCTGCTTTTCATTAGGCATTTTTCCGAAGGTGTCTCTTTCAATAAACATGGTAGGTCTATTACATAAAATATGAAAAGGAAACTAAGTTTAGGAAAGGGAACACAAACACGATTTTGTGTCACAAAAAAAATTCATTTAGTTTCAGCCATTTCAGTGTATTTTGTCTGAAACAGTGACATGTAACTGATGTCACAATTCTAGAAGTATATCACAGGAAGTAGAGGAAAAAAATCAGGAGCCAGCACTCTGGTTATCTGGGGAGAAACATGAGTTTAAAATGCTTTACACAGAGCAGCAATATCAGGTAAAAATAAATCACACAGCTCCAATCAGTTGCCTCATATTTCAGCAGATATTTATGTCTCTATGTTGGAAAACTACAAACACATTTTGAAAATGATGAATTAGTAGTTTCTTTTCATTGAGTTGATATATAGTCAATTTCTTCTATTATTTGCATACGAGCTCTTTCATTATAAAGCTAATTAAAAGATGCTAAAATAATCTATCATTAATTTTCATTAAAATTATAATATATGAATAAATTATAGTAGATTTGATGAGATCAAATTTTCATATTTTTGCATTTTAATTTTAAAACAATAATTATTTGATTTTTTTTATTTTGCTCTAAAACCTAATTATGATTCAGTCTTTATTCACTGTGCTTGTGCTTTCAACTATCTTTCTTTTCCAAATTCTTCTAGAACAGGAGAAAATATAAGAATTAGGGAGATGGCTCAGCTGTTAAAATACTTGCTGCACAATTCTGAGGCTCTGGTAATGGTAATGTGTGCTTATGACCTTGGAGTGAGGGAGGCAGAGACAGGAGAATTATGTCCTATGGTTCCTCCAATTCATGTTCAGCTATCTTTGTAATATAGCCCAGGCCTGCTCAGGGAATATTGCCACTCACAGTGGGTTGGGCTCTCTTATGCCAATTATCAATCATAACAACCCCTACCGACATGGCCACAGCCAATCTGATCTAGACAATCCTTCAACTGAGACCCTCTTCTCAGGTGGAGACCTCCCTTCTCAGGTGACTCTAGGCCTTGCCATTTTAACAGTTGAAACTAGCTGCAGCATACACTGTTTTCTCTCAGCATAAAACATTATTTTTTTTTTTTTACTTTAAGTGAGAGATCTTCAACAGGTATGCACTTTTCAAATTTAAAGGAAGTTAGACATAAAAGAACTTTAGAGAGTCTACAAGGACTATAAATGCTTGTGGCACTACCAAAAGGAACCAAATGACATCAGAGTCACCCCGCTGTCTGATCCTGCAATGGTAGGTGACTATTGTCTGCAAAGCTTTCAGATGTATCCTGACTTCATCCTTTGGAAGTGTGTTTCCTTCCTGCCCTGTTTGAAAGCATGACAAATAGAGGGAAGGAGTATTTACAATGAATGTTCTTTACAATGCCAGAGATCCTGTTTCTGTGAAGTTCCAAGCATTTGTTCACCAGTTTATAGCACCTTTTGGCCACCGCAAACAAGGTTATGGCAAAATGCCAGCCCTTCAGCCACAACAAATAATTTAAAGTTATGAGGAGTAAAGAAGAGCTGAAGGGAAGTCAAGGAAGATAAATGAAGTGTGAGAGGCCCCCCAGATGCCTGGAGGCTGAGGATGACAGGAGAGTGAACAGACAGGGGATATCTCTGGCTTCTCATTGAAGAATATTTTAAGAATGTGGATGTCAGCTGTTGTATTTAATGTGGTATTTGTTCTTCCCATATGTGCATCATTATTGTCCTTGCCCAAATCCTAAGGGCTTGACTGAATCTACCAAACACACAATTGCTATGAACAGTATGTTCTGGTTAGGATTTGTAGCATTGATTCAAACATACTCAGGGAAAATGAATCTCAGTTGGGGAATTGCCTTCATTGGATTGGTCTGTGGAGCATTTTATTCATCACTAATTGATGTGGGGGGCCCCAGCCCACTGTGGGCAATGTCATCCCTAGGCAGATGGTCATCAGTTGTATAAGGAAGGTAGCTGAACAAGCCAGACGATGCAAGTTAATAAGCAGTTCCTGCTTGAGTTCCTGCCAGGACTTCCTTTAGTGATGGACTATGATCAGGACTTGTTAGTCAAATATCATCCCCTCTCCACACACACACCAAGTTGCTTTTGGTCACAGGTTATCACAGCAATGGGAGGTAAGCTAGAACACAAGGTTTGATTGTGTTTTCATTACTCTGTTCAAGAGAAATATTTCTGAGTTTATACTGTAAAGCACACACAGTAGAACCAGACAGTGAATGAGATGACAGAAACACATATAATATGACTGATGAGACAGAGTTGACTGTGACTACCATTGCTACTCAGGAAGTAACAGATTTGGGAAGTATATTGAACTTGCAAAAATGATGGGGTTTTGGGTTGCAAACCAGTTTTTCTGGCAGGAAATCATCAGTTGGCATTTAGGGTCTAGAGGAAGTGGTTAACGGAAGAATGGTTTATATGATAAAATAGGGCCGTCAAAATTAAAATGAGGCTGTCTGTGGTTCCTGGCAGCCTGGATTACAGAACAGAAGGGAGTTGACTAGAAGCCAAGGCTGTGGGAGCAGCATGGGACTCTATCACCTAATAGCCAAGACATTGGTAGGTTGGCCAGAGGTGGCTGTGGAAGGGAGGCAGAAGTCTAGGGGTTGTAGAGAGGAAGAAGATGTCAAGGGGAAAAGGCTAATACTTGGTGAGCTGTGTACATGGCCACTAACTTCATCATCTCCTTGTCATTCACAGTTATTTGCAAGCCATCCCTTTCCCCTGTTCATACTTAATATCCTCATGCTCTGCTCTAGTTCCAGCCCCTTGTCCTAGAAAGGACCATGGGCTTTAAAATAGGCCATGGACTAATGTCAAGGCCAAGGACAAAGTCAACCTTAACTCTTGACAAAGACACTTTATTTGACAGAACTTCATTTAGATGTTTTGAGTCTTCTTATTGGCTGGACTTGATCTCAGCCTTCCATGGCTGTTTTGTTCTTGTGTAACCTGATCACTCAGTCACTAAGAGCATGAAGTGAGAATCTTCCCACCTTTGATATCTGATTACTCTTCATCTATGATGAAGTTATTCTTACCTGTCTTTAAGGTGTAAGTATATCTTAGTAAGTTATGTGCTAGTTATTTTTGTATTGTTGTAGTCAAAATATATGATATAAACAGCTTAATGGGAAAAGATATCTTTTGGTTCATGGTTGCAAAGGGTTTGGTAAATGTTTACTTCACCCAGTGACCTTTGACAGAACATCATGATGGCAAAAATCACATGGTGGAAGGATTTCTTACATGATGGTGTCCTGGAAACAGAGAAAGAGAGGTACAGGAAGAAGTCAAAGCTACATACAACCCAAGGAAATACCCATAGTGAACCACTTCCTCCAACTAGTTCCCACCTCTGACTTTTCACTACTTCTCAATAATATTGCCATATTAATACCCATCAATAAATTAATTCATTCAATAAATCGAAGTTCTTAAATAATAAGATAAATAATATCTTTGGAAACACCATTGCAGACACCCAGAAGTGAGTTATACTAACCCTGTCAGCATTTCTAAACCAGGTCAAGTTGACAATGAAGATTACCACCATGGTTATTTGGTAAGATCCTCCTACTCTTACTGCTTGTTTATAGTAGTTTTCCATCTGCAGAATGCCCCTCTCTGTTGCTTAGTTATCAATCTCCACTTATTCTTTTTGTATTGAAAGTTGAGTTTAACCATTCTACCCTACTGAATTAGATTTGGATAAAAATCATCCTTATTGCTGGGCAGTGGTGGCGCACGCCTTTAATCCCAGCACTCGGGAGGCAGAGGCAGATGGATCTCTGTGAGTTCGAGGACAGCCTGGGCTACAGAGTGAGTTCTAGGAGAGGTGCAAAGCTACACAGAGAAACCCTGTCTCAAAAAAACAAAACAAAAAATCCTCCTTATTTTAACATACAACAGAATCATTTTTTCTCTAACACCCTTCATAAGAGCATTCATTCTTTATACCAGATCAACCCATGCTTATCATTCTCTCTCTCCCCGTATCTCTTCAGAAATTAAGGAATGTTCCTCTATTTCCCTTTGATAGGAAGCGACAACTAAGCAGGAATAGGAGATTTTTCTAGGCAGCTCCTTGACCTGTGCATTGATGAAGCCTCAGGTCATCCCTCTTCCTCCTGGGATTGTGTTCTTCCGAAGTAATCACACTAAGATGAATCAGTTATATAATATTCTGCTCTGCTCATGACATTGACAGCATGCTTTGTCTTTTGGTTCAAACAATTTGCATCATCAGTAAATTTAAGCATCACCCTACCCTAGAGATCAACCCAGAGGTGCTTTTAGCTTTAATGGCATTTGTGAATGCTGAGGAATAGTACAGAGGGGAAAGGTGAGTTTTCCTATGCTGTCCCACCCTCTTCACTGGAGCCTCCATCCTGGGCAAGATATCTTGTATTTCCCTCCAACAACACTGGAGAGTACTACATTTGAGGTCCTTTGTTAGGCACGGTCATCTATACCAACAGAGAAGGCACAGTGGAGGTCTACCACTTGCTTTCGTTGTCACTCTGACAAAGTGCCTGATATAAACAACTAAGGGTGGAGAGATTTACTTTGACTCATGACTCAGGGGATAATCTGTAATGGCAGGAAAGACATGGTGCAACCACTCCCTGTCTGTAGCATCAGGAGGCAGCTTGCTTACATCCCAGCAGATCAGGAAGCAGAGAATGGGGAATGCTGTTACCCATCAGGCTTTCTTTCCCCTGCACCTTTTATTTTCGGTTCATGATCCTAGTTCAAGGGGTAGAGCCATCTATATTCGGGGTAAGTCTTACCCACTTCATTGAATTCTGTCTATAAATAGTCTCACAAACACACCCAAAGATGTGCCTCATTAACGCCCTAGGCATTTCTTTAAGCAGTCAAGTTGACAACTGAAATTAAGCATGCATGAGGGCACTGAGACTAGAGCAAAGAAGATCCAGGAGAACATATTGTAACTACAGCTATTGAAAGGACAGGGAAGAGGAGGATAAGAGGTCTGCTGAACAGGTTTAGGGGTGTGCAGGCCCTCAATGGGGGTCCACTGAGGAAGATTCTAGGCTCAAGTCAGGGAGACCACACAGAGGCAGCTGAAGCCACTTGGTTAGAGAGACAATCTGGTGAGGAATCAAGGCAGAAAAAAGTGAATTAAAAAATAACCACCAAACCTGGTGAGCCAATCTTTAAATCTCATAGCTTTGCGGAGCTATGATCACAACAAAGTTTTCTACTTTCACCTAGATGTCACTCACCAAGCTAGGCTAACACCTTCCCCAGCCTGTCTCCTCACCCGTCCCTATACTATTCCAGATATGAAGGAAACCACTTTAGGCAGGTAAGTGAGGCCTCTGGACAATAAGACTCTTCAGATGAGAGGCAACATCAAATACCTAGAGAAGCCTGGGAATGGGATCAGTAATGGTTCTGAGCATCCATGCATTCTACCCACTAGGACAAAATGGACAAAAGCAAGCTGTTTTCTGATTATCTGGACAGTTGAAACCCTCTGCAAGACACTGTGTCTTACATTTTTCAGAGCAGTAAGTCATGACAGCCTCAGTGCAGTCCTGCCTCTTCAGAATGAGTGGCTTTACCTAGCTTTCCTGCATGGAAGTAGTAAGTCTTGTTCTCATTTGGTATCTATTATAATGAGTTCTCTAGCCAAGGTTAGTTTGGACTTTTAACTAGGAATTGCAGATTCTACCAAGAAATAAGAGTTTTATTTTGTGTCATTTTCAGCATCAATTGACACCATCACATGAGTTTATTTAGTCTTTGGATGTGGTCAAGGACATGAATTTTGCTGGATATTTATTTTGTCTTTTAAATTATATGTATGTGTATATGTGTATATGTACTGGGGGTATGTGCAGGTGCCAGCAGCAGGGGATAGAAAAGGGCATCTGGTCTCCTAGGATTGGGGTTATAAGTGGTTGTGAGCTGCCCAGTATAGATGCTGGGAACCAAACTAGAAGGGCAGTGGGCACTCTTAGTTGAAGAGCCATCTCACCAGCCCTAACATTGATTTTTGAGTGTTCAAAATCTTGTCTTCCTGGGATAAAATCTCACTGACTCGTGGTATAATCCTTTATAATAGTTTTCTAAGAATTATTTTTGTTTTATATGTGTGAGTGTTTGTCTGCATATACACTGAGTATGTGCCTGGTACTCATGGAGGGCAGAAGAAGATGTTGAATGCCCTGGAACTGGAGTTACAGATGGCTGTGAGCCACCATATAGGGGCAGGGAATTAAACCCAAGTAGTTGAGAAGAGCAGCCATTGCTTTTAACAGCTGAACCATCTCTTCTGCTTGATATAATCTTCCTATCTATTTGTATGCTACTGTGGCTAATGTTGTACAGAGCTCTTTCATATCTATATTCATGCAGCAAATTGATCGGTAGTTTTCCTTTCTTGTAATACTTTACTTGGTTTTGTTAGTGAGGTAATGTTACCCTCATAGAATCAATTACACAGTGATGTCTCTGCTTCCATTTCTATCATGAAGAATTGGCTTAATTTCTTCCTTAAATGTTTGGAAAGTTCTCAGGGAAACATCTGGACCCAGTGCTTTCTTTTTCAGAGTAATTAATTATTGATTCAATCTCTTTAATAGATGCAAGCCTCTTCAGATTATCTCTTTCTTATCTGACAAAGTTCAATAGTTTGTTGTTTTGCAGGAATTGGCTCATTTCATCTAATTTATGGAATTTGAGATATAGAATTGTCCATAATTGTCTTCTTTTGTACTGGTAATATCCACAAAATCAATAACGATGAGACCTTTAACTTGTAATGTTGATCATGTCTGTCCTCTCCCCTCCCCTCCCACCTCCTTCTTTCCTCCCTTCCATCTTTCTCTTTCTTTCCATGCTCCGCTCTGATTAGCCTATAATCTCAGCCACCTTTCTGTTGCTGCCACCAAATACAAATTAATCATCTTAAAAATAGGACAAGTGTAGCATCGGGAATGAAAAGTACTTAACAACATTTGTACCTTCTACAGTTTACTTTTTTTTTTTAATTTATTTTGCAATACAATTCAGTTCTACATATCAGCCACGGATTCCCTTGTTCTCCCCCATCCCGTCCCCCTCACCTTCAGCCCAACCCCCCCACATTCCCATCTCCTCCAGGGCAAAGCCTTCCCCACAGACTGAGGTCAACCTGGTAGACTCAGTCCAGGTAGGTCTAGTCCCCTCCTCCCAGGCCGAGCCAAACAATCCTGCATAGGCCCCAGGTTTCAAACAGCCAACTCATGCAATGAGCACAAGATCTGGTCTATACAAAACAGATGCTGTGGGATGTCCTGTATGTTGTGAATAAATAAAACGCTGATTGGCCAGTAGCCAGGCAGGAAGTATAGGATAGACGGGACAAACAGAGAGAAGATCTGGGAGATGGAAGTCTGGAGGAGATGCCAGCCTGCCGTCCAGGGAGCATCATGTAAAGGCAGCAGGTAAAGCCATGGAACACGTAGCGACATATAGATTAACAGAAATGGGCTGAGTATAAGAGTAAGAGCTAGACAATGGTAGTCCTGAGCTAATGGCCGAGCAGTTTAAATAATAAAAAAAAAAAAAAAAAAAAAGGAAGAAATGATGCAAGGAGTCAGAAAGGAAGAAACATGAAGTTGGAATTTTCTCTGCCAGGGGTTAAGTTCATTTTTATGTCTTAATACTAAGTATAGGTGTGAGGGATTTCAAGTATTATTGAATAAATAAAGGAAGCATTTCAGTATCAAAGGTTCTTATGTGCATATCTGCAGTTTACTGAAAAAAATTGATTGCTCCTTTGTTTTGTTGTTGTTGCTTTGTTTTGCTCTGAAGCAAATGTAACAAGAAGTATTAATATTCTGAATAAAATAAAACTGTTAACTAGGAAAAAAAAATAGGACAAGTGCATCGCTGCTCAGAGTTTCCAGGTTCTAGCCTATGATTAGCTGGCCTATTGCTGTGGACCTGTGGCCACACAGTGCGCCATGAGGAAATCACTCAGTAAGATGCCTGTTTGCCTCAAGGTAGCCTGGGAAAGGAGAGAAATAGAGGAATAAAGTACAAATACCTGCTTCAAGGGCACACCTTCCTTAACTAATTTCCTTAAACTAGACTCTACTCACCTCTTAAAAAGTCTACTTCCTACCATTAAGATCACAGCAGGGATCCAGGGCTTTGGATGGCCATTTTGACACCAAACCAGAACACCTGCTTAGTGTTTTTTCCTCTATTTAAAGCATTAGTTTCAAAGCCTAGCTCTTAACTGTTGTTGGTTCTCTCTGTGTTTGCCTTCACTTCATTGGTTTCTGTCTTTTTTTTCCATTAGTTTCTTCTCCTTGGTTTTGACTTACGTTGCTCTTCTTTCTTTGATGTTCCACGGACAGAAGTAACTGATGAGTTAATTTCAACCCTTTCTATTTCTGGTATATGTATTTAATGCTAAAGATTTACATTTAAGTGCTGCATTTTTGTGTCTCACCAACTGCATGTTTAATCTTATTGTCACTATGCATTCAAAATAATTTTAGCGTCACTGAAGATTTCTCTGACTCATGGGTTATGTAGTAGAAGTATGTTATCTTATCTTCAAATATGTGGGATTTTTCCAGTTATCTTTCTGGGCTTTATTTTTGTAGTTTAATCCCATCATATCATAGAACATATTGTGTAGGGTCTCTGATTATTTTAAGGGTTTATAGTGGTCTTTACAGCCTAGGATCTGGGAGAGTGTTCCAAATGCCTGTCATGAGAACGTATATCTTGCAGTTTGGGGATGTAGTGTGTTATAAATGTCAATTAAACCAAAATGATTGATAGCCATGCCATGTCAACTGCATAGTCACTGACTTTCTGCCTTCTTGATCTATCAGCTGCTGAAAGGGGTGATCGAATCTCTGATGATCCTAGTGGGTTTCTCTCATCCTTCTTACAGTTAAGCCAGATTTTTGCTTCATGCCCTGACATCTGATTGTTAGGTACACATGTATGAAGGATCATGATGTCTTACTGGGGAATTTGTCTCTTATCATTTCTCCCACTTATTTCCTCTTCTTTTCTGGTCTTTTTCCTTATATAGAAATTTGCTTTATCTGAAATTAATATAGATTCTTTACTACTACTTTTTTTGCAGCCAAAGAAATGTACTAAATATGACTTAGAAAAGACTTAGGAAATCTTTGAAAAATAAATGTGTTTTCTTATTAAAGCTTATAACTATGCATATATGTTTCTTTCTGGGAAATAAAAAATGTAAAAGTGATTGCATTTTTAGACTAATTAAATAATCCTGAAAAAGAAAAGAACAAGGACAAAGACATGGGTCACCTGATCTCAAGACCATGCAGATAGATATTGGTGAAATTATTAAGGCCACTCCACGTAGTTAAAAGGGAGGTTTATTTTGTGGGGCAACTTACAAGTGAAGGGAT
This sequence comes from Peromyscus californicus insignis, assembly GCF_007827085.1. Classification (NCBI taxonomy): domain Eukaryota; kingdom Metazoa; phylum Chordata; class Mammalia; order Rodentia; family Cricetidae; genus Peromyscus; species Peromyscus californicus. Next base: position 97,850,330 of record NW_026294606.1, read on the forward strand.
AGTTTACAGGGTCTGGGAAAGGTGTAGCGCAGACCTGCAGTGTTCTCTGGAGAACTCTGCTTGGTCTACCTCCAGCTTCCAGGGTCCAGGAACCAAGAGAGCCCAGGCATCCAGAACTCGGGTCTTCAGCATCCTCTCTCAGCCCCACCTTGTCGGCGTGACCATTACCGAAGCCTCAATGGGGGTTGGAACTTCCAGGTCAACGCTGGAATGGCTACCCACTACAGGTAGAACAGGCAAAACAGACTGGTAGTGAGAAGTTAGATGCTGAGGTTTCAAGCAAAGCATACACACAGATGTAACCAGCTGCTTTTTGATATGAGGACACACATAATTCAATGAAGAAAGGCAATTGTCTTCAGTACACCATGACTAGCCTTCCATACCCACAAATCAAGGAAGAGTTCATGGAAGAGATTAATATAATTAAGACATATTGTACCAAAATCTCAAAAAACTAATGAAAAACTTAACAAAAATGAATATAGTCATGTGTCCTGCATCTTTTATAGAAGTTACCTGGAAAAGCACCATAGACCTAAATGTGACTATCTAATTATAAGCCATTTAAGATGAAATATAGGAGAAAATTTGGGTCACTTGAGTTCAGTGATTGTGGTAGTGAATGTAATTGGCTCCCATAAGCTCTTAGGGAGTGGTGGCACTATTGGGAGGTATGGCCTTGTTGAAGGAAGTGTGTCACTGTGGGATAGGGCTTTAAAATCTCATTTGCTTAAGCTTCACTCAGTGTCTCAGTCACTTTCTGTTGCCTTCTGATCAATATGTTGCCAGTACCATGTCTACCTGCAAGCCACCATGCTCTCTGCCATGATGATAATGGATTGAACCTCTGAAACTGTAAGTGAGCCACCGCAATTAAGTGTTTTCCTTTATAAGAGTTGCCTTGGTCATGGTGTCTCTTCATAGCAATAGAAACCCTAACTGAGACAGTGATAAAACCTTTATGATCCAGGAAAGAAATATGACAGGTTGGACTTCACTAAAATTAAAAGAACAAGTGTGAAATCTGGAAAGATGCTAAAGACGATAAGTGACCAGGCAATGCACTCAAAAACTCAGTCATCATATGTCCTTGGGGAACTGAAAACTGAAACCCCTCAAAGTAGTGTCACCATCTACCTCTTGCAATGACTTCAACCCCAAAACACTGACAAATGCTGACATGTAAGCAGAAGAACAACATTATCTTGCACTTACTGATGGTTAATTAATGAAACATAATTGACTCCTGACACTTTAGGAGTTTCTTATAAAGTTAGACAGAGCTGACCACTTGAAATAGTAGCTCTTTAAATGTTTACTCAGCATCTTTAAAGATTTACCTCTTATTGAGGAGGCTGAAGCAGGTAAATTATAAAACAAATCTGAGCTACATAGTGACAGCATGTCATAAATACGAGAAAAAAAGGAAAAAATGAAAAGTGACCTTCACATACTATCCATCACTCTCAAATTGCATATAGCAACTTCATTCATAAATGTTAAAATTTAAAGTATTGAATGTCTTTCGATAGATGAACAGTAAGGGAACTGTAGTGGATTTACTTAATGGAATGTTATCCAGAGATGAAAATGAATGAGATGCTAACTCATGCAAAATCAGATGGATCTCACATGCATTTTGCTAAGTGAACTAAGCAAGGCTGAAAAGAGTATAAGCTGTGTGACTGCATTCCTGTGATATTCAGGAGCTGGAGAGGCTGGAAAGGCTCAACGATCAAAAGCACTTGTTCTTAAAGAGGACTAGGCTAGGTTCCCAGGACCCACATGGTGGCTCACAACCATTTATAACTCCAGTTCCAGGGGATCTGATGCCCCCTTCTGACATCTGTGGGTACTGTACACATGTAGTACACATACATACATGTGGGCAAAACATTCATAAATAAAACAATGGCATTTGGGGAAAATTTGGAAAACTAGCCAAGAAATTTCAGAGGTTTGGATGAGAGCTAGCGAGTGACTGGCAAAGCACATGGTCAAATCTTTAGATGGTGGGTTCATACTGCTGTGTATGTACCCAGCCCATAAGTTCCAAATTATAAAAACTGAGTTTCTCAGTCACTGTTCTATTGCTCTGAAGACACACTATGACCACGACAACTCTTATAAAGGAAAGCATTTAATTGGGGCCAGCTTACAGTTCAGAGAATTAGTCCATTGTCATCATGGTGGCACACAGGCAGACATGGTGCTGGAGAAGCAGCTGAGAGTTCTACATCCTGATCCACAGGTAGCAGAGAGAGACTCTAGACCTGGCTTGGGCTTCTGAAGCCCCAAAGCCCACCTCCAGTGACACACTTCCTCCAATAAAGCCACATCTACTCCAACAAGGCCATACTTCCTAATCCTTCTCAAGTAGTGCCATTCCTTAATGACTAAGCATTCAAATATATGAGACTATGGGGGCCATTCTTATTCAAACCATTACACTGATCATGGAAAATGTTCATGCAACCAAAACAAATTAAGCAGGGTGTTTGCTGTTCAAGGATGGAATGTGAACTGTGACAAATGATTTCCCTAGTATAACGAAAGCCTCCAATAAACACACAATAATCAACAGACAGAAACATTTACTGATCCAGGGAACACTGGAAAAAGATGTTTTCATTAGCATTTGTGAAGCTAACAGCCAAAAGAAAACACACACACACACACACACACACACACACACACACACACACACACACACACACATGCACACTCATACACAGATGATGTATGTGGGTGTGTGGTGTGTGTATGGTGTTCTAGCTGGTAAATTTGTTTTCATGAGGGTGTGTATTAATTTTAGAAATTATTTACATTTGCTAGAGTTGAGACACTATTTAAATATGAAACAAATGATGGAGAAAGTTTATTCTGCTGAAGAGTAAAATTTTAGATTAGGAAGATTCAAAGCCAGAATGGGTACTTGTATTATCTGAATGAAGTCAGATACATCATTATAAAATATGTACATGCATGTAAGTGTGTTTAGAAACAGTTAAGTAAACTGTTGGATATATGTGAGAGTAGCATTAAGTATCTATATGTTACCCAGCTTTTTCTCTGTGAGGGCCTTTTAGAAGCAAATAAGCTGAGCATCAACAAGTACACCTAGCTTCCCAGTGCTGATCTCAAATACAATTGTCCACCTTTGGAGAAATAACTGGTTTTAATGGTTAGACAAAAGGTTAAGCATGGATAAAATAAAGAAATAAAATAAAGAGGTGGGGATGAGGTATGTAAAGGAGCTGATTTAAAACTGAAATAAAACCAACCAATGCTAAAATGATTTGAGCCATAAAATAAATAGCAAGGTATTGCATGATAAGCCAAAGTAAACACTCATGTGTCATACTGATGTAAATAAATAATTGAACAGATAAATGTGTGAGAATAAACTTCCATACTAATATAATCAAAATAATATATGTGAATAGCCCCCCCTTCCTGGTGGTGAAATTTGTCTTCCCCATCCTCTATCACCACTGAATGTAGATTAGACTTGGTCGCTTCCCCTCAGAGAGCAGGTAAAGAAAGCCAAGAAGATGTTTTTAGATTAGAGATATGTGCAAATGTTACCTTACACAAGTTACAAAAGTTAATGTCATTGGAGAGATCACATCGGAGTCACACATTCCTCACTATGAGGTGATAGAGTATTCCTGTGGTTGTCTTCTTCCAAACATGTGGCCCTGACATAATCATGAGGAAAATGTCTGACTCCCTCACCCTGGGGGACACTCAACAGAAACTCTGCAGTGCTCCTCAAGACTGAAAAATCACAACAACTGAAGAACTGTTCAGATCAGAGGGAACTGGAGAGACGTGAGGACTAAATGTGATGTACATTCCTGGATGGGAGCCTGAAACAGATAATAAGCATTCACGGTGGTGGTGGTGGGGTGATCTGAATGAAACTAGGTCTCCATTAATACTAAGATTCCAATGTCAATTCTGCACCATGACAACATAAGATGTTAATAATAACGAGGGACTCAGAATCTGAGAGCTGTCTGCTATGATGTCCCAGTTCTTCTGAGCAACTCGTAGGATGCGGTTACTACTACATTTTCTTTTTGAAAAGGACACTAATATTCTCAAATTTAAAATAAATCATCTTTTATGGAGGGTATATATTCTGCATGTGATAATCAAAGGGAAACAGTCTAGCCGAGTGGACCACACATTTCTGTTAATGAGCCATGGAAGTCACTGGCTAATAGAAATATTTCTGACCTTCAAACCTAAAGAAACCATAAAAAAGATCCCAGATCTCATTATCTTCGCATGAAATGAGTTATCATGCAGGATTTCTTTTATTTAGAGCAGATGGTGTTTCGTATTTCTTCCTTGAAATTCTTAATTTTGCAAGCTAGGTTATTCTTGAATTTAATTGGGAGAAAAGACTTAGAGTGCCCTAACTAAGCCCATGAAATGTTGGTGAGTCCCCCATTCACACTGCATGGAATATGAGAGCTATTTTTACTGTGGTAGGGTGGCTGACTTGCTCTGAAAATATTAAAGCTCAAAATAAGCCCAATCCTAAAAAGCTAAGGGATATGGTGCTATTTTGGGTTTGCTCACAGAGAGGATGCTACAACTGTAAAATTCATAGCATGCTTAGCCTCCACCTTACAGCGACATAAAGCACCAGATAATACCAACCAAATAATGTTAGATGTGGGTAATACATCGAAAAACACTGCAGTATATGAAAGTATGGTCTCTACTTCAAGGAAAATGCCAATTGCCTTCTTTGTAGTTCTAGAGTATAATGTGCAATAAGTAGGTCAGGTGAATGGATGACAGAATGTGTAATTTTCATCCATCAATACTATTTAGTAGAATCTGTGATGAAAATTAATTGCATGCATTTTTAAACTATATCAAAGTAATTATAATTTTCTATTTGGAAAACACAGCTTGTATGTTAGTGCTTTTCCTCTCTCATGCCAATATTCTTGTATTTGGCATGGAATCCATTTCATTAACAGAAGCTTGAACCCGAGAGGGAAACAGCTGGAGTGCAGAATCAAGAAGCTTCAGTGGCAAATAAATAAATAAGTATGGAAATAAAATCAAAGCTTTGTGCTAATTTACTCAATTTCAGAGCCTCGTTGGTTCTGAACAGTTTAAATTATATTTTATTTTATTTTGTGGAACATTTCAACTAAGGAAAACAGAAAATTATGGTGATGGTGAGCTTTTCCTTCTTAAGTACTTAAGCTGACTCTCAGTTAAGAGAAGTTTGCAGCAAACACACAGCTTGAGGGGAGTTTGTGAACAGGAAAAACAGCATTCCTCTGGCCTCTTGCATCTAATCCATTCTTCTACTAAAAGGTTAATTTGACATTCTTCCAACTACCACTAAAACTGTCAGAAAATCCTTTAAAATTGCATTTAAAAAATCAATAGTGCCCCTTCACATCTTTTAAATTGGTCAATTTTGATTTCCTTGTTCCCTGAAACATTGTGGAATTCACTTGAGTATAGATGGCCTAAGCCAGTCATTATGAAAGTCAGTAAAGACAGACACCAAATTTAGAAAGTTAGATATTGTAAGGCCATATTAAAACGTGTCTGTAGGTGCCCTTAAGAGGAAGTACTATATAAGTTCCTTAAATGTAGGTACCATCTGCTGGATCAAGGCCAACCAATTCAAGTATGGTATATGTTTGGTTTAAAATATAGTATTCCAGACTCACAAGCATGTCTTTCAAACAAAACAAGAAAACCAGATGTGATTTCTAGCCTAAGAAAGGTGGTAAACACTGTCCTGTCCCAGAGTTAGGGACATTGGAAATGACTGATTTACTGCTTTTGTCTGACTTAGAAGAGTCCTGATGGGAACTGTTAGTTTTGTCTCTCTTATTTGGCAAGTGATGAATATCCTCTCCAAAGTTGCCAGACTCAATAGGACACTGTTTGTTTGCACAGAGATGATATATGTACCATTTACTTTACAAGTTAAACTTATTACAAGTTAAATTCTAATTAATTTCCTCTTGGGATGCTAAGAAGGGTGGCATGTCCAACATTCACTGCTGTGAAAAAAAAATGATTAATTTTGTCACATAGAGTGGGTTGTGATTTCAAATAGGAAATGAGCAGCAGGCACAGAAAGATTCAATTTTTTTAAGAAACATTTTTTTATTCTGAAGCAACTATATATTCATATTTGCGTAAGATGCAAATTAATAATGAATGGAGATGTAAATAATATATGAAAGATATATGTAATCTATAAGCACACCTCTTTCAAATTGTTCTAGATGCCCTTAAAATATCATTATCATTTTAGTTGGAGAGAATTATTAGCTCTTATGCACTCTGTACCCTACCACTGACAGGTTAAAGGAAAACCAAAGGCTACATTTAGTCGGTGGACTTTGCTCTATCTAGTGGGTAGTCTTGGCAGAGGACTGTAGCCTAAGACCTTCAGGTAGGTGGAGAATAATATACATAGCACCCAATACCTGTGAAAGATTCCACACATGCAAAGCTGGAGCATTTTCCAGAGAGTCAAGAACAAGGCTACTGACGTTTGCACGGATCATTTTCACTAGATGATCCATTTAGTTGATTTGAGGGGCTGGAAAGTCCTCTCATATTCTAAATGCAATCCTACCATCTTCTTGGGTGATGCAAAGCCCACTTCCTTCTGGGTACCTGTACCCTAAGGAGAAGGAGGAAGCCACAGGTGCTGCTCACTATATATTCCTGTCTCTTCCATGAAGGAGGCCTGAAGCCACCATGGAACACATCTTGACACATTTTCAGTGCCAACTTACCATGAAACAAGAGTAACAGATCTTTGCAAGAAGAACAGTAGTGATGGACTCTGAAAACATCATGGTGAATAACAAAGGAGAGGTATCACATGCTTAAAGGGTTTATTCTTGAGGACCATCAAGAATGATCAGGATCAACCATTAATGCTTCTCAGTCATTGCTGGAGTTCCTAGGCTACTTGAAGCTCTGATGCTTTGCATCCCTAATTCCACTACATTAATAATAAATGTACGAATAACTAATCTGTTCATTTATATTGAATGAATAGTCAATCACCTGGGGCCATGAAGAGTCACATCTGAGAGCCAGGGTCAACGTCTCTGACCACAAGCCTTGGACAGATCTTGGTCTTTCAACCTATGCTGTTGCTGTGAGCCACTGCTCAGTGTGCAGTGAGCCCTTCTACCTCCTTACCTTCAGCAAACACTGTGAGTTTCAGTGGCCACTGTGGACTTTCAGAAGGCCCTGTCTGTTGGTGACTTCATGTACCACTATCCCAGCAACAGCTGAGGCTTAGGTAGACAACTCTTGCTGCAATACTTACTGTCCAGTACCCAAGGACCAGCTTTATCATCCTTTCAGTAGTATTATTAACATAGTGTTACAATGAAGAGCATGCATTCCCCTTTCTTGAATATTTTTGCAAAGTGCCTGTTAAAAGAAACCCACAACACCTTAACAACTCATTAGAAAGTAAATTTTAGGGAATAAGTTTTACTTGACTGATTAAAAAAAAAAAAAAGCCTTTACAGAATAGGTTGGCTCACCCATGTGGAAAGGACAGCAAATTGGCTCTGGCTCAGAATGCCTGGAGAGACAGTTGACTAAGGCATACAGGGATTTTTTTTCTTTCTGAGATACATTTAGATGCCTTAAATACAGTTGGCTACTCATTACTGTCTGTGTTTATGTAGTTCAAGACATGCAAAAACCATGCAAAGTCAAATTATAGCCCATGGTGCAAGAAACAGCACTGAACCAAAAGACAAACAACTGAACAAAAAACATCCTTGTAGGTTGCTTCTGATAACATTTCTATACAACCATGGTTTATATGTATGGGTGACTTGTATGCATTGTATATCTGTGGAACATTTGTATGTCTTGTGTCTGCAGAGGCCAGAAGAGAGCATTGGATCCCCCTGGAACTAGAATTATAAATGGTGGACACTAGGAATAAAATTTAGATCCTCTGAGAGAGCAGCCAGTGCTCTTTTTTAAAATATTCATTTATTTTTATTTTAAGTGCAAGAGTGTTACGACTACATGTATGTTCACATACCCCATGCATGCAGCACCTGAGAAGGCCAGAAAAAGGTGCCTAGAGTTGCAGATGATTTTGACCTGCCATGTGAGCAATGCCACATGAGCAATGGGAGCTGAAACCGTATCCTCTGGAAGAGAAGCCAGTGTTCCTAATGCCAAGCCATCTCTCCAGGCCCTAGCTACTTTTGTTTTTACCAAAAGCTTAGTTAGCAGGGAGTCTTGTTTGTCCACTCATTTGTTTCAATAAATAAGTCTATGAACAGTGGTCTATAGAGTGCGCTAAGAACTAAAATATACAAAACAAAATACATATCAAGATTAGAAAAGACAAATTATATTGTTTATAATACATGTTATTCAGGATAGTATATTATAGAATATGCTATTCAGCCATGAGAATAAATGAGCTAGAAAGGGGTGTATGATATAGGCAAACCTCTCAGGATAGCAATCTCTTGATAAGACCACAGAAGACATACTCTGGTCTGATGGTTTCAAGCTAAAGAAAAGGAAGAATTTATTTCTGTTGGATAAAATTGGGGTCAAATCATTGCATGAAGGTGTTTGCATACTGACAATAACCTGATTGCACACTTAACACTTCTTTCCTTTTCTGAATACATGTTAGAAGTCAACCAAACAATTACGAAAAATGGGAATAAAAATAAAGAGCAAAAAAGAACACCGATAAAAAAGACTCTCAACATGAAGGTCTAGTCCTAAAAGCCACCAACCATTCTTTCTTCTCCCATCTTCCCTTTCTCACTGGCCAGTAACTCTCTCTAGTGGCTCATTCAGTTCTACCCTGTAGAGAGCATAGTCTCTCTTCATAAGTAGCTTGATTTCAGAAATGGTAAAGCTTTATTTATTCTTATATGTTGTGGGCATTTTCTCACATCTTTGCATGTTCCATAGTTATTTAGGAAACTGGACATTTTGGATAATATGCTTTGGCCATGCTAAAATTCTGTCTTTTCTGTGGAGATAATGTGTTGACACTGTTGATTCGCTGTTTGTCTTGATTGTTTCTCTACAGTTTCTCTGCATTCTGTAGGTTCTGGAGTCTGTGCTCCCGTAACTTGGTGGTCAGCAACAGATTGCAGTGTCCCTCAGTGTTCAGCAGCAGTGAGCCTCCTCGCTTTTGTTGCAGGGTTTTGTGTACACAGTCTTCTTCCTTTGAAGTCTATGGGGATATTTTCCAGGATCCTCCAAACCTTTGGATGTTCAAGTCTCTCACATAAAATGCCATAGTGTGTGTGCACAGCCAGGACACATCCTTAGATTAACTGTGATACCCAATAGAAGTCAAATGCTTTCTAAATAGCAATTTGAAATTGCATAATGAAAATGCTAAGAAAATGTCTGTATATGTTTATCATAAACACAGTTTTTTCAGTTTTTAACTTTTTGACAAAGTTGGATCTGCATAAACAGAGCCTATGGATACACAAAAGTGACTGTACAATAAAGAATCCATCCAACAATTGGACAGTTGATAACTCTGCTTTAACCCTCATTTCCAGCGTGTATAGAGCCTCAAGGTCACCCAGAGGTCAAAATGCAGTGCCATTTCAAGTGTTTCTCAAGCATTCACACAATCCAGACAATTCTGGGGCATTCTAGATCACCTCCTGGTCAGAGGGATTTCTACAGAACAGCAGGCTGGCCACACAACAGCAGCTTTCTGGTGATGATAGTTGGGGTGATTCTAATCATGTTCTATTCAATGTGGTCTCCAGCGCTTGTTCACTGTGGTTTCCAGACCTGTCTTTCAAGGCTATCATGGAATCTGGGAGGAGAGGGATGGCATGGGAAAGATTCAAGTGTGGTCTGACTATGCTGTAACAGCTCTGTTCCCTAGAGTGCCCCCTTTGCTAAATCTCTAGAGTTCTGAAAAGCTTTGTCTTGTGAATTATTTCTAGCTTTTATTTATTTCGTATTTAATTTATGAATTTTTAAAAATTTATTGTTTGAGAATTTCATGCAGGCATATAATGTATTTTAGCAAATCTAGTCCCACTCCCTATCTCCAACTCTTCCCATGTCCCCCTCCACCAGTACTCTCCCCTCCCAATTTCATGTACCCCTCTTAAACACACTGAGTTCATGTACATGTGTTGATGTAGGGCCATTTACTGGAGTATAGGTGTCTTCTCAGTTACCACATTCCTGAAGAGAATTGACTGCCCCCCTCCCAGCAGCCATCAAGTGCCAATAGTTCCTCTGCCATTGGAACTTTGTCAGCCCCTCCTCCACCCATTCCAGTCCTCTTGTTCCACTCAGAATTGGATTTCATTTTAATGCCCTCAACCACTCTGCCCTTGCTGATGTCATGATGAGCCATATAATAATGGTGTTTAAATCATGGTTGTAACCCTATTTCTTTACATTCTGCATGGTTGTTTATCGTTCAATCAGAGCCCACCATTGCCGATACTATTTCATTTTGTTGAATAAAGTGACAGATGGTTTTGTCTGGGAGGTGGAGGATGGAGAAGGCTGAAAAAAATCATAGGGTTTCATTCTTAGCAGCAGCACACAGTAATCCCCAGCTGTTCAATATTTGTCCCATTTGATAAAAGATCAGTAACAACAGGGTTGGGTTTGTATTCTGTGATTTGAAGTGGACATATCATCTCAATTTTTACAGCTTTTCTCATTTTTTGTAATAAGCATTTATAAAATGTTTTTGTTGTCTAGTTGGTAGTCTCTTGTTTTCATTTTTTTCCAGGTGTTAATGCAAAAATAAAGCCAATTCTGCCTCTACTATCACGATTCTCATGACATTTGTATTATTTATGACTGCCTTTTGCCAGCCTGACTTCTAAAGGGGAAACAAACTTCTCTGAGAATTCCATAGCTGCAATTAATCTCAAGCACCTCAAAATAATGTTGAATGTTCCCTCTCATCCTCCTTTCAACATATTGGTCCATTAGCACACACTAATTTATTTACACACAAGCCAGGCAAGCATCTTTCAGACATCAGACTCTTCATAACTTAGGAGTGCTCCCATTATTTGTATCCCATCTTAGAACCCAATGTATATACACAACTTCTGCCTTTGTGTAAAGTCTGCAAACAAAACGTCATTTGGATGTGTTGATCACGAAACTCTGAAAATTCACAACATTGTGACTTTCCAAAATTTTTTACACAAAATTCTGAGAAATATCTCTTTCACCCATCTCTGTGACTGTCTGGAAATATGGCTTTAAAATAAAAATTTATCTTAGTCTATAAGTATTCCTGGGGATATGATTTAAAAAATAAAAATTGAGTTTATACATAATGGTGTTGAGTCAATCTTATCTTTATAGTTCTCTTTTGAATTTTGATATGATTGATGTTTAAATCATATTGCTATTCATCTCAAAGATCAAAAAGTTTGAAAATGCACAATGTCTCCTAAAAGAAGGTAAGATCAGTTGAACAGATCTCACAAGAGAAAGAGAGTTGCAAATTAAATCATGGAGCAGGAAGGGCCTTACAATGTCCCACTCCTTGCTGAAGAGCCAATGGCAAAAAGTATGTGATAGGGGAGATAGAATCACTTTTCTTTTGATGAGGTAATCATTGGTATGTTTCCCAGTCATAGTGAATGACTCCATCCATTTGTGCATATGGGCAGCACCAATTGAACTTAGTGGGTTATAAAAATATAAAATATATCACATGTTGTAGGGTGGTGTGGGTCAAAGCTTGAAGGAGGAACTGGGAGATGGATATAACCAAGATACATTGTAAACATGTTTGAAATTTTCAAAAATTAAAATAAAAATTATGAAAAAACGTAAGAAACCAGTCCAAAGTAATTGTAATTAAAAATTTCTTACAAAATTTACAAAATATAGGATAATGTCAGATAAACTTTGGGAACTTAAGGTCATTGGAAGGCTAAAGAATGCAACTTAGTGGTGGAATGATTGATTAGCATGTGCTAAGGATTGGGGTTCTGTCACTTAGAACCTCACTAACAAGTTACAATGGTTTGAATGAAAAGACTCCTCCTATCATCATGTGTTTAAATACTGGGTACCCAGCTGATGGACTTGTTTGGAAAGATTAGGAGGTATGGCCTTGAGGGGATGGGATTTGAGATTTCCAAAGATCACAGAAGTCTCTCTACCTCTTGCTTGTGGAGAAGATGTGAGCTCTCAGCAACTGCTCCAGTGCCGTTCCTGCCGGCTGGTTAGTCCCCTGCCATGATGATCATGGACTAACTCTTTGAAACTGTGAGCCCCAAATAAACTCTTCCTTTTTCACAGTGTCTTATCACAGCAACACAACTAAGGCATAAATAAATAGATAAACAAACCCTGTAAGCTTTGATCCAGACTCTTGTTCTCAATCTTATACATCTCTATGCCGTTCTAAAGGTGGAATGGATAGTATGTATTCAGCAGCTCAATAAACCGCCAAGACTGCTGAGGAATGCCTCCATTTTCGTTGCCGTCTTCCCCCAGGTGTGCTGACAGAAAGAACTTACTGAGGGCAGGATCAGAAGCAGCTCCTCTCTGGCTCCCCCACTTTTCCACCAACTGCCACCAAGTCTGGTGATGGAGAGAGAACAGAGAATCTGGTGGTAGCAGAGCTCTGACTTAAAGGACACTGTTGCCATTGGTTTTACTCTCTTCAGGCCCTGAAGATGCTGAGAGCAGATTTCCTCTCTCATGGGTGCTTCCTTGACTCCTCAGAACCCTGCCTGTCTGTCAATAGGCTAGCTGCATTCTTCTGTTACCCCTTGATGTTTTCTGTGACATCCCTTACCACATTTCTCTCAATCCTCAAGTTTAGAAGAAGGTAATGCCACACAGATGCTCAGTCAAATTCCATCTTCCTCCTAGAAAATTTACTTGCTCAGACATCAAAGTAGACCCAGGCCGACACTTGCTACATCCAATTCCACATCTGATTCAAAAAAAAATGTGCACACACTTGGTCCCCTATTCAGAGAAACTGCTGTAGTTCCCTGGCTGGTGCTTTTTATTGTAGCTTTTATCTTTATTATATTATCCCTTTAAGCTTATACAATAGTTATCTTTTTGTTACTAATTTATTTTCTTAAAGTTATGTTTTTATTTGATGTGTGTGTGTGTGTGTGTGTGTGTGTGTGTGTGTGTGTGTGTGTGTGTGTGTGTGTGTGTTGTGTGTAACACATGGAGATCAGAAGTCTACTGGTGGGAGTTAGTTCTCTCCTTCCACCATGGGAGTGAATCCCAGGGACTGAACTCAGGTCACTGAATTTTATGGCAAGTACCTTTACCCACTGAGCCATCTCATAGAATTGTTTTTGAAGTTCGGTTGTGTTTTGGTTAATAGAGGCAAGGGTCAGACCCCTTCTATTTTCCACTTTCAGGAATCTCTAAAGCAAACTTGCCATGTGGCTTCATTGAAGCCTCCCTTTCTACCATTGAGGAAAAGAGGTAAACACCTGCCCATGCACTCATACACCCACTAGCGCAGACGCTTTTTTCCCTGGGCATTGGTGAGGAAGACAGATAGCATTTATTTCTCAGAAGGCATTCTCAACACAAAACTTTATTCTTTATCACTAAAATTCCTTACCATTTGCTACTCCCAAATCAACTGTGGATCATTTCTTTTTGAAACTGACATCTTAGTCTAGCTTACAAGACGCTGTATTATATAGTGGGTTGCATATCTGGACAGCTCCATCAAAACCTCCAATATAACGTCATTGACGTTGAGAAGCCATAGAACTAATAAATTTGAGAAAATATATCTAACTATACATAATTGAGTAGGAAATTACTTCCATATGGTTAGAAAATATTTCAGAAATTTAAACCTTAGAAGAACAAAACCTGGCTTGCATCAGTTACTGAATTTAAAAACACAGTTGTGATGTTGAGGTCATTAAATAAATCAGTCTTTACCTTTATCTTTTTATCTAAAATAGAGCCCTATAAACACAAGCAAAAATTAAATCATTCTTTTTCATACCTCCTCACAACTTCAATTAAAATAAGTGCAGGTGCTAAAGCAGCCATGAATTTTTATCTATATTCAAATTGGCTTTTCAACTTTCCATCGCGCTCACTACCATCTTTCTCCCACAGTCTCCAGCAGGGATTCCTCTTTCTTTTGGACCTCTGTTTGAACTGTTTTTAATTATTTGAATAAGATTCACACTAAGACTGAAAGTAAATGATGTACTGTCTCTGCATCCCCTTGACAATCAACTTTCTCCATCTTGCTTTCATGCTCAGCTAAAAAGGCAGATTTAATTAGTGAAAGTCACGAGCACCACTGAACAAAACACTTACTTTCAGCCTTTTGTGAATCTTTAAAAGATTAAGTTAACAAGCCAGTTTTGTGAGCAAGAGTTTAAGCCAGTAAAGGCTGTGTAATTTATTCGATATTTTTCTATGCTCTCCTCTATCTAAGCTAATTTATCTTAAAGCTCTGCCAGCGATGGTCCTCAGTTATGTATAAGATAAACAAAGTAATTCAAATGCCTAAAACAAAGCAATTCAAATGCATAAGTTCTGTCTCATATGATATATTTCTCTAGCCCCCAACATGTAGACGATATATTGGAATGATACTTTCTAGTTGAGACTCTTCCCAATGTATTTATTTGTTTCTTCTCTCTCTTCTGTCTTCATAGCTCCTAATTAGTGGAGTGAAATGTATTTTATAAATTCTATGTAAAACTGGTTCCTTTCTTGATCGTCCTCAGACTTTGATCTTATCAGGAAAAAGGTCTAGAATCCAGTCTTGGAGGAGACAGCAAAGATTCTAATAATAAGTTTTACAGGGGATTCTTGATCCTTTAGTGTTTGCCACAGAACAAATTTTTTTAATAGGAAATATTTAGAATTAGCTTAAGAATCAATCAGAAAACTATTAATTATATAACACCCTGTCACCATTCACATAAAGTTTTTCATATATGTATATATATATGAAATATATATTTCAAAATTTTTTCAAGGATATATATTCAATATATATTTGAATATATACTTCAAAAAATTTCCTATTACTATATATATATACATATAAGCACACACACATATGTGTTCATTCAAACGGTTAAATAAGGGCAACTGTCCTTTTGATTCATTATCAATGTTTTAATAAATTCTTAACAAGTTACCTTAGGGCTGTTGAGATGCCTCAGCAGGGAGGGGCTATCTGCCACCAGGTCTAACAATCTTAGTTCAGTCCCTGGGACTCACATAATTGAAGGGAATTGAGCCAATGCCTATCCATTGTTCTTTGACCTATACATGGATTCCCCTCCCACATAACCAAATAAATGAGTTAAAATGTAATAAAAATACACTAAGGGAAATCTTAAAGTATGGCTACTCTTTAACCATGCTATCAGCCAATCTACACTTCAAGACCCATATTGCATTACTGGAGATCCTTTAATAGATAACACCCACCCTATCCTTTCCTTTGGGAGCCATTATTTATCTGGTTGGTTTAAATTACATAACCTTAAACCCATCTTTGTGAATACAACTATTTTCTGTTGTGCTCAGAAATGTATAGTAAAATATTTATGGGCAAGATAAAAGTATGTTCAGTGAAGGACAGTAGTAGTACACACATGCTATAATCCCAGGAGGCAGAGGCAGGCAGATCTCTGTGAGTTTAAGACCAGCTTGTTCTACAGAGCTAGTTCTAAGAGAGCTAGGGCCACATAGGAAAACCATGTCTTGAAAACCCAGTTGAAAAAAAAAAAAGCTGGAGTGTATGAAGTGATCAGCTCTGCAGAACCATACCAGCAGGATCTCCATGACTTAGAATATACAAGAGAAGTTTTAGCGAGGGCCCAGCATGATGGTGTACTAGAAGCCAGAGGCCTTGAATCAGCCAAGAACTCATTGCAATGAACATTTGCAAATAAAGCTGTTTGGGCAAAGGGTATATACTGTGTGATACACTGCACTCCCAAGGTTACTACAACAAATGAATATATGATGGAAAGGCAGAAAAGATTGTAGCTGGAGAATTTCCTCTCCATCTCCCACCAAGTCCAGCCAGTCCTGGAGCCCACTTATAAAATAAACACACAGATTCTTACATTATTTAAACTGCTTGGCCATTAGCTCAGGCCTATCATTGTCTAGCTCTTACTCTTATATTTAGCCCATTTTTATTAATCTATACTTTGCCATGTGGCTCGTGGCTTATCAGTACCTTACATCTCCCTTGTCCTGGTGGTGGCTCCAGACAATCCATCCCTTCCCTTACTGTTTCCTCAATTCTCCTCTCTGTTAGTCCCGCCTATACTTCCTGTCTGGCTATTGGCCAATCAGTGTTTATCTATATTGAAGGATATCCACAGCACTTCCCCTTTTCTTTTTTTTTCAAAAAGGAAGGTTTTAACTTTAACATAGTAAAATTACATATAACAAAACAATTATTGAGCAAGAATTACAGTTACAATATTAAAGAAGATATCCTATCTATCTTATATTTTAAGTTTAAGGTTTTATATCTAACTTATCTTTTATCATAACTAAGGAAAATTGTAAGTGTAGCTAGAGTTTTCCTGCCTGGCCCACAGTCAGGATAAATCTCTATCACCCACCAGTCCCACAGCCGCTCAGACCCAACCAAGTAAACACAGAGACTTATATTGGTTACAAACTGTATGGCCGTGGCAGGCTTCTTGCTAACTGTTCTTAACAGCTTAAATTAATCCATTTCCATTAATCTATACCTTGCCACATGGCTCGTGGCTTACCGGTACTTTACATCTTCCTTGTCCTGACGGCGGCTGGCAGTGTCTCCTCCACCCAGCTTCCTGTTCTCTCAATTCTCCTCTCTGTTAGTCCCGCCTATACTTCCTGCCTGGCCACTGCCAATCAATGATTTATTCATTGACCAATCAGTAACACATTTGACATACAGACCATCCCACAGCACTTCCCCTTTTGTTTTCTTAAAAAGGAAGGTTTTAACCTTTACATATCTCCAAAGTCAGCTTGGTATATTTGGGAATTTGGGCGTAGCTTTTCTTACTACTTCCTGCTGGAGGGGGGCGCTGTATCTTATGGGGACACAAAGAATACTTTAGGATTATGGAGTAGTCCGTGAGGGTGTATCGTGTGAGCCAGTTGTCTTGAAACGGTTCTGGATGTTGGATCATCTGGGCCATGGTGTCATCGGAGACCTTTCAGGTGGTCTTGGCTGGTCAAACCTGATGTATCTTAATCTGGAACAAATCCATAGCCTCTGACTCTCTGTGGAAACAAAAGCAGAGCCTCCTTTCCAAAGCAACATATCCTTACATCCAAATTTTGAAGTTAAGGTATCTTTAAAGTATACATATTGGTTTAACTCAGCTTCCTTTGCAATCAAATATCTCTCTGCAGTTAAGAATCCTAAAGACAACACAATCCAGATTCTCTGTGTAATATTCATCTTCATGTGGCTTATTTTTTATATTAATTTTACTGTCTCTTTAAAGACTTTATTTTTTAAAACTATGTATTTGTTTATATAACTGTATATATCACCTTTTTTGTCTCTTTCAAGCCTACGTATATTTTACACACATTTTAAACTATTATATCTGAATCTGTCTTATTGTGAATCTATTGCCTTAAACTGCAGCAGCTGTGGCTGCTGGCTCTGCCCACCTCAGCTTCCCAACATGGCGGCGGTGTGCTTACCGCCAGCTCTGGGAGCCATCCTGGATCTATGCTTTTATCCAAGCAGCATGTAGCCCAGAAACCTCTTTTTTTTTGTTTTGTATTAGCAAAGGCTAAATCCACCAAGCAGCTTAATGTGCCACTTGCAGAGGCCTCATTCCCGCCATACTGCAGGTTGAGCGCGCACGCTAGGAACCCACCAGTAGCTCAAACCGGCAGCTGCCGCTCATTTGAGAGAGACAATTAGGAAGCTGTTTTTAGCTCCGTTTTAGAATCTTTTCTTAGGTTTTAGGTGGAAACTCTTGCCACCACGTTGGACGCCATTTGTAGCTAGAATTTTCCTGCCTGGCCCACAGTCAGGATAAATCTCTATCACCCACCAGTCCCACAGCCGCTCAGACCCAACCAAGTAAACACAGAGACTTATATTGGTTACAAACTGTATGGCCGTGGCAGGCTTCTTGCTAACTGTTCTTAACAGCTTAAATTAATCCATTTCCATTAATCTATACCTTGCCACATGGCTCGTGGCTTACCGGTACTTTACATCTTCCTTGTCCTGACGGCGGCTGGCAGTGTCTCCTCCACCCAGCTTCCTGTTCTCTCAATTCTCCTCTCTGTTAGTCCCGCCTATACTTCCTGCCTGGCCACTGCCAATCAGTGATTTATTCATTGACCAATCAGCAACACATTTGACATACAGACCATCCCACAGCATGTAAGTATCTAGTCTTCAACCACATCAAAGACCTCAGAAGGATATAATACTACCTGAGAAATGGGAGAAGGATGTAAGCAACTTTCGGGAGTCTTGCAGGGTAGACAGAGACAGCTGACAACCTGGACAATCATCCAAAGTTCTCTTGTAAAGTTGGGGCATCTGTTTTCAGCCCACAAGCCTAGAGTCTCTCAGTCACTTTTCTCTATGTCCTGTAGAATGTCTGGCAGTTTCCCCTGCAAAGCAGAAACCTCAAGGACCATTTTGTCAAGCAAAGTTCAGTGGTCACCTTCCTATGGGTCCTGCATGTCTAGTTGATCAAGCAGTCCAGGCAAAAACAGTTTCTTGCCCAAATGGCTATTTTTGTCAAGGTGAAGATAAATTCCATATGGACTGTCTTCGATGCCCATCCTCCTCTCTGAAGTAAATCAGTGCTGCCAGGAGCAGACATGTCTCACTGTCCAGAAAGTCTAAATTTTTAAAATATTTTAAATGCCATATTCTGTAGGTCTTTGAAGTATTTGAAGATTGCCTATCTATCTGAAATATATCTATGTATACCTAGAAGACTTAACTAACATGGCTACAAATATGATTATCATAGATGATTAATAATTAATCTATTTCTTAGAAGCTCTCCAGCTACAAAAGATGGAGGAGGGAAGTGATTTCTCCATCTCTCTTAAAATTGTTTTTATTTTTTAATTTTCTTTTCTAGGGGAAGGTTACAAGGGTGGAGGGCACATATGGAAGGACTGGGAAAGAGGGGGATTGGGGTGCATGATGTGACATTTCCAAAGAATCAATACATAATGTTAATATTAAAAAAGTGATTTTGTGAAGCAATCCACTACAAGCCCTGACTCAATCCCATAGTCACACCAAGAGAAACACGAGAAAACAAGTAAAAACAATCAAAACACACTTTAAGAGAACTCTGGGGACTATCAAAGGTTTGCAACAACTAAGTCCATATGGAATCAAGAAGGAATTAACTTAAAACAGGAAAACTTTGTATGGTGATATTTCATTTGTGCTGAAATGTGATTTTATTCGTATGTTAATAAATAAAGTTGCCTGGAGATCAGAGGTCAAAGCAGCCATAAGCCAAGTCAGGCAGTGGTAGCACATGCCCTTAATCTGATCACAAGGCAGGCAGAGTGTCTATGTGGTCAAGGACACAGCCAAATGTGGTAACAGGAGCCTTTAATCCCAGTACCAACCCTAGAGACCTTGAGGTCTGTATAGACAGGCAGTGACGAGGAAGTCATGTGGCTGGGCTTAGAGCCAATGAGAAGGCATAACAGAAAAGCAATAAAAGCACAGGTTAGGCAGGAAGAGGTCTCTCTCTCTCTCTCTCTCTGTCTCTCTCTCTCTCTGGGGAATCTACTGCTGCTGGTGGTAAGCTAAAGCTAGTTGTGGCTATTGCTCTGATCTCTTTGATTATTTCCTCTGTATTTAGCTCCGTTTCTTATTTACTACGACTGTTTAGAATTTCATCTACATTTGGTGACCAACATGGCAAGAATTCATTAAAAAACCTTTGGTGACCCCACAGGCCGGGGGTTATAGTTCCTGGCTCAGCCAGAGTTTACAGGCCCCAGGCCTGGCCGGAGCTACCAGTCTGGCTTCATGCGGTCAGAGCTGCGCTCGACCATAGCTGCAAGTGGTTACAAGCAGCTGGAGTTACGTGCAGCCAGATTGCCTATTCAAGCAGCTCAGGCTTAAAGGGGCCAGTACTACAAGCAGCTCAGGCCCCAATAGGCTCAAGCTGGACGTTAGCTTTTAGCTTTTTGCTCTTCTCCTGGTAGATAATAGGTGTATTATCTTTCTCTCTCTCTCTCTCTCTCTCTCTCTCTCTCTCTCTCTGGATTCCCATCTCAGATGCTAGGTATGCTACGTAGCTGTTTTGAAATTCCCTCGGACTTCTACTGTTCCACGCAGACTTGGTTAGTCAATTAAGATATCAGATATCTTAAAGGGAGAAACTATTTAAAAGAGAAATGTTTTTCCCCACATTAAAAAAATAGGAAATATCTTTACAGTAGAAGGAAATTGGTCTTCATTTGATAAAACATTAGGCAGTCTGAAAATGGAACAATTACATGAGAGGATTAATGTTGATGGGATGTATGTAACATCAATTATGCATATTATTTGTTTACTTATCCTTATTTTACAATTTAAAATGATAGTCAATTTAAGTGCCAGGATAAAAGCTTTAGAAAAATCTGTTAAAATGAATTATAGAGAAATTCAGACTCAGACAGAAGAATTTAAGGGTGAAATTATTTCAGGATTGGATTATAAGGTTACAGAAAGACAATCTGTTTTCAAACAATCAAACTTAATTTATCCAGTAACCACACAGCAACTACCTGATCAAAGGCATGTACAAACTAATTGGACTCCAGTTGAAATGTTAGATTTAAAATGGTTTAAGGAGGCTATAGTCTCTTATGGCATACACTCTCCATTTGTAAAGCAAATGTTAAACTCATAGTCAACCTGTAATAGGATTATCCTTCAAGACTGGAAAGAATTAGTAACCACTGTCCTGGAAGCTGGAGCACAGCTGCAGTGGCACATGTGGTACAGAGATGAGGCTAAGACCATAGAAAGTCAATGGAGAGCTAGAGGTGTGCAAATCTCCCAGGATCAGCTTCTTGGAGAAGGCCAATATGCTGAAACAAATACAAAGACAATGTTTATATGATAACCAAACCTTAATTCTATGCTGCATGGCAGCCACGAATGCATGGGACAGAATTGAGGAAGCAGGAAAGAAAATTGAGTCATTCACAAAAGTTTTACAGGGCCTGAAAGAATCCTTCACAAATTTCTTACAAAGGCTGTCTTAAACAGTAAATAGAATGGTCCTGAATTCAGAAGCTAGTCAGATAATAATTGAATCTTTGGCTTTTGAGAATGTGAATACAGCATGCAAGAGAATAATCAAGCTGTTAAAGGCAAGATCTGCACCCTTGGAGGATTGGATCAGGGGAACAATTAATGTTGAGTCTCATGGCCATGATGATACGTGCATAGGAGAAGCAATTTCAAAAGGTTTGAGTAATGTCAGATGTTTTGGATGTGGAAAGCAAGGTCATTTGAAAATGAACTGTAAACAGGGCATTCCTAGAAACAATGTTTCTTCAAGGAGCAATGACAACAGAATTCCTCTCCCTTCTGGAGTATGCAGAAGGTGTGGTAAGGGTAAACATTGGACCAACGAATGTAGATCAAGAAGGGACAGACAGTTTCTGTCCTCAGGAAACTCCCAACTTGGTCTCTTCAGGAGGTAAATGTTCAGCTGTTAGCTGTTAGGGATTGGAACATTATCTCAAGTGAAACAGAGTGCAAGATGGCTCAAATGTATAGGTCCAGAAGGACAGAGAGGAAAATTAAAGCCATATGTGGCTAACATAGTTATGAATTTATGGGGCCACAATCTATCATAACAGTGGAATACTCAGATTAACATTCCTCCAACCTCAGAAACAAATCATAAACTAGCACATGTTTCTGAGAGAAATATTAGAAGATATTATTCTGAGTGGTCACCAGTCATCCAGATTGTACAAGAACAGGGTATAACAACTGATGATCTTCCAAAGACACCAACAGCTCTACCTTTAAAATGGTTAACAGACAAGCCTGTATGGGTTCATCAATGGCCTTTAACAACAGAGAAACTCCAGGCTTTAGAAGAGCTGGTACAAGAGCAGTTAAATGCTCAGCATATTGAAGAATCAACCAGCCACTGGAATTCTCCGTATTTGTTATTAAAGAGAAATCTGGTAAATGGTGAAGAGTAACAGACTTTAGAGCAATTACAAAGTAATTCAGAGAATGGGCTCTCTACAATCTAGGATTCCTTTGCTACTCTGTTATAAAGGATGGCCTCTTATAGTTATTGATTTGAAAGACTGTTTCTTTTCTTTATTTTGTTTATATTTTGTTTTTGTTTTTCAAGACAGGGTTTCTCTGTGTAGCTTTGCGCCTTTCCTGGAACTCGCTTTGTAGACCAGGCTGGCCTCGAACTCACAGAGATCCACCTGCCTCTGCCTCCCGAGTGCTGGGATTAAAGGCGTGCACCACCACCACCCAGCTAGGACTGTTTCTTTTCAATTCCCTTACAAGAAAAAGACAAAGAAAGATTTGCTTTCACGGTGCCTACTTATAGTAATTCTCAACCAGTTAAGAGATATCAATAGAGGATTCTCCCACAGGGAATGATGAATAGCCCAACCTTGTGCCAATATTTTGTACAACAGCCATTGGAAGTGATATGTAAAAAATTTTCTAATTTATAATTTATCATATTAGTGATCTTTTACTAGCTAACTCAAATGCAGAAAGAATGTTTGAAGAAGTAAAGAAAATTTTGCCTTGTTGGGGATTACAAATCACTCCTGAAAAGATACAAAGAGGAGATTCTATTAATTATTTAGGATATAAAATAGGTCTACAAAAAATTAGACCCCAAAAGGTGCAAATTAGGGGAGATCGATTACGGACTCTTAATGGCTTCCAAAGAGGAGACATTTCTCATCTACAAACTATTGCTGGGGTAAAAAATGATGAACTGAGTAATTTGTTCAAAACCTTAGAAGGCGACAAGGACTTAAATAGTTCAAGAGAATTATCTCCTGAAGCTGAGAAAGAATTGACCTTGGTAGAAAAGAAAGTACAGGAAGGACACATGGATCGTGTCAATCCAAAACTGGATTGCATTTTTGTTATTTCACACTCTAGGCATTCTCCTACAGGAATTTTAATGGAGAGGGAAGATATTATATTGGAATGGATATTTTTACCAAATAAACAGAGTAAAAAATTAAAAACTTATGTGGAAAAATGTCTGACTTGATTTTGAAAGGAAAATTGAGACTTCATCAATTAGCAGGAATAGACCCAGCAGAAATGGTCATACCTTTAACTAAGGAGGACATTGAAAGATTATGGGCAGAAAGTGAACCATGGCAAAGAGCTTGCAGTAATTTCTTAGATTAACAGCAAATATCCCCAAAGCGGTAGAATCAAACTTATAAAGAGAGTTGGTTGGATTTTGCCTCCCATTGTACGGGAAACACCCATATCTAGAGCTCGTACATTTTATACAGATGCAAACAAATAAGGAAAGGCAGGTTACAAATCAGAAATTTTAAGTAAAATGGTTCAAAGTCCTTATAATTCAGTTCAAAAATCAGAATTGTATGCTACTCTGTTGGTATTAATGGATTTTCAGAACCTCTTAACATAGTTACTGACTCTCGGTATGCTGAAAGAGTGGTATTACATATTGAAACTGCAGAATTTATCACTGATGAGTCAGAATTAACTTCACTATTTATTCAGTTAGAAGATATAACCAGGAATAGGAATCATCCCTTATATATAACTCACATCTGATCCCATACAGTTCTACCAGGCCCTCTAGCACAAGGTAATGATGAGATTGATAAATTATTAATAGGAAATGTGCTAGAGGCCTCAGAATTTCATAAAAAACATCATATCAATAGTAAAGGTTTAAAAAAGATTTTTCCATAACCTGGCAACAAGCCAAGGAGATTTTAAGGAAATGTCCTACTTGTTTCTTTTGCAATCAGACTCCATTACCAGCAAGATGTAACCCAGAGGGTACTCAGAGGAATGAAATCTGGCACATGGATGTGTTTCATTTTGCAGAATTTGGAAAGTTGAAATATGTGCACCATACCATCGATACTTATTCAGGATTTCAATGGGCAACTGCTTTGAGTTCTGAAAAAGCTGATTCTGTAATCATGCATTTGCTAGAAGTTATGGCCATCATGGGTATACCTGCACAAATTAAAACTGACAATGCTCCAGCATATGTCTCTGGTAAAATGAAACAGTTTTTTTTTTTTTGCTTATTACAATATATAGCATATTACAGGTATACCACATAATCCTACAGGCCAAGCAGTTATAGAAAGATCAAAAAGAACTCTAAAGGATATGCTAAATAAACAGAAAGGGGTAACAAAACCCTCCAGAAATAGACTGCATAATGCTCTATTAGAATTTTCTCAATGTTTGCTTTTGTTTCTACAGGAGAAGATAAACTGTGGATACCATCAAAATTGATAAAAGTTCAATTTGAACAAGAGAGACCTCTTAATTAGAAGAGGTGATAGTTCATCAACTAGCATGATCATCCAAATTAAACTAACTTATACCATTAGCACATGCCTTTTCTTTAATCAGACATAATTTGCCAAAAGGGAACCTCCCCAAAGTTAGTCTTGGAGAATAGTGTTTGTTTTTGTCTTTCAGGAGAATGAAAGCTAAGGAATCTGAAGAACACTGGACAAATGAGACTTCTGAAGAAAAAGGACAAATCATCTAGAAAAAAATGTTCCAAGAAAAAGAGTGAATTGGCCTATTGGTATATAATCTACAAAATTTCATAAGTCTTCTTAAATGTTTGTTTCTGCTCTTCTCTAAAGACATTTAACACAAATGGTCCTCTTATAGTCCCAGTTCAATTAAATATTAAAGCTGGCTTTGGAGTTGGAGAATGGCTCTCTCTTTCTTTAAACATGTTGTTAAAAGGAAAATGCAAACTCTCTGTATCATGCCAGAAGAAAGAGGCATCTTCTGATACGGGACAGGAGAAAACAAAAAAATTATGGGACTATTCTCTTGCTACTAATCTCAATTCTTTGATTCTATTCTGATTCTTTAAACTTTTCTTTTTTTTTTTTTTTTTTTGGTTTTTCGAGACAGGGTTTCTCTGTGTAGCTTTGCGCCTCTCCTGGAACTCACTTGGTAGCCCAGGCTGGCCTCGAACTCACAGAGATCTGCCTGGCTCTGCCTCCCGAGTGCTGGGATTAAAGGCGTGCGCCACCACCGCCCGGCTAAACTTTTCTTAAAGTATGAATTTTATATCAAAATTTACAAGATTAATATATACATATATATTTTAAACTTTGTTAAGATATTAATGGTCATATAGAGTACTAACTAATTCTAGAAAAAAGACTTCAGTTAACTGCCTAAACCTGTCTTTGTGTTCAAGTCTCTATCAGTTTTCTGCAGAGAATCACGACCAGGCCTAACATCAAATCTGAAGTCTCCAGAAAGATGATGGGGCCCCACAACAATGATTCCACGTGGACAATAATAATACCACTAAGCTGACAAACATCACCTACAGATCAGCTTTGGACTACAAACTGCATATGGAGTTAACTTTCATTGTGGCAAAAGTTAGCCACTGGACAACAAAGTGTCCTTGAATTGACTGCTGACAAACAGGACAAAATGGACAGACAGGACATGAAACAAAGGACACGTGTGGTTGTGGCTTTAGCAATAGGCATCCTCTGAGGCCAGGACAACATGGAACTATCCCTGAAGTGGCCTTTGCAATCCAGAAAAGGTACAGTGCCCCTTTCTTCGAAGGCAGCTGAACAGGCAGTGGACTGATGGCTTCTGATGTGCAGTGGAGCTGCAACTGAAACAGTTATTCTTGAAAGAGTAACTAAGATGATAGAGTCTAACCTCTCAATGGTAGACTGGAATTTAATAAAAGAGATGAAGCCACCCACAAGGAGAGAAGAATGGGATGTGGAGAAGAACGGGATGCCGAGATGAAGTATCATAAGCCAAGAAGAATGAACACTTGAATTCCAAAAACATCAACAATTTCCAGAATTTAAAATCCTGAATCATGACAGGACACTAGTGGAATTCAGGTGTTTCTGGTACATGGACTACTCTCACCGAATGTGAGGCTGAACTATAGGTCTTGTGTACATCCTACTTCACAAATGAGTCTGTCAGATATGCCAAGCCTATAGGCTGAAGATGATGCCCCAACACTGTGGAGAAACCTCTGGTGACTGTCCAGGCAGCTGGCTGTTTCTGTCAACTCACATTTTTTTGGAAGTCACTTGCATGTGCACTTCCTGTTTTCTTAGGTAATATTATTTCCTTCTTGGGTCTCTGAGGGAGTTGAAGATTAGATAGTTATGGTTATAGTTAAAGATTAGATAGTTATAATTATAGTTTTCCTTGTTAAGAATTTCAGAAAAGAAACTCACTAAAGAGTTGCAAGTGTATGAATTTGAAAGACACTATAAGATAGTTCTGTTAGTAATATAAGTTAGGGTAGAAAGCAAATTAGGGACATTTTGGACTTAGCAAAATAGGATAAATAATAGAATATTTTCTCTGAGTCTGTCAAATGCAAATGGACTAGACATTGTTAGGCATTTATTGCTTGTATATATTATATATAGTTATTGTACTTATTGTATTTAGTTTTTCTTATATGAGTTACAACTTTTTTCTTTTTATTAGAATAGAAAAGGGAAATATGATGATACTTCATTTGTGCTGAAATGTGATTTTATTTGTATGTTAATAAATAATGTTGCCTGGAGATCAGAGGTCAAAGCAGCCATAAGCAGAGTCAGGTGGTGGTAGCACACGCCCTTAATCTGATCACATGGCAGGTAGAATCTCTGTGTGGTCAAGGACACAGCCAAATGTGGTAACAGGAGCCTTTAATCCCAGTACCAGCCCTAGAGACCTGGAGGTCTGTATAGACAGGTAATGATGAGGAAGTCGTGTGGCTGGGCTTAGAGCCAATGAGAAGGCATAACAGAAAAGCAATAAAAGCACAGGTTAGGCAGGAAAAGGTCTCTCTCTCTCTGGGGAAGCTACTGCTGGTAGTAAGCTAAAGCTAGTTGTGGCTATTGCTCTGATCTCTTTGGTTATTTCCTCTGTATTTGGCTCTGTGTTTTTTATTTACTAAGACCATTTAAAATTTCATCTACAACTTTGTTCCCATTTCATTTGCCCTTGACCTAACCTCCTCTGGTTTTTTGGCCATATGAAAGATACAGCCCGCATTCCCAGTGTGGTGCAATGATCCTGGTCCTGGAAATATCACAAAAGTTCCTAATTGCAACTTCTCATGCACGTCTACTCTAGCTCAGAATTGTCATCTCTACCTCACTCTTCTGGAGACTCAGTGGAGTTAAATACATAAAGATAATTCCTTAAAGCCATTGCAAGATGGTCAGATATGATAGTTCAGTGGGTAAAGATGCTTGCTACCAAGCCACCTAATGACTAGAGTTTGATATTGGAACACATATGATAGAAGGAGAGAATCAAAACCCACAAGTTGCCCACTGAACTCCACATGTAGGCCATGGCACATAAGTCATACACACACACACACACACACACACACACACACAATTATAAAATAAAACAAAACCCGATTTAAGACAACCTGCAGAAGGTTGAGGCAGGAGACAATGGTAAGTTTGGTGACAAACTGTCTAAAGTCCTGGATGAAAAGTTTGGGAGGATTTCTTTAAATAAAATGAGGGCATCAAAATTACCCAAGTTAATGGGACAATTTAGAAAACTCTATATACTCTAGAAGGATACATGTTCAGAGACGTTAGAAGACATGAAGCTTTATATTTAGGCTACTAATCCTAGGTTCAAGAAAACATTGTCCAGGCTATGAAAGAGAGCCTCAGCATGGACCCAGAGACTTGGAGAATATTTTCTTGTTTTGTTTTGTGTGTGTGTGTGTGTGTGTGTGTGTGTGTGTGTGTGTGTGTGTGTGTTTCTATTGATTTTGTGATTAATTTTTTATTGGTTCTGGAAAAATTCCTTTTTAAAAGCTTAATATAAACTAAAAGGATAGTTGCCTCAAAATCCATTGGAAAATTCACTAAAGTAAAGGCATGATTATAACCTTCAACAAACAAGAAGTGGGAGGTCACTGGGAATATAGCTCAGTGGTACAGCACCTGTCTATCACTCACAAAGTCATGGGTTTGATTCCCAGTGCTGTTGAATAAATAAATCCCATAAAAGTCAAATGCATTGAGTAATCCAGAGCTGAATAAACTATTAGGAAATGTGACCTAATTGAAAGATGTAGGCTAGTAGAGTCATGTCTTTGGAAGGTGTTTCTTGTCTTCCCCCACTGCTCCCCACTTGCTGGCTGCTATGGTCTTCCATCAGTATACTACTTCTGCCTTTTCCCAAATCTAAAAGCAGTGGAGATAGCCAATGTTGAACTCAGACCTCTGAAACTGTGAGCCAAAATAAACCTTTTCTCACTTAAGTTGCTCATTCCTGGTGTTTTGCCACAGAAGCATAAATACTAGCCAACACATTTCCTGTATGTGTTTAAACACTACATCAAACCAGAACAATACTTGCAATCAATGCATGCTAATAAATATAATAGTTTCTAGTGCGTGTTAACAAAAACGTCAGTGGTTTTTAAAGCAATCAAGGATATAAAGAAAATTTCTTTCCCTCTATCCTTGATGGTATTCCTCCCTGTTCTCCCAAGAGCAGCTGGGCTCACAATTTAAAATTCAAGTTCATTTCTTATTGCATGACTCCCAAGTTCTTATTGGCCAAGAACTTGGGTGTTTTCCTTAGAAAGAAATTTGGGGCTGGTGTGATGATAAAGTGGGTAAAAGCACTTGCTGCCAAGCCTGAGGATCTAAGTTCAATCCTTGGGACCCACATAGTGGAAGGAGAGAACTGACTCTTGCAAGTTGTCCTCTGCCTCCACAGTCACACTGTAGCAATGCCCCTCTCTCAATACAATAAATTACTGTTTTTTTTTGTTTTTTTTTTTTTTTTTTAGAAAGAAACAAATCTGCCTTTGGAAACATCCAAAATACAGCAGCCTCTGCTCAGATCTCTTTTGCAGACCTAAGTGTGCCAATGCTAATTCTCCGTGGACACTCCAGAGCCTGGAAGAAGCCAAGCCTGTGAAGAGTGATGGGCTCTTCATTGGTCTCTTCCATCTCCAATGTGTTCTAGTCACCTCCCATTCTTGAGAAGGCAGCACAACTCCAAGCTTTATGAACTGTAAGAATTCATCAATGACAAGGTAAATAGAAACAGCTGTCATCAGAAAAGATATCTAAAAGAAAGAAAGACTGTTCAGGGAAAGATAACTTTTACTGTTCGCCGAAGAAAGCAATCTTGGTCAGACTGCATGCACATAAATGAAGAATTTTCAAGATAAGGCTTCCCAGAGAGGACTGGCTGTTCCCAGTGTCTGTCTCAGCCTCAATGACTCATAGCTACATCTGGATGGGAAGGGCAGGTGGGGTATAAATTCATAAGACTGACTTTTCTCATCAGTGTTGTTGACCTGGTATGAGATTTTCTCTATGAGGAAATTTCCCCTACATTTCTATAGCCTTGAAATTGTTCATTTTCTTTGACCCCACAG
This sequence comes from Peromyscus californicus insignis, assembly GCF_007827085.1. Lineage (NCBI taxonomy): Eukaryota > Metazoa > Chordata > Mammalia > Rodentia > Cricetidae > Peromyscus > Peromyscus californicus. The sequence goes on from NW_026294606.1 coordinate 97,880,026, forward strand.
TTGTTGCACTAGGAATTCATTCTTTGAAATTAATTAGAGATGCAGAAGAAAAAGTCCTTTATCTCAGAAACTGGTAAGTAGAAATCTCATTTCATAGACACAGGTGCACAAGCAATTCAACCTGCCTATTTTTCTGAAATTGAACTTTATTTCCTTTTGAGGCTTTTATTCTTCCAGGCACTGCAAAGATGATTTAATTTAATCTCATCTCCCTCTAGTGCCCCTCCTATAACTTCCTGGTGATATGTCTAAGTTCTCTGTGCCACCATGCTGAAAGAAAAAGTTACCTGGCTGGAGGGCTCATCATCCGTTTCTGCCGGTGTGCCTTGAGATGCTCTCGGGCCATGCTAGTTGATAAACATTGGTATAGATCACTGCTGTTTTCCCTGCAACCCTCAAGGGATATTTTGATGACACTGTCTTTCTGTTTTCATCATCTAGGGACCATTGGGAATTGTTCATGTTACATTACCAAACATGGCTATTAGAATACCTGTAAAATGCCCAAAGCCCTCACAGTAGCTCTACCGCAGTATCAAATTTTGTTCTAGAGAGTTGCTCATTTTTCTCCAGGTCCTACACTTTGGAATAGGAAAGATAAACTTCCAAATCTCTTGTTTCTCTTTGGTTTTCTTTCTTTATGTTTTTTTGGGTCTTATTTTTGAGATACTAAGCAGAGCAGGCTCTAGTTCTTGACTTAGGGGTAGAAACCCTACTGCAGTAATGCTGTATCACTCTCACTCATGACTGGTAAAGTTTGGATGTGCCTCGCTCTCTATACTTAGTAATATATTTTTAAATCGA